>NC_088173.1:41181003-41500783 GCF_028769735.1 Zonotrichia leucophrys gambelii | reverse complement strand
AAAACTCACCCCCCCCGCTTCTGGCAGGCAGATTGCAGGAGCCACTTGGCTTTTATCAAACCAACCCCACTGGAAGTGGTGCCACTTTTTTTCTGGGAAAACCCTCTTTCGTATCGTGGATTTTCAGGAGCCAGCCCGGCCCCTCCCCGCCAAAAGGCCCCCAAAAAACATTTCCCCGGCCCTTTTTCCCCGGAAAAAAAACTCAGCTGCCCCGTTCTGGATGGTAGATTTTAAGGGGCCCCTTTGTATTATCATACCAAACCGACTTGGATTGGGGCCCCCTTGGGCTGGGAACCATCCTGGTATCGTGGGTTTTCAGGAGCCAGCCCGGGCCCCTCCCAGCCACAGGCCCCAAAAACAAAAAAGGCTCTTTTCCCTGGCAAACAAAACTAACCCGCCCCGCTTCTGGCTGGCAGATTGCAGGAGCCACTTTGTACTGTCCTAGCAGTCCGACTTGGCACTGCTGCCACTTTTCATCTGGGAACCATCCTGGGTATCGTGGATTTTCTGGGGCCAGCCGGCCACTCCCAGCCACAGGCCCCCAAATAAAAACTACGACCCTTTTCCTTGGAAGTAAAACTGACCTGCCCATCTTCTGGCTGGCAGATTGCAGGACCCTCTAGGCTCTATCAAAGCAGCCTGACTTGGCACTGGTGCCACCTTTCATCTGGGAACCATCCTGCGTATGGTGGATTTTCAGGAGCCAGCCGGCCACTCCCCGTCACAGGCTCCCAAACACATACCACGGCCCTTTTCCCTGGCAAACAAATCTCACCCCCCCCGCTTCACACTTGCAGATTGAAGGAGCCACTTGGCTCTATCAAATCAGCACAACTCAACTCTGGCGCCACCTTTCATCTGGGAACCATCCTGCGTATCTTGGATTTTCAGGAGCCAGCCGGCCACTCCCAGCCACAGACCCCCAAACACAAACTAGGATCATTTCCCTGGCAAACAAAACTCACCCGCCCCGCTTCTGGCAGGCAGATTGCAGGAGCCACTTGGCTCTATCAAACCAACCCGACTCGGAAGTGGTGCCACATTTTATCTGGGAACCATCATGCGTATCGTGGATTTTCAGGAGCCAGCCGGCCGCTCCCAGCCACAGGCCCCCAAACACATTCCACGGCCCATTTCCCTGGAAAAAAACTCAGCTGCCCCGCTTCTGGATGGTAGATTATAGGAGCCACTTTGTATTATCATACCAGTCCGACTTGGATGTGGTGCCCCCGTAGGTCTGGGAACCATCCTGCGTATCGTGGGTTTTCAGGAGCCAGCCGGCCACTCCCAGCCACAGGCCCCCAAAACACATACCACGGCCCTTTTCCCTGGCAAACAAAACTCACCCGCCCCGCTTCTGGCTGGCAGATTGAAGGAGCAACTTGTCTCTATCAAATCAGCACGACTCAATAATGGTGCCACCTTTCATCTGGGAACCATCCTGCGTATCGTGGATTTTCAGGAGCCAGCTGGCCACTCCTAGCCAAAGGCCCACAAACTCAAACCACAGTCCTTTTCCCTGGCAAACAAAACTCACCTGCCCCGCTTCTGGATGGCAGATTGCTGGAGCCACTTGGTATATCAAAACAGCTCGACTTGGCACTGGTGCCACCTTGGGCCTGGGAACTATCCTGTGTATTGCGGATTTTCAGGAGCGAGACGGCCAATCCAAGCCGCAGGCCTTCAAACAGAAACCATGGCTCTTTTTCTTGGCAAACAAGACTTACCTACTCCGCTTCCGGATGGCATATTGCAGGAGCCACTTGGTACTATCACACCTGACAATCTTGGCCCTGGTGCCGCCTTGGGTCTGGGAACTACCTTCGTATCGTGGATTTTCAGGATCCAGCCGGCCACTCCTAGCCACAGGCCCCGAAACACAACCAATGGCCCTTTTCCCTGGCAAACAAATCTTAGATACTCCGCTTCTGGATGGCAGATTGCAGGAGCCTCTTGGTACTATCAAACCAGCTCGACTTGGCACGGGTGCCACCTTGGGCCTGGGAACTATCCTGTGTATTGCGGATTTTCAGGAGCGAGACGGCCAATCCAAGCCACAGGCCCTCAAACAGAAACCATGGCTCTTTTCCTTGTCAAACAAATCTTACCTACTCCGCTTCCGGATGGCAGATTTCAGGAGCCACTTGGTATTATCACACCCGACAATCTTGGCCCTGGTGCCACCTTGGGTCTGGGAATTATACTGGGTATCGTGGATTTTCAGGAGCCAGCCGGCTACTCCCAGCCACAGGCCCCCAAAAACAAACCAAGGCCCTTTTCCCTGGCAAGCAAAACTCACTTGCCCCGCATCTGGATGGCAGATTGCAGGTGCCACTTGATACTATCAAACCAGCCCTACTTGGCACTGGTACCACCTTGGGTCTGGGAACTACCATCGTATCGTGGATTTTCAGGAGCCAGCCAGCCACTCCCATCCACAAGCTCATAAACACAAACCACGACCCGTTTCCCTGGATGCAAAACTCACCTGCCCCTCGTCTGGATGGCAGATTGCCTCAGCCACTTCTTACTATCAAACCAGCGTGAATGGCACTGGTGCCACCTTGGGCCTGGGAACTCTCCTGCGTATCGTCGATTTCCAGGAGTCATCCGGGCACTCCCAGCCAAAGGCCCACAAACAAAAACCACGGCCCTTTTCCATGGCCAAAAATAACGCACCTGTCCCACTTCTGGATGGCAGATTGCAGGAGATTCGTCATACTATCAAACCAGCCCGAGTAGGCACTGGTGCCACCTTGGGCCTGGGAACTATCCTGCGTATCGTGGATTTTCAGGAGTCAGCCGGCCACTCCCAGCCTCAGGACCAGAAACACAAATCACGGCCCATTCCCCTGGCAAGCAAAACTCACCTGTACAGCTTCTGGATGGCAGATTGCAGGTGCCACTTGATACTATCAAACCAGCCCTACTTGGCACTGGTGCCACATTGGGCCTGGGAACTATCCTCCGTAATGTGGATTTTCAGGAGCCAGCCAACCACTACCAGCACAGGTGCACAAACACAAACCACGGCCCTTTACCTTGGCAAAAAAAACTCACCTGCCCCGCTTCTGGATGGCAGATTGCAGGAGCGACTTGGTACTATCAAACCTGCCCGTCTCCTCACTCGTGCCATCTTGGGTCTGGGAACTATCCTGTGTATGATGGATTTTCTGGATCCAGCCGGCCACTCCCAGCCACAGGCCGTGAAACACAAACCATGGCCCTTTTCCCTGGCAAACAAATCTTACCTACTCCGCTTCTGGATGGCAGATTGCAGGAGCCTCTTGGTACTATCAACCCAGCTCGACTTAGCACTGGTGCCACCAAGAGTCTGGAAACTATCCTGTGTATTGCGGATTTTCAGGGGCCAGCCTGCCACTCCCAGCCACAGACACACAAACACAAACCAGGGCCCTTTTTCCTGGCAAACAAAACTCACCTGCCCCGTTTCTGGATGGCAGATTGCAGGAGCCACTTGGTACTTTCAAACCAGCCAGAATGGCAATGGTGCGCCCTTGGGTCTGGGAACTATCCTGCAAATCATGGATTTTCAGGAGCCAGCCGGCCACTCCCAGACTGAGGCCCTCAAACATAAACCACAACCCTTTCCCATGAGAAGCAAAACTCACCTGCCCCGCTTCTGGATGGCAAAATGCAGGTGCCACATGATAATATCAAACCAGCGTGAATGGCAATGGTGCCATATTGGGCCTGGGAACTATCCTGGGTATCGTGGATTTTCAGGAGCCAGCCAGCCACTACCAGCACAGGTGCACAAACACAAACCACGGCCCTTTTCCTTGGCAAAAAACCTCACCGGCCCCGCTTCTGGATGGCAGATTGCAGGAGCGACTTGGTACTCTCAAACCTGCCCGTCTCGTCACTCGTGCCATCTTGGGCCTGGGAACTATCCTGCGTATGATGGATTTTCAAGAGCCAGCCGGCCACTCCCAGCCACAGGCCCCCAAACACAAACCACGGCCCTTTTCCCGGGCAAAAAAATCTTACATACGCCGCTTCTGCATGGCAGATTGCAGGAGCCACTTGGTACTATCAAACCAGCCCGACTTGGCACTGCTGCCACCTTGGGTCTGAGAACTATCCTGCGTATCGTGGATTTTCAGGAGCCAGCCGGCCACGCCCAGCCACAAGCTCACAAACACAAACCACGACCCGTTTCCCTGGATAC
This sequence comes from Zonotrichia leucophrys gambelii, assembly GCF_028769735.1. NCBI lineage: Eukaryota > Metazoa > Chordata > Aves > Passeriformes > Passerellidae > Zonotrichia > Zonotrichia leucophrys. The sequence continues at coordinate 41,496,591 of NC_088173.1, read as the reverse complement.
AAAACTTACCTGCCCTGCTTCGGGATGGCAGATTGCAGGAGCCACTTGGTACTATCAAGCCAGCCAGAATGGCACTGGTGCCCCCTTGGGCCTGGGAACTATCCTGCGTATCGTGGATTTTCAGGAGCCTCCCAACCACTACCAGCACAGGTGCACAAACACAAACCACGGCCCTTTTGCTTGGCAGAAAACACTCACCTACCCCGCTTCTGGATGGCAGATTGCAAGAGCTACTTGGTACTATCAAACCAGCCTGAATGGCACAGGTGCCACCTTGGGCCTGGGATCTATCCTGCGTATCGTGGATTTTCAGGAGCCAACTGGCCACTCCTAGCCAAAGGCCCACAAACTCAAACCACAGTCCTTTTCCCTGGCAAACAAAACTCACCTGCCCCGCTTCTGGATGGCAGATTTCCAGAGCCACTTGGTACTATCAAACCAGCTCGACTTGGCACGGGCGCCACCTTGGGCCTGAGAACTATCCTGTGTATTCCGGATTTTCAGGAGAGAGACGGCCAATCCAAGCCACAGGCCCCCAAACAGAAACCATGGCTCTTTTCCTTGGCAAACAAATCTTACCTACTCCGCCTCTGGATGTCAGATTGCAGGAGCCACTTGGTACTATCACACCCGACAATCTTGGCCCTGGAGCCACCTTGGGTCTGGGAATTATACTGGGTATCGTGGATTTTCAGGAGCCAGCCGCCCACTCCCAGCCTCAGGAGCAGAAACAGAAATACCGGCCCATTTCCCTGGCAAGCAAAACTCACTTGCCCCGCTTCTGGATGGCAGATTGCAGGTGCCAATTGATACTATCAAACCAGCCCTACTTGGCACTGGTACCACCTTGGGTCTGGGAACTACCATCGTATCGTGGATTTTCAGGAGCCAGCCAGCCACTCCCAGCCACAAGACCACAAACAAAAACCACGAACCATTTCCCTGGATACAAAACTCACCTGCCCCGCTTCTGAATGGCAGATTGCCGGATCCACTTGGTACTATCAAACCAGCCTGACTTGGTACTGGTGCCACCTTTGCTCTGAGAAGTGTCCTGCGTATGGTGGACTTTCAGGATCCAGCCGGCCATGCCCAGCCACAAGCTCATAAACACAAACCACGACCCGTTTCCCGGGATGCAAAACTGACCTGCCCCTCGTCTGGATGGCAGATTGCCGCAGCTACTTCTTACTATCAAACCAGCGTGAATGGCACTGGTGCCACCTTGGGCCTGGGAACTATACTGCGTACCGTCGATTTCCAGGAGCCACCCAAGCACTCCCAGCCAAAGGCCCACAAACACAAACCACGGCCCTTTTCCATGGCCAAAAATAACGCACCTGTCCCGCATCTGGATGGCAGATTGCAGGAGCGACTTGGTACTATGAAACCTGCCCGTCTCGTCACTCGTGCCATCTTGGGTCTGGGAACTATCCTGTGTATGATGGATTTTCTGGATCTAGACGGCCTCTCCCGGCCACAGGCCCCGAAACACAAACCACGGCCCTTTTTCCTGGCAAACAAATCTTACATACTCCGCTTCTGGATGGCAGATTGCTGGAGCCACTTGGTACTATCAGACCCGACAATCTTGGCCCTGGTGCCACCTTGGGTCTGTGAACTATCCTGCGTATCGTGGATTTTAAGGAGCCAGCCTGCCACTCCCAGACACAGGACCAAAACACTACCCACGGCCCTTTTCCCTGGCAAATAAAATTCACCCGCGCCGCTTGTCTATGGCAGATTGCAGGAGCCACTTGGTACTATGAAACCAGCCCGAGTAGGCACAGGTGCCACCTTGGGTCTGGGAACTACCTTCGTATTGTGGATTTTCAGGAGCCAGCCAGACACAAGCCCACAAACAAAATCCACAACCCATTTCCCTGGATACAAAACTCAACCTCCCCGCTTCTGGCTGGCAGATTGCAGGAGCATCTTGGTACTGTCAAACCAGCCTGACTAGGCACTGGTGCCACCTTGGGTCTGGGAACTACCTTCGTATCGTGGATTTTCAGGAGCCAGCCAGACACAAGCCCACAAACAAAATCCACAACCCATTTCCCTGGACACAAAACTCAACCTCCCCGCTTCTGGATGGCAGATTGCAGGAGCATCTTGGTACTGTCAAACCAGCCTGACTAGGCACTGGTGCCACCTTGGGTCTGTGAACTATCCTGCATATCGTGGATTTTCAGGAGCCAGCTGGCCACTCCTAGCCAAAGGCCCACAAACTCCAACCACAGTCCTTTTCCCTGGCAAACAAATATTACCTACTCCGCTTCTGGATGGCAGATTGCCGGAGCCACTTGGTACTATCAAACCAGCTCGACTTGGCGCAGGTGCCACCTTGGGCCTGAGAACTATCCTGTGTATTGCGGATTTCCAGGAGCCAGACGGCCAATCCCAGCCACAGGCCCTCAAACAGAAACAACGGCCCTTTGCCCTGGCAAACAAATTTTACCTACTCTGCTTCCGGATGGCAGATTGCAGGAGCCACTTGGTACTATCACACCCGACAATCTTGGCCCTGGTGCCACCAAGCGTCTGGGAACTATCCTGCGTATCGTGGATTTCCAGGAGACACCCGGGCACTCCCAGCCAAAGGCTCACAAACACAAACCACGGCCCTTTTCCTTGGCCAAAAATAACGCACCTGTCCCGCTTCTGGATGGCAGATTGCAGGAGATTCTTCATACTATCAAACCAGCCCGACTAGGCACTGGTGCCACCTTGGGCCTGGGAACTATCCTGCGTATCGTGGATTTTCAGGAGTCAGCCGGCCGCTCCCAGCCTCAGGACCAGAAACACAAATCACGGCCCATTTCCCTGGCAAGCAAAACTCACCTGTACCGCTTCTTGATGGCAGATTGCAGGTGCCACTTGGTACTATCAAACCAGCCCTACTTGGCACTGGTGCCACATTGGGTCTGGGAACGATCCTGCGTCTCGTAGATTTTCAGGAGCCAGCCGGCCACTCCCTGCACAAGCTCACAAACAGAAACCACGACCCGTTTCCCGGGATACAAAAATGACCTGGCCCACTTCTGGATGGCAGATTGCTGGAGCCACTTGGTGCTATCAAACCAGTCTGAATGGCACTGGTGCCACCTTGGGCCTGGGAACTATCCTGCGTACTGTGGATTTTCAGGAGCCACCCGGGCACTCCCAGCCAAAGGCCCAGCAACAAACACCACGGCCCTTTTCCTTGGCAAAAAAAAACTCACCTGCCCTGCTTCTGGATGGCAGATTGCAGGAGCCACTTGGTTCTATCAAACCAGCGTGAATGGCACTGGTGCCCCCTTGGGCCTGGGAACTATCCTGCATCTCGTGGATTTTCAGGAGCCAGCCCGCTACTCCCAGCCACAAGCCCACAAACAAAAACCACAACCCTTTCCCATGAGAAGAAAAACTCACCTGCCCCGCTTCTGGATGGCAGATTGCAGGAGCCTCTTGGTACTATCAAACCAGCCCGACTTGGCACTGGTGCCACCTTGGGTCTGAGAACTATCCTGCGTATCGTGGATTTTGAGGAGCCAGCCGGACACGCCCAGCCACAAGCTCACAAACAAAAACCACGACCCGTTTCCCTGGATACAAATCTCACCTGGCCCACTTCTGGATGGCAGATTGCAGGAGCCACTTGGTACTATCAAACCATCCCGACTTGGCACTGGTGCCACCTTGGGTCTGGGAACTATCCTGCGTATCGTGGATTTTCAGGAGCCAGCCGACCTCTACCAGCACAGGCGCACAAACACAAACCACGACCCGTTTCCCTGGATACAAAACTCACCTGGCCCACTTCTGGATGGCAGATTGCAGGAGCCACTTGGTACTATCATACCAGCCCGACTTGGCACTGGTGCCCCCTTGGGTCTGGGAACTATCCTGCGTATCGTGGATTTTCAGGAGCCTCCCAACCACTACCAGCACAGGTGCACAAACACAAACCATGGCCCTTTTCCTTGGCAAAAAAACACTCACCTGCCTCGCTTCTGGATGGCAGATTGCTGGAGCCACTTGGTACTATCAAACCAGCTCGACTTGGCACTGGTGCCACCTTGGGCCTGCGAACTATCCTGTGTATTGCAGATTTTAGGCAGCCAGACAGGCAATCCCAGCCTCAGGAGCAGAAACACAAATAACGGCCCATTTCCCTGGCAAGCAAAACTCACCTGCCCCGCTTCTGGATGGCACATTGCAGGCGCCACTTGATACTATCAAACCAGCCCTACTTGGCACTGGTACCACCTTGGGTCTGCGGACTGTCGTGCATGTCATGGATGTTCAGGAGCCAGCCGGCCACTCCCAGCCACAGGCCCCCAAACACAAACCACGGCCCTTTTCCCTTGCAAAAATGACTAAACTTCGACACATCTGGATGGCAGATTGCAGGAGCCACTTGGTACTATCAAACCAGCCTGAATGGTACTGGTGCCACCTTGGGCCTGGGAACTATCCTGCGTATTGTGGATTTTCAGGAGCCAGCCAACCACTACCAGCACAGGTGAACAAACACAAACCACGGCCCTTTTCCTTGGCCAAAAATAACGCACCTGTCCCGCTTCTGGATGGCAGATTGCAGGAGATTCTTCATACTATCAAACCAGCCCGACTAGGCACTGGTGCCACCTTGGGCCTGGGAACTATCCTGCGTATCGTGGATTTTCAGGAGTCAGCCGGCCGCTCCCAGCCTCAGGACCAGAAACACAAATCACGGCCCATTCCCCTGGCAAGCAAAACTCACCTGTACCGCTTCTGGATGGCAGATTGCAGGTGCCACTTGGTACTATCAAACCAGCCCTACTTGGCACTGGTGCCACATTGGGTCTGGGAACGATCCTGCGTCTCGTAGATTTTCAGGAGCCAGCCGGCCACTCCCTGCACAAGCTCACAAACAGAAACCACGACCCGTTTCCCGGGATACAAAAATGACCTGGCCCACTTCTGGATGGCAGATTGCCGGAGCCACTTGGTGCTATCAAACCAGTCTGAATGGCACTGGTGCCACCTTGGGCCTGGGAACTATCCTGCGTACTGTGGATTTTCAGGAGCCACCCGGGCACTCCCAGCCAAAGGCCCAGCAACAAACACCACGGCCCTTTTCCTTGGCAAAAAAAACCTCACATGCCCTGCTTCTGGATGGCAGATTGCAGGAGCGACTTGGTACTATCAAACCAGCCCAACTAATCACTCGTGCCATCTTGGGTCTGGGAACTATCCTGTGTATGATGGATTTTCAGGATCCAGCCGGCCACTCCCAGCCACAGGCCGCGAAACACAAACCACGGCCCTTTTCCCTGGCAAACAAATCTTACATACTCCGCTTCTGGATGGCAGATTGCAGGAGCCACTTGGTACTATCAGACCCGACAATCTTGGCCCTGGTGCCACCTTGGGTCTGTGAACTATCCTGCGTATCGTGGATTTTAAGGAGCCAGCCTGCCACTCCCAGATACAGGACAAAAACACTACCCACGGCCCATTTCCCTGGGAAGTAAAACTCACCTGTCCAGCTTCTGGATGGCAGATTGCAGGTGCCACATGATACTATCAAACCAGCGTGAATGGCACTGGTGCCACCTTGGGCCTGGGAACTATCCTGCGTATCGTGGATTTTCAGGAGCCAGCCGACCTCTACCAGCACAGCTGCACAAACACAAACCACGGCCCTTTTCCTTGGCAAAAAACCTCACCGGCCCCGCTTCTGGATGGCAGATTGCAAGAGCTACTTGGTACTATCAAACCAGCCTGACTAGGCACGGATGCCACCTTGGGTCTGGGGACTAACCTGCGTATCGTGGATTTTCAGGAGCCAGCTGGTCACTCCTAGCCAAAGGCCCACAAACTCAAACCACAGTCCTTTTCCCTGGCAAAGAAAACTCACCTGCCCCACTTCTGGATGGCAAATTGCTGGAGCCACTTGGTACTATCAAACCAGCTCGACTTGGCACGGGTGCCACCTTGGGCCTGGGAACTATCCTGTGTATTGCGGATTTTCAGCAGCAGCCGGCCACTCCCAGCCACAGGCCCCGAAACACAAACCACGGCCCTTTTCCCTGGCAAACAAATTTTACCTCCTCCGCTTCTGGATGGCAGATTGCAGGAGTCACTTGGTACTATCACACCCAACAATCTTGGCCCTGGTGCCACCTTGGGTCTGGGAACTATACTGCGTATCGTGGATTTTCAGGAGCCAGCCGGCCACTCCCAGCCTCAGGAGCAGAAACAGAAATACCGGCCCATTTCCCTGGCAAGCAAAACTCACCTGCCCCGCTTCTGGATGGCACATTGCAGGCGCCACTTGATACTATCAAACCAGCCCTACTTGGCACTGGTACCACCTTGGGTCTGCGGACTGTCGTGCATGTCATGGATGTTCAGGAGCCAGCCGGCCACTCCCAGCCACAGGCCCCCAAACACAAACCACGGCCCTTTTCCCTTGCAAAAATGACTAAACTTCGACACATCTGGATGGCAGATTGCAGGAGCCACTTGGTACTATCAAACCAGCGTGAATGGTACTGGTGCCACCTTGGGCCTGGGAACTATCCTGCGTATGGTGGATTTTCAGGAGCCAGCCCGTCACTCCCAGCCACAAGCCCACAAACAAAAACCACGACCCGTTTCCCTGGATACAAAACTCACCCACCCCGCTTCTGGATGGCAGATTGCCGGAGCCACTTGGTACTATCAAACCAGCCCGACTTGGTACTGGTGCCACCTTTGCTCTGAGAACTCTCCTGCGTATGGTGCATTTTCAGGAGCCAGCCGGCCGGTCCCAGCCACAGGACCAGAACAACAAATCACGCCCCATTTCTCTGGCCAAAAAACTCACCTGCCCCGCTTCTGCATGGCAGATTGCAGGAGCCACTTGGTACTATCAAACCAGCCCGACGCGGCACTGGTGCCACCTTCGGTGTGGTGACTCTCCTACAAGTCATGGATTTTCTTAAGCCAGCCTGCTACTCCCTGCCACAGGCCCACAAACACATCCCACGGACCTTTTCCCTGGTGAGCAAAACTCACCTGTCCCGCTTCTGGATGGCAGATTGCAGGAGCCACTGGATAATATCATACCAGCCCGACTTGGCACTGGTGCCACCTTGGGTCTGAGAACTATCCTGCGTGTCGTGGATTTTCAGGAGCCAGCCGGCCACTCCCAGCCACAAGCTCACAAACACAAACCACGGCCCTTTTTCCTGGATACAAAACTCACCTGCACCGCTTCTGGCTGGCAGATTGCGGGAGCCACTTGCCTCTATCAAACCAGCCCGACTTGGCAGTGGTGCCACCTTGGGTCTGAGAAGTATCCTGCGTATCGTGGATTTTCAGGAGCCAGCCGGCCACTCCCAGCCACAACCTCACAAACACAAACCACGACCCGTTTCCCTGGATACAAAACTCACCTGTCCCGTTTCTGGATGGCAGATTGCAGGAGCCACTTGGTACTATCAAACCAGCCTGAATGGCAATGGTGCCACCTTGGGCCTGGGAACTATCCTGCGTATCGTGGATTTTCAGGAGCCTCCCAACCACTACCAGCACAGGTGAACAAACACAAACCATGGACCTTTTCCTTGGCCAAAAACACTCACCTGCCCCGATTCTGGATGGCAGATTGCAGGAGCGACTTGGTACTATCAAACCAGCCCGACTAATCACTCGTGCCATCTTGGGTCTGGGAACTATCCTGTGTATGATGGATTTTCAGGATCCAGCCGGCCACTCCCAGCCACAGGCCGCGAAACACAAACCACGGCCCTTTTTCCTGGCAAACAAATCTTACATACTCCGCTTCTGGATGGCAGATTGCAGGAGCCACTTGGTACTATCAGACCCGACAATCTTGGCCCTGGTGCCACCTTGGGTCTGTGAACTATCCTGCGTATCGTGGATTTTAAGGAGCCAGCCTGCCACTCCCAGACACAGGACAAAAACACTACCCACAGACCATTTCCCTGGCAAGTAAAACTCACCTGTCCAGCTTCTGGATGGCAGATTGCAGGTGCCACATGATACTATCAAACCAGCGTGAATGGCAATGGTGCCATATTGGGCCTGGGAACTATCCTGCGTATCGTGGATTTTCAGGAGCCAGGCAACCACTACCAGCACAGGTGCACAAACACAAACCAAGGCCTTTTTCCTTGGCAAAAAATCTCACCCGCCCCGCTTCTGGATGGCAGATTGCAGGAGCGACTTGGTTCTATCAAACCTGTCCGTCTCGTCACTCGTGCCATCTTGGGTCTGGGAACTATCCTGCATATGAAGGATTTTCAGGAGCCAGCCGGCCACTCCCAGCCACAGGCCCCGAAACACAAACCACGGCCCTTTTCCCTGGCAAACAAATCTTACATACTCCGCTTCTGGATGGCAGATTGCAGGAGCCTCTTGGTACTATCAAACCAGCTTGACTTGGCACTGGTGCCACCTTGGGCCTGGGAACTATCCTGTTTATTGAGGATTTTCAGGAGCCAGATGGCCACTAGCAGCCACAAGCCTTGAAACAGAAACCACGGCCCTTTTTCCTGGTAAAAAAAAAATTAAACTTCCCTCTTCTGAATGGCAGTTTGCGGGAGACCCTTGGTACTATCAAAGCAGCCGGAATGGCACTGGTGTCGCCCAGGGTCTGGGAACTATCCTGCGTAATGTGGATTTTCAGGCTCCAGGCATCCACTACCAGCACAGGTGAACAAACACAAACCACGGACCTTTTCCTTGGAAAAAAAAACTCAGCTGCCCCGCTTCTAGATGGCAGATTGCAGGAGTCACTTGGTACTATCAAACCAGCCCGACTCGCCACTGGTGCCACCTTGGGTCTGAGAACTATCCTGCGTATCGCGGATTTTCAGGAACCAGCTGGCCACTCGCAGCCTCAGGACCACAAACACAAACCACGGCCCATTTCTCTGGCAAAAAAAATTCACCTGCCCCGCTTCTGGATGGCAGATTGCAGGAGCCACTTGGTACTATCAAACCAGCCCGACACGGCACTGGTGCCACCTTCGGTGTGGTGACTCTCCTTCAAGTCATGGATTTTCAGAAGCCAGCCTGCCACTCCCAGCCACAGGCCCACAAACACATCCCACACTGTTTTCCCTGGCAAAAAAAACTCACCTGAGACAGAGTAAGGATCCATCCTGAACTAGGTGAAGTGTCTGGGAGAGGTGAAGGGTCTGTGGAGCTAAAGCTGAAGGAGAGGCCGCGTTCCAGAGACAGCAAGGAGACAGAGAAAGAAAAACAGAAAAACCACGAGGTCAATCTGGCCCCGACCTAGGAATTCCTCCGATAAAGAAGAATTAGTGCTAAGTGTCATGCAAGATGAATATGTATGAACTTATTGTGAAACTGTATGCATATGCATTTGGAAGGGGGATAAAAGGAGGTCTGAAATCTTCAGGGGTACACATGCCCTTTTGGGGAGTCTTGCGTCCAGCGCGCGTCGTAATAAAGCATACTGGGCTTTACAACTTTTACAAGTTGTGAGGTTTCTTCTTTTCTCCGCAAAACATTTTGGCGAGCCAAGGCAGGAGTTCTCTGTCCCCGTGGGGGCAGGGGGGATACATGGACCTCCATGGCGCGCCCCAGGATTTTTTCCTGGTGGGGCTCCGCTTGTCTCAACTTGCCACCTGCGAGGACAGACAACGACCCGCTGGCCTGCGGAGGAGAACACGGTATGTACTATGGGGCCCCAGGGGGGACGAAGGAGAGAAAGGGAGTAAATCACCCAGAGACGTCTGGGTTCATGGCTTCAGCTGATAGAGCAGCTGTATTAGAGATGGGATTCAGCTGATAGAGCAGCTGTATTAGAGACGGGGTTTATCGTTCTGATAGAGCAGACCACTAGCGGCTTTGGGGGTAAGCCGGGTGAACCCATGTATGTGTGTATTGGGGATTCATAGTTCTGATAGAGCAGAACTGGTGAGCCCATGTGTGTTTTGTTCGTGTGTGTGATGTCCGGACACTGTCTTGCTGTATGGTTAATGTGTGTGGCCAGTGCACTGTGTTTGTGGTCGTGCAGGTGATATGTGTATGGTGTATAAAAGAGAGTAAATCTACAGTGCCCTACAGTGCGGGGGGGGGGGGGGGGGGGGGTCAGTACTCCCCGTGTTTGAAGCAGCCGAGTGAGGCCAGAGGCGCCGGCTGCAGCAGGCTGCGGGGGCAGGGAGAGAAGTGCCCTGCAGAGAAGCGAGTGGAGGAATGTCAATGATGGTATTTATCGTGTTTGAATGTAGTGATTTGTGTAGATTTGGTACGTTTTAACCGTGAGTATGAGCTCAGAGAGTTCCTTTGCCTTGGATGTTTCGACTTGATCTCTAGACTGTGTGCTGTTATTTTGATTGTGTCCAGGAAAAGTTGATTTGAGTAAATGCCGAATTATGGTGTGCTGTGTTGTGTTGAGAAAAGTGAGCACTTTGAGAAATAAGCCCTTTCCCGGTGATTTTGTGTGGTGATTTTCTTCCGCTGCATTGTGGTAATTAGATTCTCAGATTGTATAGTGGTGTTTGTGGAGATTTTAAGATTTTGTTGCAACAAGAGTAGCATTTTACATAGGAGAACTATAGTACGGTGATTTATGTTTAACTTCGATAAAGTGAGTTAAAGGAATTCCAAGAATTCTCCCCCTCATAGTAATTCAAGCCTTGGCTCTAGTGAATTTGAGATAAAGGGGAGGGGGGGAGAGTGCGTGTGTCTGTGGGCATATCAGAGTTTCGGCTGTGACTAGCACAGCCTTTTTGCAAAGCAGCAAAACAAGTGTAAGTAGACACAGTGCTTAATTAGATTGTGCAAGAAGAGAACTAGAAAAGACTGATATTTTGTAAAACAGAGTTTATATAGAAGAGGTGAATGAGATGAATTAGTTAATGAGACTTATGAGATTTATGAGACTTCAGTTGGTACTGCAGTAAGTCTTTACTGGAAACAATCTGCTGTAGGGATTTAAAGTTCTCTGTAACAAACAGAATAGCCTGCCTTTGTGAGCAATTGCGGGGAGCCTTTGGTACATCAAGAGGCTAGCAGGCTGTGTGAGGTGACAGTGGCTGCGCCCTGGGCACAGGGACAGCTCTGGCTGCCCTGTCTCCCCAGGGAACACGGGAATGGCCTGTGGGCAAAAGCTGGATGTGCAGGTATTATTGCAGTGCGGTGTTTATGAGAAACACTGGTATTGCTGTTTTGCTGTTCCAATAAGTGTCAGGGTACACGCCCCGAGTGTAAATTAAAGGTTTCTGGTCAAGCGGATTCAGAACCTAAGGTCTTAGAGCTTGTGTGTGGGAATCACATACCTGCCACCTGGAGCTGTGTGTATAGGAGGAAAACTGAGAAACTACTGTGAAGGTCTGTAAAAAGGTTCAAATGGAAGCGAGATAGGGCAAGGAGAAATAAATAATGAGAACTGACCAGAGCAAACAGGTTCCTAAATTAGCCCCTTTTGAGAGGGGCTCGCTGGGAGGAGGTTGCCAGTAAGAGCAGCTCAGAAAATAAAAAGATTTATAGTGCTTCATTGCTGTTAGTACTGTTTTATAATAAGAAGATAAATGGGATAGTTTTTGTATGCTGCAATGTCTTTTGTTTTAAGAAATCACCCAGAATGACAAAGAGACTGTGAGATCAGACCGCTCTCTGGTCTTGGCCCTTGAAAAGGAAAACAAGGCAAAGAGAAAGCAAATCAAACATGTTGTTCAGCATGCAGCATAAGATAGCAACGTATGAAATCAGGCAAGGATTATCACGCTGAAATGCAAAGCAATCACAGTTCGCAAAATGAGTACATATGATTTGTTAAAGGCTTCCTCCCAAAGTAAGGGAGGAGGGGTAAAGGTGACCTTCCCAAAAGGGAAGAATTTTGTCGGCACAAGGGTCATATGTTCAGTTTTAAATAAAGCTTTAGTACCTGTGGAGAATGTTTATGTTGTAGTGTGGGGAATGAACAACTGGCCAGTCTGAGAAGGCATACTTTTGCAAACCTTTAAGGTAACATGTGTACTATGTGTACCTAAAAGCTTTTGTACAATTCGCTCAATTTGCTAAACATTCTCAAATGAGAAAGGTTACTCTGGAGGCAAATAATATTAAGATGTTAGGCTTAATAGTAACAGACACTGAAATTAAGAAAGACATTAGTAGACATTTCAAGGGTATGGGCCTCTGCTGCACCAGGGAGAGTGAAAGATGCTCCCCCATGGGATGCTCCCCCATCAAGCTTAATGAAAGAACACAACCAGTGAGAACTAAGTAGTACCCTCAAAAGGAAGGTAAGGAAGGAATCAGTCCAATAACTGATAGTACTGGATTAAGGGCTGTCAATAAGATAACACAGAATTTGTACCCTGTGGTAGCAAATCCATAGACCTTACTAACCTTGTTTAACACCTGAGCTAACCTAGTTCACTGTTTTAGGCCTAAGAGATGCCTTCTTTTGCCTCCCTATCCACGAAGCCAGCCAGAACATTTTTGCATTCAAACACAAGCTCACATAGTCCATGTGCCTGGAGGCTTCAAAATTCTCCACCCCAAGTGGAGAACAGCTTGCAAAGACCCAGAGTCCCAGGAAGCTCCACAAGAGGAAAGGAGGCTGTTGCAGTACATAGATGATCTTCTAGTAGCCACTCAGACGAGGGAAGCGAGAGAAGCCTGGACGGTAAGCCTTTTGAATTTCCTAGGACTCCAAGGACGCAGAGTCTCAAAGAAAAAGGCACAGGTAGTGAAACAGAAGGTAATCTCCAGACCCCTATATGCTCTTATTGCCAATGGGAACTGAGATCTCCAGTGGACAAGAGACACCACACGGGCCTTTCGCCAGCTAGAGAGTCCCCTCATGTCGGCTCCAGCTTTGAAACTTCCAGATGTAAGTAAAGCATTCTTTCTATTTTTCCATGCAAGGAATTGCTCTGGGAATATTGGCTCAAGACTTGGGTCCATACCGGAGGGCAGTTGCTTACCTCTCTAAGCAACTAGATGCAACAGCCAAAGGATGGCCAGGTTGCCTCAGAGCTGTAGCAGCAGTTGTGCTGAACATTCAAGAGGCACACAAGTTTACCTTGGGACAAAAATGACTGTGCTAGTGTCCCACACAGTGTCTGCAGTACTGGAAGTAAAGGGTGGCCACTGGCTTTTCACCAGAGAGGCTTCTGAAATACCAGGCCATCATGGTAGAGCAAGATGATGGAGAGATAGTGGTGACTAATATTGTCAACCCAGCTTCTTTTCTCAGTGGAATCAAGGAGAAGCAGTACACCATGATTGCCTAGAGACCACTGAAGCTACCTACTCCAGCCTAGAGTGTCCAGATCTAAAGGACACTCCTCCGGACGATGCAGAGACCTGGTTCACTGACAAGAAAGCAACATTGCAAAGTTCACAGTGACTACCTGCAGAGAGGTAATAGAGTCTGGACCCTTACCAACAGGTACCTCTGCACAGGATGCTGAGATAAATGCATGGACCCATGCCTTAGAAACAGCAAAAGGCATTCAGAGTTGTGCATGCACATGGAGCCATCTGGAAGGAGAGGGGACTGCAGACCTCACAGGGAAAGAAGAGACAATCCAGCTGCTGGAAGCAGTTCGGCTACCTGAAAAAGCATATTAAGGCACACCAGAGAGTGAGCTTAAAATTGGAGGAAAGAAATGAGCTGGCGGATGGAGAAGCAAAGAAAGCAGCAAAGGGTGAGGTACAGATTTTCCTCGAAGGTAAGCCATAATACAATAATACTAATCAAAAGAGACGTACAGCTGTAAGGGGTGAGCTACCATTGAAAGAGAGCTGATAATCCCTTCCCATTTTCGTGGTTACTAGTGAAGGAAGGGCACTAGAAAACACACTAGGGCCTAATTACTTAAAGCCTTTTATAGAGTGTGGCTCCTTTCTCAAAATGACCAAGGCTGCGAGTGATACAGAGTGCACTGGAATGAAGTGTTGACTTTGAAGTAGTAATTCCCACAGGCTTTCTAGAACACACATCTGATTGAAAGGACTGTTGTATCATTGTCAGGAATCTATATGCCACTATCACTCAGGTGAGCTGATAATGTGATCCTTGCCTCCAGACTAACCTCAAAATACCCCCGGGCCAAAACTTGGTCAGACTGGGAGAGGCCATGGGCCTGTACAGCAGTGGCAAATCAACTTTTCAGAACTCCCAAGGAAAGGGGGGTATCAGTATTTACTGGTATTAATAGATACATTTTCAGGGTGGCCAGAAACATTCCCCACCAGAACTGTCAAAACTCAAGAGGTGACCAGATCATTTTTACAAGAGATAATACCACGCTTCAGAGTTCCAGCCACAATATCCTCAGATAAAGAATCACCTTTCATTTCCAAAATAGTGCAACAGATTAGTAGCCATCTGGGCATAGATTAAGAACTTCACACCCCATACCGCCCCAATCAAGCGGCCAGGGGGAGAGAATGAATCATTTGATTAAGCAGCAAATCATAAGACTGGGGCAAGAAGCTCTTCCACTAGCACTATTGCAAATTCAAACTAAACCTTTTGAACTAAAGGAATGCTGAATCCTTTTGGAATGCCTTATAGAAGACCATAGAATACAAGGGGAATGTCCAGAATGTCCACTTACATGGTGGCATTAAGCAAACAGCTCAGAGTAATTGAGAAACTTGTGGCTGGAACTCGGAGCAGGGAGTTGGATAGCCTGGGGTTGATGTATATGTTAAGTCTCTTACAGAGAAGACTTCGGAACCACAGTGGGAGAGACCACTGCAAGTACCTCTCACCACCTTCACTGCAATCAAAATCAAGGAGCAGAATGCTGGATCCATCACTCTTGGGTGAAGAAGGCCCAGAAGCCCCTTCAGGAGTGACACCAGGAGACAATGAACTGAGACTAAAACTTATTCGGGCAAAATGAGTATATTGCGGTCGGGAGTAGCTCATACTTTAGTGTACAGAATTGATTTGTATGGAATTATAACTGAAGTTTTAGAACTAGAGAGTACCTCTACCCAAAGCAATGCTGAATGGCCTTGGTCCCTGGCATTTAATCAGTATACTTGATCCATAGGAAAACCTTCTGAGATAAAGAAGGTTTATATTAAACATATCTACTGTAGTAATCCACGAGAATCAAGTATGTGAGGAGTAAGAATAGCAAGAACAGGAGCTGTAAACACTTCAAGGAATCTGAAGAGAAGAAATCAAAGTAAAGTGCTTAGTCATCAATAGGATGGCTTATGAGAGACCAGATGTAATTAGTGTCTGAACCTCCCCCGGTGTATATGAACACCAGGAAGTCTGTGATAACCTAAGTGAATCAGACTGTTGGTGTAATTTCACCCTGATACAGCCTGTAGAAGCAGAAACCTGATCCCAGTTTCTTCTGAGGCACTGCAATGAATTTAGGCTCTTCTCTCAAGATTTCCCCTCCATTATCTTCTGCCCTGAACACAGTCCACAGCTTGATCTTAGCTAAGGGCAAGGTGGGTGAGGTATTGTAGACCAGGAGAGACATTCCTGCTTGCCACACATCTGAGAAATCAGGTGCTTTGGAGGGAGAGAGAGAGGTTAGATTCCCTGAAGTCTCTACATTTCAGAACAAACATCTGTCTCAAGTATGACCTAAACCTCTGTCAGATACACTTGTGAAGTGTGTCTGAATTTGTAGTATGAGCCCAGCACATCCCTCTGGCTGGGAGGGATGATCATGGACAGAAAGCAGTTCCTGTTCCCCATAACAAACATCTAACTGGCATATTAGGGACAAGATTAGGAGTTTTAAATGGAATTGATTCAGAAATACTGATGAATAAACTGGCTGCTGCAGCAGGTAGCCTAACAAAATTGAAGCAGCCTTTATAGTAATCTCTACTGGCATTAGGAACTAGTCAGTGACAGATTTCAAAAGTACTGCCAAAGTAAAGAAGTATGAACAGGCCGGGGACCAAGACCACAAATTGATAGTAGAAACACTTAGTATAGTTCAAGATAATGTGTCTTTAGCTTTCAGTTGTATACAAGCACAGTTATGGATACAAGCAACAGCAGCTCTGATCATACAGGAAAGGGGTGAAGGTAATTTTCCAGCTGAAATTCAGAAAATTGAATGGGATAATGCAATTGATTTTGAAAGGAAGTTTTAATCCTGGTGGACTATGGTGAATTTCACCTATGATCCTATTTCTAATGTGGCCACTGCCTTTGTGCTTACCATATGTAATGCCACTGTTCATGTTATCCATCCCATCATTGCCCTAAGATTAAACCATGAAGAAACAACACTCTATCCTTCAGAACATAGAGTGTGGGCACGAAAAGATGAATGAAAAGTGGCAGATAGTAAACTTAGAATCCTGCATTACTAGAGAACAAATGGGATTCACTTGTGAAAGCAATACTGCTAATGCCCAGGATGTGTTTGGACACTGAACAGAGTATTTGTCACTTTGAAATTCATCCAGTCACTGACCAGAAAACTGTGCTCGTATATACTGGAAAAGGGTGTATGTTTGAGAACTGCTTATGCTGCTGTACAAATTGATAGCAATGATGTTATTCTGTCTAGTAGAAACCATTCTGATCTCTGTATTTGTAGTTGTAATTTTGTTAAGATTATTGGGTGTGATTTTTCGTATTTGGTACCAGTAACATCCCACCAGCTGATTACAGCCAATTACACAATGTATCACAGACTACCACCTACCACTATCGGGGCGAACCTTACATTGGTAAAACAATTAATTAAGCACCAAGACCTATTAGAAGTCTTGAAAGAAATCCGAGAAAGTGGAAAGAAAACCTTAATTACTGTCCAACATGATACAAAGGAAATAACCAGAGTTCTACAAAGAATAAAATACGGATAATCACTGGTGAGATGTGATCTTTCGGTGATCACCAACTGCAAATGGAATCTTTGATTAGTTGTGCCACCCTATTCTAGTTTTACTAATATTAGTTGGGATAAGCTTAGGATTATCTATTACATTATTAATTTGGAACTGGAGAATACTACAACGAATGGCTGTACTAACCTCTTTATCAAACGTACATAGTGAAGCATTAAAAGACACTTATTGTCGTGGAAATTTTCCTTAAGTAAAAGAATTTAATTATTTCCTAGGAAAGGGGGGAATGAGACAGAGTAAGGATCCATCCTGAACTAGGTGAAGTGTCTGGGACTGGTGAAGGGTCTGTGGAGCTAAAGCTGAAGGAGAGGCCGCGTTCCAGAGACAGCAAGGAGACAGAGAAAGAAAAACAGAAAAACCACGAGGTCAATCTGCCCCCGACCTAGGAATTCCTCCGATAAAGAAGAATTAGTGCTAAGTGTCATGCAAGATGAATATGTATGAACTTATTGTGAAACTGTATGCATATGCATTTGGAAGGGGGATAAAAGGAGGTCTGAAATCTTCAGGGGTACGCATGCCCTTTTGGGGAGTCTTGCGTCCGGGGCGCGTCGTAATAAAGCATACTGGGCTTTACAACTTTTACAAGTTGTGAGGTTTCTTCTTTTCTCCGCAAAACACACCGGCCCTGCTTCTGGATGGCAGATTGCAGGAGCCACTTGGTACTATCAAACCAGCCCGACTAATCACTCGTGCCATCTTGGGTCTGAGAACTATCCTGCGTATCGTGGATTTTCAGGAGCCAGCCGGCCACTCCCAGCCACAAGCTCACAAACACAAACCACGGCCCGTTGCCCTGGATACAAAACTCACCCGCCCCGCTTCTGGATGGCAGATTGCCGGAGCCACTTGGTACTATCAGACCCGAAAATCTTGGCCCTGGTGCCACCTTGGGTCTGTGAACTATCCTGTGTATCGTGGATTTTAAGGAGCCAGCCTGCCACTCCCAGACACAGGACCAAAACACTACCCAGGGCCCTTTTTCCTGGCAAACAAAACACACCCGCTCCGCTTCTGGATGGCAGATTGCAGGAGCCACTTGGTACTATCAAACCAGCCCGACTAGGCACAGGTGCCACCTTGGGTCTGGGAACTACCTTCGTATCGTGGATTTTCAGGAGCCAGCCAGCCACTCCCAGCCACAAGTCCACAAACAAAATCCACGACCCGTTTCCCTGGATACAAAACTCAACCTCCCCGCTTCTGGATGGCAGATTGCAAGAGCTACTTGGTACGATCAAACCAGCCTGACAAGGCACGGGTGCCACCTTGGGTCTGTGAACTATCCTGCGTATCGTGGATTTTCAGGAGCCAGCTGGCCACTCCTAGCCAAAGGCCCACAAACTCAAACCACAGTCCTTTTCCCTGGCAAACAAAACTCACCTGCTCCGCTTCTGGATGGCAGATTGCAGGAGCCACTAGGAACTATCAAACCAGCCAGAATGGCAATGGTGCCCCCTTGGGCCTGGGAACTATCCTGCGTATCGTGGATTTTCAGGAGCCACCCAACCACTACCAGCACAGGTGCACAAACACAAACCACGGCCCTTTTCCTTGGCAAAAAACCTCACGGGCCCCGCTTCTGGATGGCAGATTGCAGGAGCCACTTGGTACTATCAAACCTACCTGTCTCGTCACTCGTGCCATCTTGGGTCTGGGAACTATCCTGCGTATGATGGATTTCAGGAGCCAGCAAGCCACTCCCAGCCACAGGCCCCCAAACACAAACCACGGCCCTTTTCCTGGGTAAACAAATCTTACATACTCCGCTTCTGGATGGCAGATTGCAGGCGCCACTTGGTACTATCAAACCAGCCCGACTTGGCACTGGTGCCACCTTGGGTCTGAGAACTATCCTGCGTATCGTGGATTTTCAGGAGCCAGCCGGCCACGCCCAGCCATAAGCTCACAAACACAAACCACGACCCGTTTCCCTGGATACAAAACTCACCTGGCCCACTTCTGGATGGCAGATTGCAGGAGCCACTTCGTACTATCAAGCCAGCCAGAATGGCAATGGTGCTCCCTTGGGTCTGGGAACTATCCTGCGTATCGTGGATTTTCAGGAGCCTCACAACCACTACCAGCACAGGTGCACAAACACAAACCACGGCCCTTTTCCTTGGCAAAAAACACTCACCTGCCCCGCTTCTGCATGGCAGATTGCAGGAGCCACTTGGTACTATCAAACCAGCTCGACTTGGCACTGTTGCCACCTTGGACCTGCGAACTATCCTGTGTATTGCAGATTTTCAGCAGCCAGACGGACAATCCCAGCCACAGGCCCTCAAACAGACACCACAGCCCTTTTCCCTGGCAAAAAAATTTTACCTCCTCCGCTTCTGGATGGCAGATTGCAGGAGTCACTTGGTACTATCACACCCAACAATCTTGGCCCTGGTGCCACCTTGGGTCTGGGAACTATACTGCGTATCGTGGATTTTCAGAAGCCAGCCGGCCACTCCCAGCCTCAGGAGCAGAAACACAAATAACGGCCCATTTCCCTGGCAAGCAAAACTCACCTGCCCCGCTTCTGGATGGCAGATTGCAGGTGCCACTTGATACTATCAAACCAGCCCTACTTGGCACTGGTACCACCTTGGGTCTGCGGACTGTCGTGCATGTCATGGATGTTCAGGAGCCAGCCGGCCACTCCCAGCCACAGGCCCCCAAACACAAACCACGGCCCTTTTCCATGGCAAAAATGACTAAACTTCGACACATCTGGATGGCAGATTGCAGGAGCCACTTGCCTCTATCAAACCAGCGTGAATGGTACTGGTGCCACCTTGGGCCTGGGAACTATCCTGCGTATGGTGGATTTTCAGGAGCCAGCCCGCCACTCCCAGCCACAAGCCCACAAACAAAAACCACGACCCGTTTCCCTGGATACAAAACTCACCCGCTCCGCTTCTGGATGGCAGATTTGCAGGCGCCACTTGGTACTATCAAACCGGCCTGACTTGGTACTGGTGCCACCTTTGCTCTGAGAACTGTCCTGCGTATGGTGGATTTTCAGGAGCCAGCCGGCCGCTGCCAGCCTCAGGACCAGAAACACAAATCACAGCCCATTTCCCTGGCAAGGAAAACTCACCTGTCCAGCTTCTGGAAGGCAGATTGCAGGTGCCACATGATACTATCAAACCAGCGTGAATGGCAATGGGGCCATATTGGGCCTGGGAACTATCCTGCGTATCGTGGATTTTCAGGAGCCAGCCAACCACTACCAGCACAGGTGCACAAACACAAACCACGGCCCTTTTCCTTGGCAAAAAAACCTCACCTGCCCCGCTTCTGGATGTCAGATTGCAGGAGCGACTTGGTTCTATCAAACCTGTCCGTCTCGTCACTCATGCCATCTTGGGTCTGGGAACTATCCTGCGTATGATGGATTTTCTGGATCCAGCCGGCCACTCCCAGCCACAGGCCCCCAAACACAAACCACGGCCCTTTTCCCTGGCAAACAAAACTCACCTGCCCCGCTTCTGGATGGCAGATTGCCGGAGCCACTTGGTACTATCAAACTAGCCCGACTTGGCACGGGTGCCACCTTGGGCCTGGGAACTATCCTGCGTATCGTGGATTTTCAGGGTCCAGCCGGCCACTAACAGGCACAGGCCCTCAAACAAAAACCACGGTCCTTTTCCCTGGTAAAAAAAAACTAAACTTCCCCGCTTCTGGATGGCAGATTGCAGGAGACCCTTGGTACTATCAAACCAGCTCGACTTGGCGCAGGTGCCACCTTGGGCCTGGGAACTATCCTGTGTATTGCGGATTTTCAGGAGCCAGATGGCCAATCCCAGCCACAGGCCCTCAAAAAGAAATCATGGCTCTTTTCCTTGTCAAACAAATCTTACCTACTCCGCTTCCGGATGGCAGATTGCAGGAGCCACTTGGTACTATCACACCCGACAATCTTGGCCCTGGTGCCACGAAGGGTCTGAGAACTATCCTGCGTATCGTGGATTTTCAGGAGCCAGCCGGCCACGCCCAGCCATAAGCTCACAAACACAAACCACGACCCGTTTCCCTGGATACAAAACTCACCTGGCCCACTTCTGGATGGCAGATTGCAGGAGCCACTTGGTACTATCAAGCCAGCCAGAATGGCAATGGTGCCCCCTTGGGTCTGGGAACTATCCTGCGTATCGTGGATTTTCAGGAGCCTCACAACCACTACCAGCACAGGTGCACAAACACAAACCACGGCCCTTTTCCTTGGCAAAAAACACTCACCTGCCCCGCTTCTGCATGGCAGATTGCAGGTGCCACTTGGTACTATCAAACCAGCTCGACTTGGCACTGGTGCCACCTTGGACCTGCGAACTATCCTGTGTATTGCAGATTTTCAGCAGCCAGACGGACAATCCCAGCCACAGGCCCTCAAACAGAAACCACAGCCCTTTTCCCTGGCAAAAAAATTTTACCTCCTCCGCTTCTGGATGGCACATTGCAGGAGTCACTTGGTACTATCACACCCAACAATCTTGGCCCTGGTGCCACCTTGGGTCTGGGAACTATACTGCGTATCGTGGATTTTCAGGAGCCAGCCGGCCACTCCCAGCCTCAGGAGCAGAAACAGAAATAACGGCCCATTTCCCTGGCAAGCAAAACTCACCTGCCCCGCTTCTGGATGGCAGATTGCAGGTGCCACTTGATACTATCAAACCAGCCCTACTTGGCACTGGTACCACCTTGGGTCTGCGGACTGTCGTGCATGTCATGGATGTTCAGGAGCCAGCCGGCCACTCCCAGCCACAGGCCCCCAAACACAAACCACGGCCCTTTTCCATGGCAAAAATGACTAAACTTCGACACATCTGGATGGCAGATTGCAGGAGCCACTTGCCTCTATCAAACCAGCGTGAATGGTACTGGTGCCACCTTGGGCCTGGGAACTATCCTGCGTATGGTGGATTTTCAGGAGCCAGCCCGCCACTCCCAGCCACAAGCCCACAAACAAAAACCACGACCCGTTTCCCTGGATACAAAACTCACCCGCTCCGCTTCTGGATGGCAGATTGCAGGCGCCACTTGGTACTATCAAACCGGCCTGACTTGGTACTGGTGCCACCTTTGCTCTGAGAACTGTCCTGCGTATGGTGGATTTTCAGGAGCCAGCCGGCCGCTGCCAGCCTCAGGACCAGAAACACAAATCACAGCCCATTTCCCTGGCAAGGAAAACTCACCTGTCCAGCTTCTGGAAGGCAGATTGCAGGTGCCACATGATACTATCAAACCAGCGTGAATGGCAATGGTGCCATATTGGGCCTGGGAACTATCCTGCGTATCGTGGATTTTCAGGAGCCAGCCAACCACTACCAGCACAGGTGCACAAACACAAACCACGGCCCTTTTCCTTGGCAAAAAAACCTCACCTGCCCCGCTTCTGGATGTCAGATTGCAGGAGCGACTTGGTTCTATCAAACCTGTCCGTCTCGTCACTCATGCCATCTTGGGTCTGGGAACTATCCTGCGTATGATGGATTTTCTGGATCCAGCCGGCCACTCCCAGCCACAGGCCCCCAAACACAAACCACGGCCCTTTTCCCTGGCAAACAAAACTCACCTGCCCCGCTTCTGGATGGCAGATTGCCGGAGCCACTTGGTACTATCAAACTAGCCCGACTTGGCACGGGTGCCACCTTGGGCCTGGGAACTATCCTGCGTATCGTGGATTTTCAGGGTCCAGCCGGCCACTAACAGGCACAGGCCCTCAAACAAAAACCACGGTCCTTTTCCCTGGTAAAAAAAAACTAAACTTCCCCGCTTCTGGATGGCAGATTGCAGGAGACCCTTGGTACTATCAAACCAGCTCGACTTGGCGCAGGTGCCACCTTGGGCCTGGGAACTATCCTGTGTATTGCGGATTTTCAGGAGCCAGATGGCCAATCCCAGCCACAGGCCCTCAAACAGAAATCATGGCTCTTTTCCTTGTCAAACAAATCTTACCTACTCCGCTTCCGGATGGCAGATTGCAGGAGCCACTTGGTACTATCACACCCGACAATCTTGGCCCTGGTGCCACGAAGGGTCTGGGATCTATCCTGCGTATCGTGGATTTTCAGGAGCCAGCCGGGCACTCCCAGCCAAAGGCTCACAAACAAAAACCACGGCCCTTTTCCTTGGCAAAAAAAAACGCACCTGTCCCGCTTCTGGATGGCAGATTGCAGGAGCTTCTTCATACTATCAAACCAGCCCGACTTGGCACAGGTGCCACCTTGGGCCTGGGAACTATCCTGCGTATTGTGGATTTTCAGGAGCCAGCCGGCTGCTTCCAGCCTCAGGACCAGAAACACAAATCACGGCCCATTTCCCTGGCAAGCAAAACTCACCTGCCCCGCTTCTGGATGGCAGATTGCAGGTGCCACTTGATACTATCAAACCAGCCCTACTTGGCACTGGTGCCACATTGGGTCTGGGAACGATCCTGCGTCTCGTAGATTTTCAGGAGCCAGCCGGCCACTCCCTGCACAAGCTCGCAAGCAGAAACCACGACCCGTTTCCCGGGATACAAAAATGACCTGGCCCACTTCTGGATGGCAGATTGCTGGAGCCACTTGGTGCTATCAAACCAGCCCGACTTGGCACTGGTGCCACCTTTGGCCTGGGAACTATGCTGCGTATTGTGCATTTTCAGGAGCCAGCCGGCCACTCCCAGCCACAGGCCCACCAACAAAAACCACGGCCCTTTTCCCTGGCAAAAAAACTCACCTGCCCTGCTTCTGGATGGCAGATTGCAAGAGCCACTTGGTACTATCAAACCAGCCCGACTCGGCACTGGTGCCACCTTGGGTCTAGGTACTATCTTGCGTGTCCTGGATTTTCAGGAGCCAGCTCGCCACGATACGCAGGATGGTTCCCAGACTCAAGGTACCGAAGGCTGTGTGGGCCTGTGAGGTTAGGGACACTTGTGGCCATGCTTTTTCCCTCTGGTTAAGCTCGGCCTCTGACAGAGCATCTCAGCCTTATGGAGTGGATTGCACTTTATTATTTTGATTTCTCTCACCCTTTTCCAGTCCAATTTCCTCAGTTTCCTGTGCCCCAACCCTCCTCCCTCCCAGCCTTCTGGTTTTTCTGCCCTATTGGCATTTTCCCCTAACGCTTTTTTCCCACTGCTGCTTCTCCAGCTTTGCCTTTTCCATTATGCATTTCCACCTGGTGTTTCATTTTCTCCTGCTCAGCTCTCTGTCAGTGTTCGCCTTCTCTGTTCCAGCCTGAGTAAACTGGTGCTAGCTCCTTGCTCTGACTTTCCAAAATTCTCAGCCAAATGAGGTCGAGGGACCCCTTAATGAAATTCCTTGGATATCAGTTTTGTGCAATAGTCTGCTACTCATTTTATCTGGTTCTTTTATGCTCCCAAGCTTAATTTTATGCTTTTTGAAATGGGCCAGAATAGAAGGGAAAGGGAGATGCTGTAGGGAAGGCTGTGGGGGAACATCAAGAGACCCAGTGCTGCCATGGCTTGGCATACCTGGGAGTCTCATTTGCTGCCTGGAAAATTTTTGCCCTTATTCCTGTTTATCATTCATTAGCATCTGAATAATGATTATTAATGCAAAGTAATGGTTCTTGCTGTGCAATAATCCCCTTTAACAAAGTAAATAACTGCTATACTGGTGATGAGAAAGTTGAAGACCGATGGGTTACTTCATACAGATTCTGACTCCACTTGGCAGGGGGAGGTCCATGCTGCAGGAGGAGCATGGACCCTTCAGGATGAGTTTATATGGTTTAATTATTTGATTAAAAAAAAAAAGTCAAGATAAAAAAAATGAATGCATAAAATGGAATTTAAATATTAGTTCCTAGTAAATGGTAAAATAATTCATATGTCCACCAACCATTACATTATCTGTTGTCTAGAGGTAGGCAGCATGCCTTTCATGAATGGGGTCAAAGTGCATCAGTGCCAAGTTTGCCACGACCTTAGGCACCCTTCAGGATGAGTTTCCCTTGGAAAAAATCCCTGGGTTTTGCAAACAGTTCCTGTACCCAAAGGTTCTGGAGGTAAATCACTAACAGGCAGGGAGAGATGTTCTGATTTCCCAAAACTTGAGGTGAGTCACAATCAGATGATGGTGATTTTGTCATCTCATTTGGACCCACTGTCTGCTGTGGCCTCCCAGCTCTCATGGGTCACTGGAAAAAGTCTCTGACACATGCCTGGGGGAAGATGGGATTTTCTGTGGAAGAAGTGGGGAACAATTGCTGCTCTCAGCAGTTCCCAGCAGTGAGTAAATGCTCCTGGAAATGAATGCATGTCAGGAAACTCTGCCTTTTTCTAACCTCCCTGTGTGCCTTCTCTCTTAGTCACCAGCTGGGGCAGTTGGGGGTACTTAAGAGTGTTTAAGGTGAGATGCTGTGATACACAAGGTCTAACATGTTTTTGCCCTCTCCCATCAGAGGAGGATGTCTCACTCCCTGCTTCCACCCTGCACAACCTCCCTGTAAGCCCTGTATGCTTTCCTTTGCCTCCGTGTGGTCCTGCCTGCCCTAACCAGTGTGTCCCACTAAAGGGGCTTTATGGAGGTGTGCTTGAGGAAGGCAAGGAAGTTTGGGCTTCCTGTTTGCAGAGCCAGGAGTAGGTTTTTAACAGGAATTATGTTATACCTTTGCTATTACTTACTTAGTGCTGCCTGGCTCTGGGCCACTTAGAAAGCCAGATCCCAGAAAAGAATAAAGCATTGCTATGATCTCCGGAAAAACTGATCTGTGTCCTTTCTCCATGCAGCTCAAACACTGCCCAGGCCTGGGTTTTCAGAGCTAGAGAAACCTCTCCCAAGTTGGGAGGTGGAGGTGTTTGTTGAGGTGTGGACTTGTGTTTCTCCACACAGGCACAAGGAAACTGCAGGACATCGGTGTCATCCGGAAGAGTTTTGTGGTAGGGAGAAAATTTAACTTTCTGCATTGGCTGTGGCGTCTGCTTCTGAAGGGAAAATCAAAGGCTGATGCCCCAGGGACTGAGGTCTGTGGCCAGGCACTATCCTGGATCATGCTGTCTGGGCAGGCTGCTCTGGCACACCTGACAGGAAGGGAAGGTGCTAGTAGTGGGTTTGGCATAGCAAGCTCTGCACTACACTTAATCCTTGGAAGTCCTGCTTGTTTAAAGTCATGAATAGTCTGATAGTTCATGGCTAACTAGAAAATGAGATTTAGTTAACAAGGTATGCCTTAGGACACCAGTGAGATTAAATCACTTGACTTTTAATGACAGCAATAAAACCCTTTGGCCCCATGGTACAAAAGCCTCAGTAGCAGCTGGTGTCAGCCTTGGTTTCTCTCCATGGTTTCAAGGACCATGCTGTCAGGGACAAACTGACCAATACACAGCTTCATGTCAGAGCCTTGTCCAGGGCACTGTAGAGGGGAAAGGAAGGGAACCCCTTCCTAGGGCTGCTGGGCTCAGGAGGCAGAGCTGTGCAGGGCTTTGGCATGGACTTGCTGTATCAGACTGTTTTCAAAACTGCTATTCTGCTTCTCAGGATTTGCAGAAGAATTCCAATAGCCATGAGGACCACAGAAAGGTTTTTAAGGGCTCAGAGATATAAGAAATATAAGAGCACAGGTCAAAAGCTAACATTTTCAAGAGCAGATAAAGCCCTAAGGCTGTAAACAGCTCAGTGTGGGACAGCTGAGTATGCACAGGTGATAGTCTAGAACTAGTGTGAACATCTACTGTGATGTGCTCTTTGTATTTGGCTTATTTTCTTTCTCTTTAATCCTCCACTTCCACTAAGCAATCCCTTGGTGTGACTTGTATCAGAAGGGCAATGGTGATGTTGTTTCTTACTCATTCTGCACTTAGGATTTGTATTTGCAGAGCCTGCTGTGAGGGCCACTGATGTGTCAGCATGGCAGGCACAAAGTGGGGGGTTTGTCAAGGTATGTGGCATGGCTTGCTCTGTTTGCCTCCCTTTCTTGCAGAAACCATATAGGAATTAGTTTCCAGTATAGTTTCTAGCAAAATGCTGATATAATTCAATTCAGTTCATTTAAAAGCTTTACTGATAGCTACTTGTGTTCTTCTGACACTGTTGGATATTCCATATTTGTGTGCCTGAGAAATACTTTTACTTGGGGTTGTTCTGTCTTGCAATGGAAAGCTGCCACTAAAGGTCCCCAGAAAGGCAAAGCTTGAACTGGAGAGATGTTATCTAGTGACTGGTGTAAGTTTCACCCCCTCTTTTTTACAAGCAGAGCTCTGCTCAGGCTGGACCCTGCTCTCATTTCAGTGAGCAACACCAAGCTCAGTCCCTTGCTGCAGGGACTGGCACACCTTGCTGATGTGACAGGCAGAACATGATTCAGAAATCATTAGTTTGGCACTGGAATGCTGCTGGAAAATTCCAGTTTAAAAGTTTTACATGGTAACGAAACAAAGCAGTCTGTCACACCTCTCAAGTTGCTCAGAATTCATGTGCATTTCCTTGTATTTGAAACAAGAGGAGGAAATTTGGACCTCAGCTCCTTCTGAGAGGCTGGTTCTCCAAAGCCTGCAGGTGTTTGGTCTGAGACATGGGCATCTGCAAGAAGTTACAAGCCAACAGAGCCTGTGGATGGGGGTGCATGAGGCAGAGCCATTGCACACAATGCACAGAATGCTTTGCTCAAACCACCTCCCCTCAGTGATTGGCCTGACAAATTCTCTGTGTCTTTTCCTGCTTGCTTTTCCTTAAGAAGTCTTTCAGTACCCCATGACAGGCTATGAGGAGAACTTTGTATGGCTGTGAGCCTGTGGCAGTCCCAGTGACCACTGTCAGTATCAGATGGATGCTAAATCCAAGCTGTGCCGGGCACCCTCACCCTCCTTTGCAACTGCTTGCCTGCATTATCCACTTGCCCAGACAAAGACCACTCAGGCCACCAAGGTCCTGGGTTTTCACAGATGAATCCTCTCACAGGTTTCACAGACAGAGCCTGAAGAATAATTGGGTTCTAAAAGCTTGCTGGAAGGGTCAGAAGTCTGGAAAATCCTTGCTGAGCTGTAGCTGTGAATGTTATGTTCATTATGTTCTCTGTATGTGACAGAGCAAGTCATCAGACTGAATAGGCCAAATATTGTGAAACACTGGCGACAGTTTTTGGATTCCTGGTTTTTAGCAGGAATTTGATTCAAGAAAATTTTCAGGATTTGTGAAGTGGCCTTTGTGCAATCACCCGGGAATCAAAATATCCTTCCAACTCCCCTTCTGAACACATCTTCCCAGCAGGATGAGTGCACCTTCTGGTAGATAACCAGCTATCTTCTGATATCTAGAAAATTAATTTTAAAAGTGTATGCTGTGTGTATATACCACTTGTGCTTAGTCATGTGTGCTCCAAAAGCCTTCAAACTCGGAATCACAGAATGGTTTAGGTGGAAAGGGACCTTAAAGACCATCTTGTTCCAACCCCCTGCCAGGGGCAGGGACACATTTCACTAGACCAGGTTGCTCAGAGCCTCATGCAGCCTGGTCTTGTACCAGGATTCCAAAGTTTCTCTGTTCAACCTGCTCTAGTGTCTCATTACCTTTACTGTAGACAATTTTTAACTAATATCTAATCTAAACCTGCCCTCTGACAGTTTAAAGCCACTTCCCTTTTGTTCTTTTTGTCTCTAGTAAAATGTCTTTCTCCAGCTCTCCTGCAGCCCCCTTTAGATACTGGGAGGTGCTATAAGGTTTCTCTGGAGTTGAGTCTTCTCCATCCTAAACAACCCCATCTCTCTCAGCCTGTCTTCACAGGAGAGGTGCTCCAGTGCTCTGATCATCTTTGTGACCTCCTCTGGACCCCCTCCAAAAACTCCATGTCCATCTCATGTTGGGGATCCCAGGGCTGGATGGAACACTCCAGGTGGGGTCTCAGCAGAGTGAAGTGGAGGGGCAGAATCCCCTTTCCTGACCAGGCCACACTGCTTTGGATGCAGACTTTGCACTTGGCCTTGTAGAGCTTCGTAAGATTCCACATTTCAATTCTGTCCAGGTCCCTTTGAATGGCATCCCTTCCCTCCAGTGTGCCTATTGCACCACACAGCTTTGTGGTGTCATCGACCTTGCTGACTCCGTACTCAATCCTATTGTCCATGTGTGCCACAAAAGTGTTTAACAATGCCTGTACAAACTGATCCCTCGAGGGACACCACTCATCCCTGGTATCCAGGTGGACAATGAGCTGTTGATTGTAACTTTGCATGCTGCCATCCAGTCACTTCTTTATCCACTGAGTGATCTAGCCATCAAAACCACACCTCTCCAGTTTAGAAACAAGGACGTTGTGCAGGACAGTGTCAAATGCTTTGAACAAGTCCAGATAGATGATTTCAGTCACTCTTCCTTTATCCATCAACACTGTAATCCTGTTGTGGAACGCCACCAAATATGTCAGGCATGATTTGCCCTTAGTGAAGCCACATTTGCTGTCACTAATCACTTTTCTTGTTTTCCATGTTCTTTAGCACAGTTTCCAGGAGGACGTGCTCCAGGATCTTTCCAGGCACCGAGGGGGGACTGACTGGTCTGAAGTTCCTCAGGGTGCAAATTTGATGCCTGTTTTTCCCAGTGATTTATTCAGCCAGGCCACTTGCGCTGCAGTGTCTTGTCTTATGGATGGAGGACACTTGTATATTCCTGCAGTGAATAAAGAAGATAAGAGAGAAAGCAGCTGATGTTTTTTTAAGGTAAACTGGCTCAAAAATGATTTATAGTAATGACTGTAGAGTCCACATCCAAACAAATTCAGTACACAAATTCCTACTTCTACTAGTGAGGGTTTGTGCTGATGGAATGTAATTTCTCACTTATGTTTAATGATTGACCTGGTGTGGAGAGCAGGGGAAAGTAAACCATTTGTTATTTCAGTCCCCTGTTTCCGTCTTGGATTAAATGTTTTGCATGTGGGGACAGGTTGCAGGGAATTGCCCATCTGGATAAAGTGACCTCCAGGCAGGAGGTGACTCACCACTGCTTCCCTAGGCTGCAGCCATTCAGTCCCACTGTGCCACACTCCACTGCTCTCAACAGCTCTTGGGGCTCAGCTGTGTACAAGTTTAAGTGCTTTGCCACCTGAAGAGCAAGTGCAAACACACAGTGAAATGTGAAGATGATCCCACGTTTGGTCAGTTTCTTAGGAAATGCTTTTTCAGAGGAAAGTCTGGCTCGTTTCTTTGACTTTGAAAGGATATTCCACACCCTTGTTTGAGTTATGTGTGAGAAAGTATATAGAATCATAGAATAGTTTGAGTTGGAAGGCTCCTTGAAGGTCATCTAATTTCAATCCTCCTGCCATGTGCAGGGACACATTCCCCTAGACCAGGTTGCTCAGAGCCCCCTTCAACCTGGCCTTAAACACTTGCAGGAATGGGGCTCCCATATGCCGGTGCCTCACCACCCTTACCATAAAGAATTTCTTCCTAACAGGCAATTTAAATCTGCCCTCTGTCAGTTTAAAGCCATTCCCCCTTGCCCTATACCCTCGTAGAGTTAGTCTCCAGATTTCTTGTAGGCTCCCCTCAGGTACTGAGAGGCAGCAGGTTTGTCAGAACTGAGGCATTTTTATGTAAGTTTTAACACGACTTGAAATCAGACCAGGGTTTGCCATGTCACACAGGATCACAAAGCATGTGCATATTCTGGCATATTTTCAGCCTTCAGAAAACTGCATTTATAGACTGGGGGAAGCAAGTTTCTTTGCGTGAGCTGACCATCATTATAGGTTATGGCAGCCCTTCCCAGACCACTGGCTTAAACAGGAAAGGAAAGAGACATCTGCCCCGTCTTCTGTTTGACAAACTGAACTAGTCACAGTATTTTGCTGCACAAAACCATCACCCAAAATAACCTCATTCTTGTGTGTCAGTCTATATTTGTAATTATACTTTGCAACAGGAAGAAAACCATGTTAATTACATTTCGCAGAAGAAACACTCCTCTTGTGCTTTCCTAGAGCGCCTGCAGGGAGATTACTATGTCGAACTAAAAACCCAAACAAATAAACCAAGAGCTGTTTTCATTGGAGAGCCCAATTTCCACCTTGCTGTTTATTAGAGTAGGGCCTGTGCCATCAACAAGATTTTCTGGAGAGTAAGAGCAGGAAAACCTGCACAAGAATTGCTCCTGCTGGGCACAGGCCCTGCATGAAGACAAGGTGCTCTTAGGAAGTCGAGAAAAGCTTTTGCAGAAGAAAAAATAATGAAAGTACATTGTATTGCATTAAGAAAGATATGGAGAAATTTTGTAATTTCTAAATGTTTTTAATACGTGTGCTTCCAATTCATTTTGCATCAGTGGTTCAGGTAATTTGACATCTTGCTGTTTTTCAGAGTTGATCACTGGGAGAAGAAATATTATTTCCAAAAAGCCAGGAGATCTCAGGAGGTGTGCATGCAGCCTAAGGGAGCTGGGGAAGCTTGTGCTTCCCTAGAAGTCCCAGATAGGTTTGCCATACAGTGAAACAGACTTCTTGGGCAGTAAAATCTGAAACTGGAGCAAGGTGAGAAGCCAGTGCTCTGGGGAGGCTTCCCCAGCTATGAGCATAAGGATGCTGGCAAAACCTCACCAGCCTTGCCATCAGGCTTATCTCTGTTAAAATCAGAATACAACTTGTGAATATGAGGGGATGGAATAGAACTGATAATTGTGAACCAATCTGCTGTGTTTATATCTGTGTTTATATGTGGCTGAATTGTGTAAATGGCCTGATTAATCTAATCTCTTCTCTGGCCACAAAAACAAGGGGAAATCTGGAGGCCTGTGCATAGTTTAATTCTTGGAGTTACAGCCGGGTGGTATAGTTGCTGCTCATCAACATGACTGTATGGAGAGTAGCTTTAACAACAGAACAACTCCAGTGCAGGAGGAATAACTACATTTGGGCAAATGCAAGCTGATAAGCTCAAGTAGTATGTGAAGTTTGTCCTTCAGTCTGATGTGTGCAGGGGGCTCAGAGTAAAAGATGGCCTGTTTAAGCTTTTGAAATCCACACAGTCTCATCCTCTGGTTTGTGTCATCTGTACACTGTAATAATTGACTTTTCTAGTCTGTCTGTATTACCAGTTCAGGCCTGGGAGAGTTGTTGGCTTTCCAGGAAAGATCTCCTGGTACTGACCTGGACACCTGGACAGCTTGCAGCTGTTTGAATATGGAACAAGGGAGACCATAGGCTTGCCCATGCCCCCTTTAATTGCTAAGCAGGGAAGGAGCAGACAGGCTAATTTGTCAATAGGCCTTATCTTTGTGCAAGGGCAGCAGCTCTGCTGTCTAAGGGTTCAATCTGCAGCATCTGTGAAGCCCATGTAATTAAAAGAGCCTCTCTCCTTCTCTGCCTCCACTGTATAGTCTGTGTATGTGCAAACAGAGCTGCTCTTCACTGGAGTCTATGGAGAAGACTTCCTGCTGGCGAAAGAGATTTAAAACCTACAGCCAATGAATGCAATTACTTCGCTGGGTTTATTTTTTGTTTGTTTTCTATTTTGCCTCTGTATTTTTCCTTGATATCCATGGTGATAAAGAAGAGAAATCAATGTGTTAAGAGAAATGCTAGTACAACTGGAGTTCAGAGTGAGCTTTTAGTATCTTTTAGGCATCTATGCCTCATCTCATCTGTTAACAGTAGCCAGCCAGGAGATGATAAACAAAATGAGCAAATTATATTTACTTTTATCAAGATTTAGAGTGGCCTGGCTTTTAAAACAGTATATTTAATAGTCTACTCAGTAACAGGACCTGATAACTATTTGATCTCTAACAGAAAACTTGTGCGCATACAGCAGCTTTGCAAGACGAGAACCATACTTAATGTTATTTTTGCTGAAAATTATCAAAGTCACATACTATAACATCAGTGTGGGAACGGCAGGTATGGTAGACATGAAGATGAATGAAAGGCTACTTTAAAAAAATCTTGCTGTGGTAGTTTGCATTTCTAATTATTTAGATGCTACTGGTTTTTACTTATTATTGGAAAATCTACATTATTCCTACCATCTTAAGACCCCAAACAAGACACTGAGGGTGCCTTGTAACTTGCCTGTGAAGCAGCAGTGTTACACCCCATCAATGACACAGCTGGCACTGTCCAAAAGAGAGTCAGGGATAATATTCCCTCGACAATCCATCTTCTATTGCTCTTGCTCTGAGACTTGGTCCTGCCTTTCCTCTTGTAAAAATCTATGTCCAGTGGGACTGTCACACTGCTCTCTCTCTCAGGAGAGCAGCTACCTAAAAGATAGGTAAGATGAATGAATCTGCTGACCTGAAAGACTGGAAGGTATATCTACAAATTCCAGTAGGTATTGGGGGGGTATATATACAAATTCAGTGTCTCAGCCTGGCTTCTTTGCCTGGAGGAGAGGAAAAGAGACCTCCATGACCATGAACATTTGTTGAAATTATGCCTTCCTCTTCCTGTCTTTACTTAAGCCTGAATCAGAAGACTAGGAATAATCTCACTGGGAGTTTCTGTGATGCAGCACTCCTTTGCTGTTGACTTTTCAGTGGCCAGGTTTAGGGAGCCTGGATAATGTAGCTGTGTAATATGCCCTTGCCTGCACTTTTAGGGTAAAGCAGAGGTAGGATGTGTCAGGGGTGTGGCAAACTCCTGTGGGATGTGGTGCCAATGAAGGTACAGAGTTCCTATAGTCCCTTCCTTCAGGAGCTGGGTGCATAAAAAATGCTTTTCAGCTCTGCAGAGGGCACAGAGTTATCTGGTGACAACCTGCACCCTGAGATCTGTGTTCTCCAGCCTGGCACAGCCCATGTGTCACTGCCCTGTTGTTGCCCTGCTGTCTGAGCTGAGACCAACTCAGTTGCAGCCAGCAGTTGAGCTTTCTCCTTTTGCCTAATCAATTGCTGAGATGAGATCTAGTCTGTGTTTCAACAGCAGTTATTTTGGGTGCAGTAAATCAAGTTTCTCCATACAGAATGGATGTTCCTTCCCAAAATTGCCTGTCATCCACTGTGTTCACATTTTCCATGGGTGAGGAGAAGTCATTTGACTTCTTTGTGACAAACAAGACTCAGTGAAGAAAATAGCAGTGTTATTTATTGACTGGTAATGTTCTTCCTAATGCAAAGACCTCTGATGCTGCATATCCTCTTGAAAAGTAATTTGCCCTGTCAGCTGCCCCTTCTTATTGTTTGATTCAGATCCTGCTGCTTAACTCAGTTTCTTAGGCTTCTCTTTCCTCTAGTTAATGTATAGCTGCAGTTTGCATCCTGCTTTGCCTCCATATGCCAACCACAGTTTGCCATTTATTCTGCCAAATTTATAGCTACACACTCAACCAACAATCTGTCTAGGTAGCCAGTATGAATTATGTGCAAAATGTTATTTCTAAATCTGGATGTGATTATCTCTCAACTGTGTACTTCCAAAATAGCAGCTCCCTTCCAAAGAGAGCTGGTAAGCAAGGAGGGAGAGCAGGGATTTGCCAAATGTATTTGTGCTTCTGTGCTTAATGAGAAGAAATCTTTTTCCCCAGACATTTGTATCTGAACTATTCAGTCTCAGACACTTGTATCTGAACTATTCAGTCTATCAATTTATCCTATTTTCTTGAAAAATTACATGTTTAAGAAAACATCCCCTTTGATTTGCTGATGGTAATATCTGTCAGGTATGAGTTATTACTTCAAATTTCATTAAAAACCCTTTCAAGTTTAAAACATGCAGTATGCTTAACATGAGGAGAAATTGCTGGGTCTGAGGGATTTCTCTATTGGCACTTTTATTGCTTGCTGTACAAGAGGTGGCGGCCCCACCAATACCTGTTCAAAGAGGTGCACTGACATGCAGGACATGTTCTGGCTTTCCAAGCCAGAGCCAAAGTGATTCCTTGCTGCAGTGGAGAGGATAGCTCCTGCAGAGCTCCTGCCTGCATAGGCTTTGTGGGGAAATAGCCTTATCACCTCCAGGCTGAGCAGGCTGTGGGGAATGTCTCCATGATTCAGTCGAGACAGGAGAGGCCTTGACCTCGGCCTGCTGATTTTTGGTTCCCCCACAAAAACAAATCAGCTTCTTGGCCAAACAACTTCCTCCCTCCCTAAGCCCAGTCCCCAACTCTTTAATTTCCCTTCACCAGGCCCACAGATGGGTTTTTCCTCCCACTCCACCACAGGGCCCGCACAGCCTGGGGCGCAGTGCCTGGGACATGTTTGCTTTCACACTGACTCAGCTCTGCCCCCGGCCCACCCCAGACCACAGTGGCCCTGGGCTGAGAGTTAAGAAAACTGCTCACAGCAGAAGCTGAAGCCGTGTGAAATCTGACAGGTTTCTGATATGTAGCCAAGTCTGTACCTGAGGTCAGGTTTGTTGACAGGGTCACAACATGCAAGCAGCACATGCTCCAGACCTTCTGCAGAAAAGATGCCTTGTGTACAGATAACCACAGATATGCAGGGTGGAATCCTGGGTTGTGCAACACCCGGCACCTCTCCAAATTATCTGTTTTGCACTGGCCTCTTCCAGGAGCCACTCAGAAAGTGTGTCTTGCCAAAGGTTGGGCTCTGGGTTTGGTAGCAAGCTTTTTTGGACTCAGCTCCTTGTGCTGTGATCCTTGTGTGGCTGGGTATGGAAACATGACATGAGCTCAACACGGTAAATGTGGAATGCAAAATCAAGGCTGCTGTGTGATAAGGATTCCCGGGATGCAGTCAGGACTCTGTCACGCTCATCTCAGTAATGCACAGAGCAGCACATGGAAGGGTTGGCCCATCATCTCCCTGTCTACCTCTTCTCTGTCCAGCTGTGCTGTGATCCACTCTGTTTCTTGCAGCAAAGGGTTCTCTCTGTTTTGCCAGCAGAGCTTCATGGAGATACAGCTGGAGGGGTGCAGTGTGCAGAATCTTTCCTGCTGTGACCTGCCAAAACTGCCAGCACTGGGGAGAACAGGCATCTTGTGACTTTCCAGGTTTCACAATGCAGAGTGAGAGGATGCTGTTCTTTCCATATCCATTCTGCATATTCAGATTTTTCCATTAGGGTCCTTTCTCAGTAGGAGGAGAAAATTTTGCAGTAGGATCAGAAACAGGGAACTGAGCAAGGCGGAGAGAGGGAAATAACTTGTCACAAAGTTTTTCCAATACTTGTCTGAGAAGCAATCTTCTGTAAAGCTGTTTCCTACTTTCCAATTCCTCTCAGCACTCAAACTGTGAGCCCTGAGCTGGCAATCTGATGGTTGCTGTTTTATCAGCTTATATGGGATTTAAGCACATACACCTCACCTCACAGGCTTTCCTTCATCCTGAAGCATTATCTCTGCAGCAGTGTTCAGACTTCAGACTGAGCTCAGCTCCTTCTCATCCTGAGATGAGAAGGTCTCATCCTCCTGTTCTCAAAAAATTTCTTTTTGAGGGTTACATACATTAAGAAATGGTACAGTTATGAAAACATGGTGTACACATAAATTCTTTCACTGGTCATTCTTGATTCAATAAGTGCTTCAGACTATTATTGTGTTTGTTATTTTCCAGTTGAAACAAATGCATTTCTTCTCCTGTCAATTCAGAGCTGAAGCACAGCCACAAACCCAGCACTGAAAAGCTGGTGTTTAGCTCTTCACACTGGTAACTCTGATGACCTGAAAATAACAAAATGTTTCTGTGCTGGTTTAATTTTTGCTGCTACATGGACTTGAGTATTAAAATACATGAATTTCAATGGGGAAAAAAAAATCTGGATTTTTTTCTAATTGGCTATAAAAGTCAAGGGAGGGGACATCGGTGGGTCTCCATTTTAGCAAGTTCCAGACAGCTGGACTGTATTTATGCTGTTTCAGGAGCATCCACTTGCCTCTCTGAAAGGTGGGATCTGACTGAGGTTGACTAAACTCCAGATTTGTGAGATTCAGCTGCATGGCAGTTTCCCAAATATTAATTTTTTTCTTCACCTTCCAAAGCTGTTCCTAAAAAGCCATTTGAAAATGGGAATAGATAGTGACTAGTCCCAGAAGCCTGAGACAAATGAGTGGGCTCTCTTTGAGTAGAGGAAGATAAGGAAAGACCAAAAAACTGCAATCTGTCAGATACTGGCACTTTCCAGTATGCTGTCAGCCTACTGTGGGGTTGTTTCCCAGAACGTCTGTCCCAGTTTATCACCTACTCTATCTCTAGGTCGGTGTTGTGCCTAGTTCTGCAACTCCTCAAGGCACTGGTAGGGCTGACTCTGGGAAAGTGACTTTAATTGCTCCAAGTGGTACAAAGGAAGAGATATACAGCTGTGCTGCAAAGCATTTGTTATCAGGGTGCCCTGCTCACACATGTAAGGAGAAAATCTCCGTTGTAATTTCTTTATCAAACAGATCTGACACCCCTATCTCTACTGTGTACCAAATATTCTCCTGGGCCCAGACACAAACACTGTGGTGGTCTATGTAGTCTATTTAAGAGGCAGAAGCCTTTAAGTCTACCCACTTCTGTAGGTAAGCTTTTCCTCACTATTGAAGGTTTAATTAAGAAAATGTAATGGCTTTGGGAGGTATATTGGTTAATACACTGAGTTTCCAAAGAGCATTTTATGGTAGTAATATTGCTTTTCATCTGTCTTTCAGAGAAACCTATCTTTACTAAGTCTGCCTTTCTTGGAGATATTCTAATTGCAAAAGAGTATTTGACAGCATTCTTAATGCTACCAAAGAAAATAGCCTCTCTCTTCCAGCCTTAGTCTTTGCCATCTAGTCTTTGTTCATGTTCACCTCCAGACTTGTTTTTTGATGAACAAAATTCAACAAAAGCCAACTGTCTTGAAAGGTGACTGACCACTACAGGTCACTGCAGGGAGGCTGGGATTTCCCAAGCCAGCCAGAGGTATTGCTGGGCATCACGCTGATGTCCTAGTTCAGGATCTTAGGTAGGTGTTGGAGGTTGCACAGGGAGGCACAGATACAGCTTCTTGACAGCACAAAATGACAGCCTAACCACATGTTACCAATATAGCCCAGGATGGAAGGAATTGTGGTCAAAAGCTTTGTTCAACAGGACAGACAAGTAGAAAATGTCACCTACATGCAACAAATCACAGCCAGAGTCATGTCCTGCACCGACCCTGACAGATCTTGAAAGCCAGAATCATATTCCCTCCCACCTTGTACAAATTCAAGCAAGCTGCTTCTGCTGTTCTCTCCAGAGCTATGGATTTTAATATGGGAAGTGAAAATGGTGAAAGCTCCCTGCTTTCACCAAAAGAAGCACAAATCCTACCAAGGCAAAGGATTTCTCAGCTAGATGATTTACAGGAGGAATAACCACATAATGATAGGCACGAGACAAGTGCTAAATTTGCTATAGCTCTGTACAGGCTAATCTTGCATGAAATGAAGACATTTAGTAATAGCCATGGGTTCTCATCCTGCTTCTGGATTACTGCAAAACATCCCTGCTGCTCCTTAGCTCTTACAAAATCTACCGTATAGTGGATTGTATAGTATGTTTGGCAACATACTCAAAAACACTGTCATCTCCCAGCACACTGGAAATACCAGTTATTTGCCAGAACCAGCTCCCTGGGGTCACACAGAGACTCTGCTGGGAGACAAGGGTTCCACTTCTTGCAAAACATTTGCCTTGAGGTGCCACAGTAATAATTGACCTGTACAAGAATGTCTGTAACAAACTGCAGGAAGGCTCTGTTTCTAATGGCTCCATCAGCACAACTGGTAACTGCTGCTGAACTTGGTGAAACAGGTTGTTTACATAATATGGATTTTCCTGATGGTCTGATAGACAGTAATATGCCGTTATGCAGATTGCAAGTGTTGGTTTTGGCCAGACAGCAGCTCTAGAGGATCTTTGAACATAATGTTGTTTTTCGGTTCTGTGTCTCTTGATGAAAGGCTTGTAGGGAAAGTGGGTTTTTCAGGCTTAAAATTTAATTCAGGGTGTGGACAGGAGGACAGTACACAGCACTCCCAGTCCCACATGCAGTGGTGTGAGCCACTGGCTTCACTCTGTCTCCATTTTTGCTCTGTCAAGACCAAAATAGTTTTTTGCTGATGGTCAGGACTGGTGTTTGGGACAAAATGTACTTGGCCACCTAAGGGCCTGGCTTGGGGTTCCCTGGAGTCAACAGCAGTGGCCTTTTGAGGCCCTTAGCAACTAAGTATTGGCTACCACCTGATGCCCAAGTCAACATTTCCAAAGAGCACCCACTTCCAGCTGGAGTCCTGTATCTGCATTCAAGGCCTTCAGCAAACTAGTTTTCAGCAGCACTGAGCTGCAGATATAATGGGAGATGGTAGATCTATCTAAATCTGCATAAGATCTTGATGCTGAAATCCTAGTTGCTGAAGGCTTTTTTGGTTGAAAAGTCTTTCCTGAGTTATGTTATGACAATGGTCATATAGCTTCAAAAAGAAAAGCTAGGATGGTCCTCACTCAGGTGGATCCTTACAGTCAGAACAACTAATGATATGCTATTACAATGTTTTTATCCAGTTCTCCCACTGGGATATTAGAACACTCTCTTAAGTACACTAAGTTGAACTTCTAGCTGTTGCTGATCTCAACTCAAAAATATAATCAGCTAGGTCTGTGTGATGGTGTAATTGGGAGGTGCTGAGCCAAGCATGGGTATGCTGCTCCTGATATCTTTAAGCATGCCCCAGCAGTGCCAGTAAGCACAGGATAGCTGGTAACAGGAGCTGCTACAAACAGGTCTTTCTTGTCTGCTTGGCTAAAGATACAGCAAACATCAGTGGGGAGTCACAAATGAGGAGCAAGATAACCACCTTGAAACAGTTACAAATATTCTGCCTTCTAAGAGGGCTGTTTGGAATGTTCTTCTGTGTTTGAATGACTCCTCATTGTTCTTTTAGAGAAACACCACACGGAAGAGGGTCTGAGAGTCCCCCAGCACATCCCAGCTGATGCAGAATCAGTCCAAAGTTAGGGACATCCAAGGGAGGCCACGATAGATTTGTCACCCATCAGCAGGGCTGACGCACTGCTCCAGAGCAGGCATGGAATTTCATCCCATGATGTCCTTTGCTTCCCAATGCCAATCATGGTACTCCTCATGCTGGAGCTATATCTGCGCTTTCTCTTCTACTTCTTTTTATTTTTTTAATTGAAAAATATCTGGTAACTGGTCCCTGAAGAGGGTTCTGAAATGGATCTGGTGCATGAGACAGCTGTAGCAGATGACTTGACCAAACCACCTAAGAAAGGAGCCAGAAGGAATACAAATGAACAGAAAAGGAGTAAGAATTCCTCATAATTCCTAATAAGGATGCACCAATCTTCTTTAATAAGAGCTCTTGTACATCTTTACAAACAAGTTGCTGGATGCAGAATGCCTACTGAGACAACTAGTACTACTAATTTTAATTTTTTTTTTAATCCAGGTAGACCAAAAAATGCAAAAGGCCATATTCTGCAACATCTTTGCAATTCCTGTAGCACCATGCAGGCCCTGGAGAGAAAGTCTACAATTCTGTGGAAACATTAACACATCTTTGGTGAATTTTATGTTCAGATTTATTTCTTCCAGCACACATTAGATATTCCTACCCCCTACAGAACAGGGTACAAAAGATTTCTGGAAAGCTGGGCTTTTTACAGAAGTAAACCAGGCATGCCCTGAAGCCCTCCTACGCGATACCAAAAAAACACTGTGCATTCAACAGACCTGCTGGTTAATGATCTCGCTCATAAGTAATGTTTCAACCTTAGAATGGTTTTTGTTTGCTTCAAAAGCCACAAAGCCAAACAGGAAGTGTAGGAGAACGTGGGCAGGACGGTGGCCACGAGCCTCATGACCTCATCTTTTTCCACCACACGGAGATTGGTGGCTGTGCTTGGGACAGAGTTTAAATTCCCAGAGCTCAGAGATGTCAGGCAGCAGGGGACGAGGGGAGAAAGCCAGAGCTGCTGGAAGCCAACTGTCTGGAGCTGCTGCTGGGATCACTCAGAGTGCTCTTGTTGTGGCTGACTCCTTCAGCACCAAAAAAGGTAACTTTTTTTTCTTTTTTACCTGACATGTCCCCGTCCATCTGCAGCTTTAGCCTAGGAAGCACCGAGCAGATCTTTGAAAACTGCTTCACTGGGAAGGGATGTTTGATATTTCTCTGTAGAAAAAGGGGTGCTTTTATAGGACCAAGGTTGTTTAGAAATGCCAGGTATTGCACATCATCACAATTTTAAATTTGTGCACTGATAGATGTTGGGAGAAGGTTACTGAAAACCCTGCCACTGAATCATGCACCAGAACCTCAGAGCTGGTGTTTGAACACAGAAACCTTTCTGCCTCATTTAATCACTGCCTGCCAGTGTCCTGTTTCTCCTGGCAGGCTCATGGTTTGTGCTGCACAATCCTGAGTTGATGGGACAGTGAATGGGATACACTTCTCTGTGAAACTTGAAATTGCAATACCTCTAACAGAGTGTCCTGTCTCAGGGCCAGCCTTTACTAATGCATTTAAATGTCCCAAGCAGCTTTCTTTTCTGCTGTGATTTAACAAAATTTTGAATGACTCTTGTTCATCAGTAAATTGGTTTAAATTCTCAGCGATTTTCCTTATTCTGGGAACTGGTCAGTAAGCACTGAAGTTTACTGTAGCTCTCCTAATTTCAGCAGGAATCAGTTATTTATTACACTGCTATGGAAGCAGCTATTTCACCTAATCTCTTGTTTGGAAACACAGGTTATTTTGTTCTAACTTCTGGATGGGGAAATTGAGATCTATAAATAAAAGCAGTTTATGTTCATGTAAACTGACTTTACTCAGCAACTCAAGTTAATAGCCCTACAAACTAGTTTCAAAATAGCTGACAAGACAATACAAATTGTTTGCCTTAACCTGCCTCTTTTTCAAAACAATTGTGTTTAATGAATGAAGATAAATCAAAGCTGGTATTTGTAACAGTTTTTCACAGTTTTTCCTTTGCCTGTGCAAGTCAGTAGACAGCAGGGGTCAGTTCACCTTTTCAGTGTGATTTTTCTCACCACTGCTCAGCTCTTTCTAGCATTCAGTTTCAAAATTCTTGTAGCTTTTTTATTTGCTAAATCATTACAAGGTGGGTGGGAGGTGGTGACAGAGGACAGAAGAATTAAAATTAGCATGGGCAAGTTGAATCCATAGCAGGGACCTGGTCTTGGCATAGTGAAGTATACAAAGATAAAG
The DNA here is from genome assembly GCF_028769735.1 of Zonotrichia leucophrys gambelii. Classification (NCBI taxonomy): domain Eukaryota; kingdom Metazoa; phylum Chordata; class Aves; order Passeriformes; family Passerellidae; genus Zonotrichia; species Zonotrichia leucophrys. Next base: position 41,454,629 of record NC_088173.1, on the reverse strand, counting down.
GAAAAGCCTATAGTGTTTTTGTGGCATTGTACTTTATTGACTTACTGTTCCAAAATATTTTCTAGGTAAAATATCACAATGAAGGTAGTTCTGTGTTTATGCCTTATCAGCATCACAGCTGCATGGCCAGTGAGTAAATCACAATCACTATCACCAGTACTTGCATTATTTCCTTTGCACATCAACGGGAAGCCCTGATCAATGTTTTTTCTCTTTTCTCCCTTCAAGGTGATTCAATCCAAGCAGCATGCCATTTCTTCCAGCTCCAAAGAAAAATATGTAAGCTCATTTTGTCTTTCTGTTAATTTTCTTTGATAAGTACTTTTTGATTTTGTTTCTTTGTTTGTTTTCCTCCAAAACACATTTTCTGGTACTTGTTCTGTGATTGTAGATACTTGCAGAACATGTCCTTACCTGGCTGTTATGAGCTAGTTTTAAAGCAGAGAGACACTAATGTCCACAGACCTTTTCCTGTGTCATGCGTCTTGGTTGTGGACTTTCATTAGTTCTATCTCCAGACCAGCACTGGAAATATTTTTTCTTAATGAAAAATGTGTTAGCTGTTAATTAAAAAGAGAAAGGGACTGCAGTATGGCAAAATTGCTATAACCCATATTCGTTAGTGTGGATCGGATGTCAATATTTGGTGTTGGAGGAGCACCTTAATCCAATTTATTTTTTTGAGTGATGTAAGTGAACTGCATTTAGTCTTGTTATATAGCTCTTTAATTCGTTCCCCATTGCTAGTTGTTTCCCTTGTAAAATCAATTCTTGGCTCTGAGAATCAACTACTGCATTTAGTTTAGAGTCTTCATGAAGTGGGAGATAAATGACCCTCCAGAAAGGGCTTAAGAATTAGAAGAAGCAATGATTGTTAGATATAACTCCAAATTCTACTCAATAAAAACAAGCTGGAGAAACTGATCTGAATTTGCCCAGGCTCTGCCAGTGAGAGAGGCACATCTCTCTATCTTATCTATCTATCAATGCTAATCTGGGATGATGACTTGCTCTGAGTCCTCTTCCTACTGCAATGAACAGCTGAGGACATATCCCATACAGAAAGACTAGGTACTGCAGATGCCACATCTGCCTGAAAGAACAGGCTGGGATGCAGCAGTTTTCCCTGCTCCTTAGAGGATTAACCCCTCCTTTTTATTTTCTCTTTAAGGACTCCAGGGGCCATCACTTGCATAAGTATCACAATGACTATGTGAATTCTCAGTCTCAGGAGAGTCAGCAGCACCCACAGAGTGACCTGGCATCATCTCAGCAGGTACAGACACCTAACTGGAAGAGAAAGCAGAGCATCTTTCCATGCCAATATTTGCAAGTTATGATTAAGTGCTTAAAGAATAGTCAACATGCTGATCAGCTCTACTGTATGTGCCTTTGTGTACTAACATTGAGCTTTGTGTGGCTTTCAGACCCTTTACTCTTCAGAAGAAAGTGTGGATGTCCCAGAACAACTGGTAAGTGTTTTGAAGGACAGCATGTCTGTTGAGTGCTGTAGGGCAGCCGGTGTGGAGCAGCTCTCATTTTCCTCACTCAGGTGTGGTTCTTGCAGTAACACCTCCCAAAATAAAACAAAGCTCCAGGCAGAGGGAGGTGAACTCAGTGCAGTGCTTGCACATATCTCCTCAACAGTGCCTGTGCCCTGGGCCAATAGGACAGGTACCAGTCTGCCCTTCTCACATCCATGTTCATTTGCCTGATGTGTAATAAATGTTTTCCAGCCCTTTCCTGATGTGTCAAGCAAGAGCTATGAAGACGTGGATGATGATGATGATGACGATGACAATGATTCCAATGACACAGATGAATCTGAAGAGGTTGTCACGATTTTTCCCACGGACATTCCAGTAACTGAACCATTCCCCACTTTCCCTTTCACCCGAGGAGACAATGCTGGCAGAGGTGACAGTGTGGCCTACAGGATGAGGGCAAAAGCTGCACTGTTGAAGTCCATCAAACTCCGCAAAGCTACCAAAAAGGTGAATAGCACTGACCAGGGGTGCCCATGTTCTTGGAAATGGGGAATGAACTTGAAAATGGGCATTTCATAGGGGTTGGTTTTGAAAACTGATATGGGGAAAGTAGGCATAAGTGAAGGAATGCATTTCCTTTCTCTGGATACCACAGATCAGGGGTCTTGATGACTGCTAATGCACTGGGGCAGGAGTGCAGCTTGCTGATGCAAGCTGTGCCAAACTGCAGTTTGCACTGTCATGATTTACTTGCACACATGAAATCTGAGGCCAGGAGCAAATGAGAGTTTCTCATGTGAAAGGTTCATGTAACTCCATAAAACACCAGAGTAGCTCCAGGCAGAGGTTCATTATGCAGGCTTTGAGCATCCCTGCAGTCCAAGCAGCCTGCATTAGTGCAGTAATAAATGAAACAGTTCCTCAGGAGTGACAATGGCTCTTATTCTGCACTCTAACACAGCTCATCTATGATGCGACTGAGGAAGATGAGAGCGACATGGATGCAGAGAGTCAGCACTCTGTCTCCCGGGAGGATCCTGCTTCCCGCAGGTCCCTGAGGAAGCACGCCAGCAGCGTGGTGTGGTCTGACCGGAGCCACGGGCGGGACAGCAGCGAGCAGGACAGCCACCCACATGACCGGAGCTTGGAAAACGACAGCAGGCCTAAATCTGGCAGCCACGAGGCAGAAGGGGACAGTAGCAAGTCTGGTATGAGAGGGGACAGCCTCTCGAGTGTGGAAAGCAGGGAGAGCCACCTGAGTGTGGAAAGCAGGGAGAGAGGGGACAGCCACCCGAGTGTGGAAAGCAGGGAGAGCCACCCGAGTGTGGAAAGCAGGGAGAGAAGGGACAGCCACTCGAGTGTGGAAAGCAGAGAGAGAGGGAACCGCGTGTTAGCCGAGCTCTCTGACCATATCAGCATCCAAAAGCTGGAAAGTGCCGAGGATTCTCAAGATCGTCACAGCATCGAAAGTAACGAAGTCACCCTTTAAAAGGAGATGATAAAAATAATATTTCCCTTCTTTTCCAATCTCTACCTAAGGGGAGCAGGGAGTAGCTTCATTTCGGGGCACTGTTTGTTATTGTAGTTCGCGTGGGGGCTTTTGGGGTTCGGGGCAGTCCGTGGCCCCTGGGGCTGTGCCGGCGGAGGCGGTGGGACACGGCGGGCGAGCGTCGCCCCTCGGGCCCGCTGCTCTCTGCGCTGCCGAGCGGTGTTTTGCTGTAAATGGAATTAAATAAAACCTCAAAACTCTGTACTTGCATTACTGTTCACTGGGGCTTGGACCGAGCCGGGGGAGCTTTAATACTTCTTCTTAAAATGATGTGAAATGGCTGTTCCTCACAAATTTAACCAGCACAACCTCTCCGCGAGGCCTCCTCGTACTTTCGCCGAGGATGAGCGGGACTGCAAACACCCAGAGCCGGCCCTGCCCCGTTACCGCACGGGCGCTCCAGGGCTGCCCTGGAGAGCGGAGGGAGGCGTGGGAGGAGGAGAAGGACGGCGGGGAGGAGGTCCCGGCCGCCGCTCCCGCCGCCAGCCAGGGGGACTACATCTCCCTCCGCACCGCGGGCTTTTCGCCAGAGGGCGGGGAAGGGGCGGCAGTGGCGGGGCCCATGGCGGGCGGCGGCGGCTGCCGGCGCGGCCGGGAGCAGCTGGAGCTGGAGCGGCTGGGGCAGGCGGCGCGGACCGGCTCCTGCCCGCCATCGCCGCCGCTCTCCGTCTGCTCGCGGCAGGCCTGGAGTCGGGACAACCCAGGCTTCGAGCCTGAAGAGGACGCGGCGGCGGCGGCGGCGGGGCCGGTGCTGGAGATGGACGTGGAGTGGGGCAGCGGAGCCGCGTCGTCGCTGGGCAGCGGCACCGGGGGCCCGGCGGGCGGCGGGCGGCGGGCGCGGCGGGGCCCCGCGGGGCGCGGCGGGGCTGAGGGGCCGGGCCGCCTCTCGGGGCCGCCCGACGGAGCCGCGCTCCGCAGGGCGGCCTGGGCCAAGCGCCTGGCGCGGAGACTGCGAGGTGAGAGCGCCCCGGGCCGCAGCCCGCACCCTGACCCGGCTCCTCAGGCGCGGGTGCCGCTTCCTGTAGAGTTGTTTGTAGTCTTTCCTCTGTAGTTGCCTGCAGTGCTCCTTTTCCTCTGCTCGTGTCCTTTTCCATCCTGTGCCTCTATGTCCCCATCTCTTCGTGCGCATCTGTCTTCTGATCCCCGTCCCGGTTATGGCCCCAGCACACGCAGATGCACCCACATCTCGCTCCTTCCTTTCCCCACCTCTCTGCCTCCCAGGTCTTACTCCTGACTGCTTTCCGTGTACGACACTCCTGCACAGGGGAAGGTTAGGTTGGACATTAGGATGAATTTCTTCACAGAAAAGGTGGCACTGGAATGGACTTCCCAGGGAGGTGGTGGAGTCATAGTCTCTGGAGACATTTAAGGAAAGACTAGACGTGGTACACGATGCCATGGTCAAATTGTCATGGTGATGTTGGGTCATAGGTTGGACGTGATGATCTCCAGAGGTCTTTTCCAACCTTGGCTTTCTGCCTCACCACCAGGTCTTTGGAAGGTTGGGGCAGAAAGCTTGTGCTTCACTTTCAGCAAAACCCCATTCTATAGAAGTGGTTAGGATGGGGTGGGATACTTACAGTGGGCTGCTGGGAGGGTATTTGAATCACTTTTCTTTTTCTGCAGTATTGTGCAGTGCCTTGGTGCTGCCCTTTACAGTCAAGTGCTGTCTGCTGCCACGCAAGTGGTGACCAGGGACAGAGTTGGAAGCAAAACTGAGCGCATATCATGTGAACATTTGAGGTGTCGTTAAAAGCTTACTGCAGTAACTTCCTGCTGATCTGGCCTTGTACAGGGTTGATTTGACAGCAGCAGAGAGAATGCTGGATGAGGAGTCCTTTGGATTTAAGGTTGTGAGAACACATTGAAAATCTTCCTTTCTTTTCAGAGAAGCTTAAAATGTCAGCTTCAAAGTACAAGGATTTTAAACAGAGCATCGGTGTCGGGTAAATCTTTATAGTTATAAAGCTGCAGAAAAAGTAAACCATATTTAGAAAATAAAGATTCTTCTTCTGAAATGTGGATTTTCTGAAGATAGGAGATAGTGCTGCTGTTACTGGCTGCCATGGCATCAGTGGAACTATGAAAACAAGCCTGACTTTAAGGAAGGATTTGTGCCTTCTCTGATTTTCATGGGCATCCAAAGATTATTTGCTGTAATGATTTCTCTAGCTTTGGCTGTATTGCACCGAAAGAAATCCCTCTTGAACATTGCAATATCTTAGTGGTATGCAAGTCAGACTTGCAGAGATTATGGAAGAGAGCATGTTTTCTTTTTAGCAGGTTTTATTGGGACCATGTTCAATGACCCAAGTCACTTCATAGCAAGAAACCAGAATAACCAGGAAGAACTACCAGTAATAATTGTGTTGGGCATGAATTGGCACTGTGCTGTTTGGAGTCTCCAGTAGAGTGTTTGTTTTAGTCCATTGCTGAGATGTGTAATTTCCTAGGAAAAGAGCTGCTTCACATGGAGAAAGTTAAGTCCTTTTATAAAAAGTTTTACAAAGTTTTTATACTTCAGATGCTCCCTTCATTTTAGTTGTTGCCAAGAAGGAGCCTCCTGTGCATGTTTTCAACTGTGGTGAAAAACAGCAATGTTTGTACATGAGGTGAATGTGAGTCACCTGGTGGTGACCTGGCACGTATTGCTCCTGTTCCATCTCTGTTGTGATTTGTGCAGTAGTACTGAAAACAGTTTCTGATGATTCCTGACCTCCTTCTGTAGGCAAGTGTAGCTAAAGTTACTGTAGTCGACAGATCCTTTTCTGGCTCTTGGATGAGAATGTTGCCATAAATTCCTGGGCACAGTAAGTGTCTGGGTGAGCCTTCAGTGCTGTGGAGGTGCTGCAGGGTGCTGTACGTCTGTGGAATAGGTAGCACCTTATCTGAAGGATGTGATCCCTGTGCTGCACAGTTTAAAGGGGCTGATTGCAAGCCTGACATTATTATTGGGCACTTGAAGGATGACTGTGGGTTTACTATGGGAAAGAATACTCCATGGTTCTTTAGATATTCAATGGATGTCCATGAGTATCTTTGAAGACTGGAAATGGTGCTTTCAGTTTTATTTCAAGGACTACAGGAAAGTTGGCATAGATTTATTTAACAGAATTGCATCTCACTAGACAGAATTCAACCAGAGGGAACAATCCTTTGGATATCACAAGTGATAGAGTCACCATGGCAAAAAAGATGCCACTTAGTATTGAAGGATGTTCAATGACAGATTGCACTTTACTTGCCATGAGTTATGAAAGAAAAAGGCAGAGAGGATTTAAAGTATTGGGATTTTGGTGATTGCTGTAACAGGAGTTGCTAAGTGAATAGAACTGACTATCAGTAGTTGAGGTTCTTCTTTATGTGGATTCTGTTCAGATTCTAACATGAATGTTTGTGAAGTGCCTTTAGTTCCTCTAGTTTTACAGCTCTCTTCAGCAAATATCCCAGATGCTGAGACAAGAGGGACTGATTATTCTACTCTCTTAAGGAGGAAGTTGCCAGAAGTTTTGATGGGTAAAAACAAGGTGTATTTCCAGAGCCAGCCTGGAAAGGTAATCCTGCCTTGTAGAGCTGTACTTGGTCACCCAGTGCTGCCATGTCCTCATGTCTGTCATCACTGATGTGTGTTGGGCATTTCTTGAAAGGGTTTCTTAGTTATTGCTATATAAAGGTGCAAAATACCCGTCCCAGTCACTCATTAATTGATACTTTCATGAAGACCGCTACATACAGAAAGAGTATGAGCAACTGCTAGTTGCAGATTTATTTGATAAAAATACACAGCTTATGTCAAAAAGTTGATGAATAGCAAATGTATATAGGAAAACAAAACAGGTTTGTTGTTTGCAGCAGATGTCAAATCCAGCAGTGCTTACCTCTACTATGTTTGATGCATCTCAATCAATATTGTAAAAAGAGAAAAAGGGGAATAATATTTATATTGCCAAAATGTTACCGCGAATGAAAGCTCCAAGCTAGCTCATTTAACACAAAAATCATTGTGTGATCCCTGGTGCTGTTTAGTTGGATTTTTTCTTTGCTGTAACTTTCTGTTCTTTGCTGACTTGATTCCTAATAGCAGTCTAATATGACAGAGTTTGAGTTTGGAAACTTTCTGCTTCTGCTCACCACATATCTTATTGGTGAGTAATTGCTGACAGCCGGGACTTGGCTTTCTCACCAGCTTAGCTCACTGCCTTTTCCAGCCTTTTCTTCCTCTCTTCCATAACGTCTTCCTGCCTTTATTATGAAGGTTGCTAGTGCAACGTAGTGCTGTGCTAGAGGCTGAATTTATTGAGTTATTATTATTAGTAATGTGGTGGTTTGACCAGGAAGAAGTGGGAATTCTGGGAGGCTGTGGTCAAACCAATGGATGCTCAGAGTTTGATATTGGCACCTTGGCACTCAGTAAATGTTCTTGGATTTCTGTTTTTGTCTTCAAGAATGACCTAATGGGGAGGATTTGGCATTCGTGTAGTAAAGTTGCAGTCTTTATCTGCACATTTTCAAACTTGGCCCTAAAGAACAGCTTTGGAAAAGCTCTCCTGTTTGGGGGCTGACACTAGGGAAGGCCGTAAGTTACCAATTAAACCATGTGAAGAGAGATTAATGCTTAAACTGTTAGTGCTTGCTGTGCCCATGCAAGAGAGGTTTCCAGGTTTATGTCACAACTTAAAAATGTGGTAGCTGAAAGAAACATCTAAGAAGAAACATCTAAGACATTTTTTTTCTCATTTATGCAGTTAGTGGTAAGAGCTTCCTTATTCCCATCTCTGTTAGCAAACAAAGGTCTGCAGCTGGCAGCTTAGCCCATTGTCTTAGCCTTACAGCAGTGCTTGCAGATTGACTGAACTTCATTGTCAGGTTTATAATGCATTTTGGCTATCCCTTGTTACTGTTCCATTTCAAATTGCTGTGGTATGTTTGATGGACCCAGGATTTTCCTAGGGAGTTTGAGGTTAGTACATTTCCATCTACTATGAATGTAAAGGATGTTTTGAAAGGTTAGCTGTTTAAAACACCTGAAAAGGATGGAAGTTTACTGCAGTTCTGTAGGAGTGAATTTTTAGTTTTAAATGCTTTTTCACTGATCAGAAACTGAGGTCAAATTGCCTTGCTTTAGGTTTAAATGAGGAGAAGCTCCATGAAGGGAGCAGTCTGAGCAACAGCAGCTGTTCCCAGCTTTTTTTCTATTCTGTACTAGGCATAGGAAATAAGGATGGTGATTGCTAACTGCATTTTATTTTGAGGTGGTTGTTCCTTTTAAAAGACTCTATTTAAAAGATCCTTTTGCTTTTTTGTTACCCACTTGGAAGAGATTACCAGAGTTCAATAGCTTCTTTCTCTGTCTTTTTGGGAATGTCAAGCATTATATGGAATGAGGACCAGGCAGGGAGTTCAGCTGTGATAACTGATAACTCTTTGTTGTGCAGGGAAAGAAACCATGCAGAAATGCTCACCAACATCCCTGCTGTGTCTCTTGCCTATCTGAGAGAGGAAGATTATCATACGGTGTTTTAAAAATAAATTTGACTCAAGTATCCTCCTTTCATGTAGAAAATTAAGACTGCTTCTGAAGGCTCAATAATGAATGTGCATTTTTATTCATTGAACAATGATTTGCATGTTTAAAAGATAACATACCAAAGCACTGCATTTCCATTTCTTGAAGGATGGCTGTCTGTGCATGTCTCTGTATGCTTGTATCTGTTTTTATACCATGTGGTTCTAAGCAACAGTATTTCTGCAAATCTTCCACAGATTCTGCTAGAGTTCTGCTGAACTGTTCCTAAATTTTATGGTATCTCATTGATAGTTGATACTGCCTCAGGCCCCATTCTCTCTGCAAACAAAGCTCCTCTTTCTTAAACTTAAAATCCATAGAAGAACTTGCAGCAATGACAAAGGTTAAGCTTTCAACACCACTTACTATGTCACTTGTGTATCTGTACCAGACATCTGTGCCCATCATTATATATGTCTTTTTCCTTTTAAGGTCTGTGGGGGACAAGACTCATGGAAGAGAGCAACACCAGCAGAGAGCAGTACTTGAAAAGTATTTTACGGGAGCTGATCACATACATGGTTTTCCTCGTGGTCCTGTGTGTCTGTAAGTACTATCCAGCACCAGTGCATCAGTTCTGTACTACCTGCTTGTTGTCATTCCAGAAAGGAGGTTGTTTGATGTGGGAGAATTAATAGACAGGTAGGCAAATACTTGGAATCAAATATTTCTCTTTTTTCTGCACATGGGCTGTTGCTTGAGACTGAAAATAGTACAACTTTCTGCATCTTAACAAGCTTAGAATCTTCAGGCAGGATGATAGTAGACTTATTCTTTGTTTTTAGACAGCATTTTTTTATTGTAGTACCACATTGCAGTGTAATACTTCTGCTACACTTTTTGCAATGACCGAGAAGAAACGGTAAATGAAGAGGAGGAGTTAGCCATCCAGGACAAATAACTGAATCACCACATTTGAAGTTCATCAGCAAGGTTATATGCAGATCACAGCTGGAGGCTTCTGTGGTTTGTGCCATTTGTTGTATGTTGATGTATATGAAGTATCATAACACTAAAGAGCACAGAACACAATAGCATTAAATTTGCAATGCAAGAAAGAACTTCTTGTGGAGTTACAAAATATCTGCTTTATTTGTTTGCTAGAGAGAAAACCAACAAAATGTGCACATTAAGTTGGTGTGTCTTTAGAAAGCCAGTATGTTTCAAGTCTCCACTTTTTAGTGTGAACAGTTCTGCCCTAAATGGCTGAAATGCTGGTGGTGACTCTTGAGTTGCCATTTATGATCAGTTTTAATACAACAAGGTGATGTTTTAAATTTTTGTGAGAGGAGTCTCAGAGTGGAAAAGCAAAGGCAAAACTGCACTGATAGACTGTCTCTGAGAGCAAGTCTGCTCTGCTTGAACATAACAGAATTACTAAAAGCCCCAATTTTATACTATTGACACAACTGTTTTGATGTTCTACTGCAGGCATGTTTATATATTAAATATCATGTTTTTTTTCCTTCCTGACTAATTTAATAGTGCTTAGAGCAGGTTTATGAAGAAAGCAGTTGTAGCACTGTAGCACCAGGAGAAGTGTTGCAGTGAGGGGTCTGCTTTAAAGTGAAATTTGTTTCAGCAGAAGAAGTTTGGCTCTTAACAGGCTGTTAACTGTTTGTTTTGCTACAGAAAAAGATTTTTGCGAACAGAGTAAAGGAAAAATGTAGTGTGTTAAATATCTGGAGATATTGCTAACTTATTAGTATGTTTTAAGTATCCTTTGTATTTTACATATAAGCAATAACTGGAGGTGAGTCTGGTCTGTGTCTTGCATGCCCTAGGAGAGTGCTTCCCAGTGCAGGCTAAATGCTGTGAGCATTTCTTGTTCTCTTGTTGTTTGGAGAGTAATGTTTAGAGAGAATCCAGGTATGGCACAGTCACGTGATATATTCCATCCATGTGCACAGCAGAACTCTGTTAAAAATAGTTTTTGCTCTCTGGTTATTAAGGGAAAAAAAAAGTTATAAATTTTAAACAACTATCAAAACTGACAGTGATGTTCAGTGTAGGCCTAATCTTTCAGATTCCTCTGAGTTTTAGCCACAGAGTGGTTCAAGTATTTACAGGTGGTAACAGTACCTGTCAGCAATGGAGAGACAGGAGCATCTGAGCTTGGATCAGAAGCCAATTTTATTGAGAATACAAGGCATTTATATATGGTTTTACTGGTATGGCACTTCATTAAGGTTCTGTTTTTGGTAACAATTTCCCATTGGTTGCACATTCTTCATGATATTACATTACCTGGTAACATTGTCTTATCACAAAAGTTTCACAACATATCTCTTGCTCACTTCTTGCCCAGGGAGAATTTATCTGTGTTTGTCTCTCCCAAGCTTTCTGCTTGATCAGGCCTAGGATATCAGGCTCCTTTATCAGTTCCATTGTACTCTGTTGTATTCCCCATAAATACCCATGCCAAAGACTATTTCCTCAACCCATCTTAGTTTTGTACATAATTCCATATTTTTGCTCTGTGGCCGTCGGTCATACCTTTGGCCCTGTGTGAGGAAAAGGACTAATACAGTCATTTATTTTCTGTGGGGAGTGTCTCTTAAAGGCACTGTACATCTGTACCGGACATTCATTGCTTAATCCATGTCATTCCCAGTGCCCTGCAGTATCCTGGTTGACTGTCAGTATCTGCTCAAGCAGAGCATAGTTGTCCTGAGGTCTTTGTGCCATCTGTGCCAGTTCTCCATGCATGCCTTGGGTAGCACAAACCACCTAAAAAGGCCCTGCCAGCCTCCCTTCAGGCTGCTGAATTGTGCCTTCTTTTCCTTGAGGTTTACTTTGGTAGAAGCATTAATAATAGAATGAGATATGGAAAGGAGAAGAGAGTATTACAAATTGATTGATCAGTCTACCTTCACTGCTTTTTGTATTTTAATCACAGTTGACAGATAAATGCAACTTGGTGTGGATTTTGTTTTGGAGCTTAATAGTTCCACTACATAATCTGTACAAATTCAACCTGATGCATTCGAAACGAATAAAGGCTTTTGCTGGTTTTTTTTTTTTCCCTCTTTCTTTCATTCCTTTATCTCTCACTCCTTACCAAACCTTCTGCAGTGACTTATGGGACAGTGAGTTCCAGTATGTACTATTATACAAGGGTTATGTCACAGCTCTTCCTGGAAACACCTGTGTCAAAAACGGAGAAAACTGATTTCAAAACTTTGTCCACAATGGATGACTTCTGGAAGGTAATCTAAACCCAAGTTTTTATATCTCTGTTGCTGTGGTTCACTGGTACTGTCATGAACCTTAAATTTTACCTTTAGAATCTTATTTCCTAACGTGGTCAGACTTGTGCATGAAAATCTATGTGCACAATGTCAAAGCTAGGGAACAAAGTAGGCCTTTAATACGTGAAAATTTAGAGCCCAAATAATGTTGGTGGGGCAGGGTAGGGCCTGTGGGATGTCTGTGGAGGGCAAGTAATAGTAAAGTCTTATGTCAGAGAAATTATTAACTGCAATTCTAACACTTCTGTGGAATGAAGAGCTACAAAAACAGTGCTGGCAGCATGCAAACTGAAGTTCTGTCATCCTCCCCAGTTCACAGAAGGCCCTTTGCTGGATGGTCTTTACTGGGAAATGTGGTACAACAACAAAACCATGGCAGAAAACAAAAGCTTTATTTATTATGAGAACCTGCTCCTAGGAGTGCCTCGCATTCGGCAGCTGAAAGTCAGAAATGGTTCTTGCTCCATACCTGAAGATTTAAAGGAGGAAATCAAAGACTGCTATGATGTCTATTCTGTAGCTAATGAAGATACTGCTCCTTTTGGGCTCCGGAATGGAACTGCGTACGTAGCATTCCTGTAGATACATACTCATTTTTTATATACTTGTCACCCATTTTTCTATCTTAATTTTACAGTGTTAGTCAAAGGAACTTTGTAACTTCTTTCTCAGAGGTTACATCAAAACTTTGTAGCAAGGACCCTCTGAATTAAAGTATATTTAGTAGCTAATGCATGTTTTTTGGTCAGGTTTTGTTGGTGTCTGTTTTATTAATTGTAAGTTGAAAGTGGAAAGACCAATGTGCTCTCTTTCACTTGTGAACTAGCTGGACATACACCAATGAGAAGGATTTGAATGGCAGCAGCCACTGGGGCTTGATTGCCACATACAGCGGGGCTGGTTATTACCAAGACCTCTCGAGGACCAGAGAAGTGACAGCTCTGCAGATTGCAAGCCTGAAGGAGAACCTGTGGCTGGACAGAGGAACTAGAGCAGCCTTCATTGATTTCTCTGTGTACAATGCCAACATCAACCTGTTCTGCGTGATCAGGTATGAACAGAACCACGACAGTGTTCATTGCACGGTGTGGGTTGTAGACCTGGGGTTTTCTTGTGATGGCTTTGTTTTGGGGACATAGGTGTATCAGTGATATTTTTGCCTGATGTCCGGGAGAAATGACGAGGACTCCTCCTTGGATATCAGAAGACTAATTAATTAATTTATTATACTATATTATTCTATATTATTTTACACTATATTACATCTAAACTGAATCTGCATAGGCACCCAACTGCACAGAATCTTGTGACTGTCTGCTGACTGACAGCCTGCACATGTGCTTGGCCCTGATAGGCCAAGGAAACAAAACACCATCACTTTGGGTAAATAATCTCCATATTGCATTCTGCTTTGGCACAACACAGGAGCAGCGAATGAGATAAGAATTGTTTTGATAATTCTTTTCTCTGCTTCTCTCACTGCTTCTCTCAGGTTCAGAGAACGTGAATCCCACATAGGTGAGTGTATGTTTTGTGTAAAAGAGATAGACAGCTGAAGTGCCATACCTCCCTGTCAAAGAAGTGAGACTCCTCATGGAGTCTGTCCCGGCTTTCCTGATGCCACAATGCCTTGGGTGCAGTTTGCAGGAGACCTTTCTAGAGAGTTGGCATATTCAAGTAAATACATGGGTGTAGAGCATCAGCCTTTGGTTTAGACAGAATGAAGCAGGCAGAGGTGAAAACAAATCTTTCAGTCTCTGTTTCCTCACCGTTCCTGAAAGGCTTTGAGTTTTAGTCAAAAGTGAGCGTGGTCACGTTTACAACTTTTGTTGGTGTGAAAAATTGGAATCATGTGTGGGTTTGTTTCTATTATTTAGATAATCATACAAATAAACCCATATGTCTTTTAGTAGTGCTTTTCATCAGTTCTTGTTAAATCAAATTCTTTTTTTCTTTGCCTTTTTTTAAATGCAGGTTGCTAATAGAGTTTCCAGCCACTGGAGGCCTGGTTACATCTTGGCACTTTCAGCCTGTGAAGCTGATTCATTACATCTCCACTTTTGATTTTTTCCTGGCAGCCTGTGAAATGTCCTTCTGTCTTTTTGTTCTGTATTATATGGTGGAAGAGGTCTTAGAAATTCGCATTCATGGATTGCGCTACTTCAGAAGTGTTTGGAATTGCCTTGATATCCTTATCATTGTGGTGAGTAATCTTTGTAATCAGGCTAAAATTGCTTTCTAGAGTGCACTTTGTGGGAGACATGAATTACTCAGTGTTCCTGTTGTGGTTTTAAAGTACAGGACCATCATTAGAAGGGATACTTCCAGACTATTAGGCTATCCAGTCTGAATATGACAATTTTAGTCTGTGTTTCACAAAGTTGGTTGTTCTGTCTTCAGTGCTTTCAGCCTGGTGCAAAGTTAGAGTATTTGTCCACCATGCATTTTCAGTTTTTGTTTATACAGACTTTTACTGAAGGTGACAAACTTGCCATCCCTTCTACATATCTGGTACAGACTATTGCACTGGCTTTCAAATAAGAAAATCATCTGCTTTAAAGAAGTGATTTACATTTCAAGGAATAGGACTTGGATTTGAATATGTTTGCAAAGAACCACAAGGAGATTTATCTTGGTATTAAATACTCACCAGCTAATACCAAGTTTGCAGAAGTGCCTCAGAATTGTAGAGTGCTAGCAGCTGTCTGGGTTAAGTGGACAGTGTTGCACTTTAGTAATCTTAGTGTGCTAGAAAATATGAGCTTTGGATATAAAGCTGCATAATGTAATTCTCTCTGGACTCAGATCAAGCTGTGCTTACCAAAAGTATACAAAGCCAGAAATGCTGAAACAGTTCCAGTCCCATACTTGTTTTGTATCTTCAGGCTTGGATTAATCAAAGGCTTCAAGTCTTGAAGCCAGTATTTGTAATCCAGGGGAATATTACTTGCATCACAGTCCTTTGTAAATGAATGGCTGCTTAGGAGGATGTTTACATGAACTGTGTGCTGTTTTTTACACTTAAAGGTTGGGCAGGGAAAAAATGCTTTGCTGTTACAGTCAGTGAAGAGTATTCTACTGTGAGTGTAAAATTCAGATCACACAAGAGGTCAGAATTCTATGTTTATGCGTTGCCTGAGGGGCATTGTTTAAATGTAGGATTATGTACTTACGACTCTCTATATGTGGTGAAGTGTTCACTTACAGTAATGAACAGAACATTTGCAGAAGTGAAAGCAAGAAACCTCTGTGGTAAAACTGCAGCTTCTCTGCTGTTGCTTGTTCTGGGCAATACTGCTCAGTCTGTGCTCTGGAGAAACTGTAGTACCTTTTTGGCTACTGTTGTCTTTCTGTTCTGTGTTCTTTTTCACCTTTGTCTGTTTGAATTGTCATATTCTCTTCCTTACATTTTCTTCTCTGCGACAACATCACTTCTGTAATCCTGCTAGCTGCTACTGTTATCTTGTTGTTCACAAACAGTGGCAAGGAAATGACTTTTAAATCTTCTTACTCCCAGACTATTTGTCTGTAGTCCAGGACTATGATGGTTTTATTCTGAAATGCATGAAGTTCCACATATCTTAATTTTATCTGACATAGATGTCTCAAACAAGTTGTTTTAAAGCCCTAATTACTTTTTGTTAATTTGTGTGTTTCTTTTGTCCTCAGCTGTCTGTGGTAGCTATAGGAATTAACATCTATAGGACATCAGCGGTTGATATGCTCCTGAAGAAGCTGCTGGAAGATCAGAACTCATTCCCCAATTTCGAACCCTTAGCATATTGGCAAATGCAGTTTAACAACATTGCTGCAGTCACTGTGTTTTTTGTCTGGATTAAGGTAATTCAGGACACACATCTTTATTCTACTGTTAGAATGTAAGCAGTATTCTGAGTTTCATGAGACACATTATTTGAGGTTTACTCGTGTTTCTCTCAAAGTCAATCATGTGAGAAAGTCAGAGCAGTGATAACTTGCAGACGAAAAGCTAAGTTGTAATTTGCCACAGGTGTAGTCAGCTCTTGTTTAGGTCTAGAAAAAGTAGTCAGTCCTTGTGTTTTGTCAGCAGCCATGTTAAGAAATGTTTTTATTATTCCTCAATTGATAAGTCAGTAATTCTTACTGCTTTGTCTCTAGCCATGTTCAAGACATCTCATGTAAAAGAGTGAAGAGCAATTGTGTTAAGAAATTGTCTTCCTTCTCTTTTCAGCTTTTTTCTTTGTTTTTTTTTCTTTTAACAGCTTTTCAAATTTGTTAACTTCAACAGAACGATGAGTCAGTTATCCACCACAATGTCTCGCTGTGTCAAGGATGTAATTGGCTTTGCCATTATGTTTTTTATTATTTTCTTAGCATATGCTCAGTTGGCCTATCTTGTCTTTGGCACTCAAATTGATGACTTCAGCACTTTCCAAGATTGCATGTAAGTTAAGGTATAAAAAATGGAAAGAAGATTTTGGTTGGTGAATCAGTTACTTTATCAGAGGCAAATCCTGTGATATCCATCTCAGCAGATAAGCTGCAGGCACACTGCTGTTGATATAACCTGGTAGCAAACACGTTTTTATTACATTTTAATCTCTGTATTATTGCTGTCAGAGCAGTAAGCTAAAAATGGCAGGGCTGGGTTGATGTGATACAATTTTTACAGGGGTTGGTTACATTCCTAGACAAAGCAATGACTCCATGTTCAGTGGTTAAATGCTTATTGAAATACTGGATGCATAATAAGGTTGTGTTCCTGATAGTGTTCATAGTTGCTTGACTCAGAGTCCATCTTAGACAGCCACAAAATTTATAAGTATCTGGAATGCAGGAGAGAGAGAGAGGACTTAATATAAGATTGCTGATCAATTTTTCCTTGATCAATTTGGTGCAACACAACCTGATTGTAACTGAGGAAATTAGTAGGTTGTTCAGTCACTGATTTCCCTTGCTCCCTTACACTGGGACAGTGTTGCAAGGAGTTTCTTGCAGAGAAGGGAAGGGACTGGAAATGTGCTGATGGTGCCATAAATTGCCAAGCTTCTTCCAGCTTAGAGGGAGAGGGTTGGGGTTGTATGTGTGTGAGGAAGATGGGACTGGGTCTAAGAGCTTCACAGTAGTAATTGTTAGTTTGTTCTGCTTCCTGTTGTGACCAAAAAGGAGAAATAAGCCCCATGGCTTTGTTCTGTGTGTGCACCTGACTGTGAGTTGGGTTATGCCTATCAGATGTGCTTGATGAATTGTTTTTGCAGACCCTGATAAAGTGTTACAAGAGTGCAGATCTCTCTGCAGCCTATCAGTCCCACTGCTAGAATAAAATAGTTTGAGAATCCTCACACAGCTCCAGTATTATTTTCTCCAACTCCTGGATGTGTTTTGTTTTTTAAGATTTACTCAATTCCGCATCATTTTGGGAGACTTCAACTTCACAGAGGTTGAAGAAGCTAATCGAATTTTGGGACCTGTTTATTTCACTACATTTGTGTTCTTTATGTTCTTCATTCTTTTGGTATGTACACTTTGTTTATATGGGGTGTGTCAGTGGCTGCTTTTGCATCACTTGTCCTTTGATTCCTCCTGCTACTTTTGGGGCTTTTTCTGATAATGATGAGTGTATGGCCCATGAAGGGGCCTGACTGCTACATGCTGGTCACTACACTCTTTCCTCACTATACTCTTTAACACTGTTTTTCCTCATTTAAAATTGATTTGCATAGTATATTTTTTGTCATTCTCATGTAGTGATCCACATTTTAAATTTATTGTTATTATTAATTTTATTTCTAAAATCTGAATAGTGCCTGGTTGTCAGACACAGCAAGGCTGTCTCTTTTGGTGAAAAGTAGCTGTACTGTTCCATGCAGTCTCTTGATTCATAAATTGCTCTAATGTGTGGCTGGCTGGGTTTACAACAGCTTTGTTCCTGCATGCCACACACAGCTTTGCCTGCTGCAAGAGCATGGTTCTTCAGCAGTCCTGTATCATCATAATTTTTAGTGTTATTTAGTGACCCTCAAACTTAGTGCAGCTTTTTGTTACTGTTTGAGATGAGGAGGAATGGCATTCAGATTTAATTTGTGGGAAAATACTTCATCTTGGATGAAGTTCACTGGTAAGGATGCAGATAATTTTAAATCTTTGTGAGGAATTTAAGTGTTTGGTGAGATGGACCAGGATTCAATGGGAAAATAACAAATGTGTCACTATGTGCCAAAAGTTCACATAAAGCAAGTTTCCTATTTGCTTTGTAGCACCTAAAGTGTTCCAGAGGAACAGTCTAGTGTCCAGCAAGGAAAAGAAATCTCTTTTTTCCAAGGGGCAACAGAAAAGCACTGAAAGGTGAAGTCAGAGCAGGTTATCCAAAATACTCACTATAATTTGTGGTGTTTTTAATATCATTTTGTCTGAATGAAATGTTGTTGCAAGTCCCTTCAGACCAGTCTGAGACCTAGAAATTCAGTTAGGGAAGATGGGCAGAAAGCACCAACTCTTAAAGCTGTACAAAATAGCAGCAGAAAATAGCACAACAGTGAATTGTCAAGTTACTTCTTACTTCTCTGGTGTTGGGCATGAATGCATAAAGATACAGCACTGAAAAATTGTCCCAAAGCATGTTTTTTAAGTGCATGAGGAAACAGAGGATAACATTGCCTTTCTACATTGAGCATGCCAGTAAATTGAGTAACTCTTCTTGAATATGCAATTTGTAATTCAGTCATGTTTACTCCATGTCTAGCAGGAGCCCTTCAGCAATGACAGCATGGTTTAATTAAGTTACATGCTTGGCACAGAGTTATTGAGACCAATATGTTCTCCTTTCTCTGTACCAGAAAGAGCTCTTTCCAGAGCCGGTGCCATATATGCCAAGTGCCTGATTTTAAGCTTTTTGATTTTATCTTTAGTTTGAAAAGCAAGCAGAGCTGTAAATAGATAAGAGCCTTTGTTTTGTGCTGATTATAACACGATGAGTAGTTAACAGTAAACTTGATTCCTCAGGCATTTTTGTTGCCAGCCCTTTTGCCTGGATTAATTCACAGCTGTTTCCTATGTAAGCTTTGCTTTGCAGGGTTTACTGCCACTGCTGTGTGTAGCTGTGAACTGTCTCTGGAAAGGAATTCTCCAGTTATGTTAGTAACCAATGATGTTGATTAAAATTTGTTATACTGCAGCGTATCATATTTCAATATAAAGCTCTGGTTGTTAGTTTCATTTTAAACAGATCACCATTTTCTTCTGGCCTTTTGAAACAAAATCCATGTTAAGGTCTGCACAGCAAGGTCATAGGAGTAGTAGGGCTCAGTCTTGTTGAAATTTGAAATTTCAACGTTTTTGTTTTCTCTTATGAACAGAACATGTTTTTGGCCATTATCAATGATACCTACTCTGAAGTCAAATCAGATATGGCACAGCAGAAGGCAGAAATGGAATTGTCTGATCTTATCAGGAAGGTAAATGTAGTGTTTTGTTTGACATCTTATTCGTCACATCTGAACTTATTTCATAAAATACTATATAAACTGTACAAAGTAAAGCTGGCAGCAGCTAGTGAGAGTACACATCTCAGTTAAAATAAATTAATCTGAGCTGAGTGTAAATTAAATGAGTGAAAACTTCCCATCACAATGTATTTCAGTCATCTGAGACTTCGTCTTGAATGATCACACTGAACACACTGAATGAGATTATACAGTAGCTGATTTCTGTAATCAATATACTTATTAGGAATCTCGTTTCATGAAAAACAGCAGAATTTTACTTTCTCTTTTAGGGCTACAATAAAGCCATGATCAAACTTAAATTGAAGAAAACTACTGTTGATGACATTTCAGAAAGTCTGAGACAAGGTGGAGGAAAACTCAATTTTGATGAACTCCGGCAGGATCTCAAAGGGTAAGGGAATTGTTACTTCTTATCTTCAATAGTATATCCAGGGACTTGTGATGTTAACTTTTTGATGTGATTTTCCTCTAGCAGAAGCACACTAATGTGGATAAAGACACACATCAAAGTGTTTTTCTCTGCATTATGGCTGGTGTTGGCATCACATACCAGAGAAAGGTTTTTGGGGCTCTGGGGTCCAACCTCCTTGAATTTCTGTGTTTTGGGGATAAAAACACAGAAATCTCTGAGGAAGAGATTTCTCCTCAGAAATCTCAGAAATGACAGAAACATTACCATTTCCTCAGAAACATTACCATTTCTCCTCAGAAATGACAGAAACATTACCATTTCCTCAGAGACCTTTGAGAAAATGGTAATGTTTCTGTCAGACTGCTGCAGGAGTTTGTGGACAGTTGGGAGTCCAAGGCAAGGGTACAAATCAAGGAGATATAGAAGGGAGTTGTGAAGTGAAGGAGAAATGTTCGATGTCGGGAAGATTGATGCTTTAACTAATGAAGGATAAGGACTGAGGGGTTTTTATCAGTGTTGTGAATCTATAGGCAACACTGGAATGTCTTTGTCTTGAGGATGAAAGTCTATTTGAAGTGAAATGTTTTCTAATATACAGAGTTCTTTCAGCATCTGAAAAATGGAAAGTGAAGGAACTGCTTTTACTGCCTTTTCAGGAAGGGGCACACGGATGCAGAGATTGAAGCAATATTTACCAAATATGATCAGGATGGGGACCAGGAATTGACAGAGCATGAACATCAGCAGATGAGAGATGACCTGGAGAAAGAGAGGGTGAGTTGAGCATTAGGAGTGGGATGCTGCCAGCATTGTCTGCCAGTCTGCTCCCCGTGCTGGTTTCCTGCCTCAGAAAAATCCTCTTGTCTCCCTTCACTTTTGCTGTCATTCCTGGCTGGCTGAGCAGAGCTGTAAAAAAGCACACGGGAACTGATAGAGGACAGGAGCTCTTTGGCCTTGACACCACCATCCCCCATATACAGGTGAAGGGTTTTGACATCTTCTCTCTCTCTCTTTCTCTCTCTGGCTTGTGTTTTCACAAAGGAGGATCTGGACCTGGATAGGAGCTCTCTACCACGTCCTCTGAGCAGCCGCAGCTTCCCCCGGAGCTTGGATGACTCTGAGGAGGATGAGGATGAAGACAGTGGACACAGCTCCAGGAGGAGGGGCAGCAGCTCCAGTGGGGTTTCCTATGAAGAGTTCCAAGTGTAAGTCAATCCTTCTGAGGGGGACAAATCTGCATGTTGGGTTTTGGTTTGTTTGTTTGGTTTTTTTTATTGTGGGTTTTGTTCTTTGGGTTATATAGTATTCTCTCCTTGATATTAATCAAATTATTTATGAAAGCAAGTGTTAGGATTTTGTTGTGCATAAGTCACTCCTTTTAGTAGCTTTCAAATAATATCTGAACTGGAAGGGCCTTAGAGAGCCTCATGGGAGTTGGTTAGAATATAGAAAATCAGAATAAACAAAAAAAAAAAACAGCAACAAAACCCCTGTCCTTAAAACCTTGTCACTGAAAAATCAGAGAAAAGGGTCATGTTGCAATAATGCCAGAAAATACTTCTGTGGTTTTTTCAATAGTAAACGCTTGAGTTTATTTAAAGTTCAGTGAGAGCTTTAATGGTTGTTTCTAATAAGATTTAAGTTACTCATGAGTGTGTATTTTGTCCGAAGTGATAGATCTCCATATTAATTAATTACAGCAACACCGGCTAAATAAAGAATTATATAACTGGAATCAACAAATTTCCATGATGATGCCCTAAGAGCAGTGAAAGCAGAGTGCAAGATGTACTTTTTTCCCCCATGTGCTTTGCCTCTGTTTTACTTTCTTCCTCTGGTATACCTTATCCCTCCTGGATGGTAGGTTTGTGGGAAGTCAGAGGCTTGGATAACACTGATGTCTCATCCTTGTCTGCCCTGGTGTTGACATGCTATGACATGCTGGAACAGTGCTGTCTGGGCGGTGTCCGAGTCACTGAAGCTCCCACTTGTTGCCCCCAGGCTCATGAGGCGGGTGGATCGCATGGAGCATTCCATTGGCAGTATCGTCTCCAAGATCGATGCTGTTATCGTGAAGCTGGAAGCCATGGAGAGGGCCAAGCTGAAAAGAAGAGATGTGTTGGGAAGGCTGTTAGATGGAGTGACAGAGGTAAGAAACTCACTCTCTGTGATCTGGTCACAACCTGAATGTCTTCCTTTCTGTTGGCAGTTCCTCCTACTGCCTGGCTTGGCAGGATTGAAGGAGTGGTTGTAAAGAGGAGTGGTTGCTTTGGCAGTAGGTGACTGATTTCAGTTAGGTGTTAGGAAAACATGAAATTTAAAACATGAAATTTTGGGAACATGATTCAAGATTCTGATATGACAACATGTTTTACAGCAGCCCTGTGTCACCATTTAAACCTGTGATCTGGACAGCAGTAGTTGCTGAAGCAGCTCCTCCAATCCTTGGTGTCTGTTGGGATTAATACAATATTTTTTGTGGAGTAGTATGTTAGAGTCTATGGGATCCAGTGCAGTCTGCTCTTATTCTCCTTTGTTGCTTCTGGGACTGTGTGTGGCAGGTGGGGGAGGTCACTTCTGTCACGAGAGTGACCTGACTTCTGCTGCTTCCCCTTTCACTCTCTTTTTCCTTGAGGGCCCTTTGGAAATGGCCAGTGGGAGAAATGTGTTATTTTTGTAGATGCTAAAATCTGTCAGGTGGAATACAAGTTGTGCTTTCCTAGGTGGCAAACTGGGCATTTAATTTCATCCCTGGAAATAAAACAGTTTGCTGTGAGAGCTGTATCCCCATTAGCCTATGGAAGTACTCATGTGGTATAAGAATTTCTTGTGGTTGTATAGGGTTTTGCCTAGATTCAGTTTGGAAGCTGCACTTCCAGCTCATGTCCTTTAATGTGTTTAGGATGAGAGACTGGGCCGGAGCAGTGAAATCCACAGGGAGCAGATGGAGCAGCTGGTGCGAGAGGAGCTGGAGCGCTGGGAGTCGGACGACATGGGCTCTCAAATGAGCCACCGGCTGGGAACGCCGCTGGGACCGAGCGGCCAGCCGCGCTCCCGGAGCTCGCGGCCATCCTCCTCCCAGTCAGATGGCGTTGATGTAGGAGCAGGAAATGGGGGCAGCAACATCTATGTGTAGCTTCAGCTTTGTAGGAGATCCCACATGTTTCAGGTCAGTATTCAGTCAGCGAATTCCCCAGCACGAGGGGACCGTTCTGATCAGACCCCTGAGGACGTCTTTCACTGGTGGGTAAAAGTAAATATTCACTCCATAAATCATTTTCAGGCCTGCATAAGCCATGTGTAATGCCAGCAGTGAGAGTGTCACCCTTGGAAACAAAAATGCTGGAAACTGAATGGATAGCAAGTGGGAAAACATCTACCAGGACAGAAATCTGATTCCATAAAAATATTATTGGGAACATTTGCATGAGAGCAGCAAGCTTCAGACAAAATAATGTGCAGTGGCTGACATACTGAGAGGCTATTAATTTTCTGCTTCCTCTTGGAAAGTAAAATTTTTAAAGGCTTTCAAAAGCAAATTTTAAAATAATATGCCATCAGTTTTTCTTATTCATTATAACAACTGACAGATAAACCAGCACTTTTTTAAATATAGGAGTTTCTACTTGTCTTTCTGAGTTATTCTTGGTATACTTAGTATTTTACTTAATTTAAAATATTTTTCGTGTTTTGAGAGGTACATTTCTTTAAGCAGAAGAAAGTGCACTTAGTTTGTACAATTGTAAATTACATCATTCTCTGGTAGAAACTGAATGCATTACAAGTAGCATTTAGCAAGAAGTACTCTTCACACCCAACTAAAATAATAATCTTCAGCTAAGTTGCAAAGTGCCCATTTTTTAATGCTATCTTTTAATGTGTTTCTGGGATAAACATTCCAGAGGTTCTTAGATAACTACAGCTACTTTGCAGAAAATACATTATTTAAAAGCACACAAAATTGAAAACCACTGAGTTTTCCTTGGGTGTGACAGGGAAAGAGGCAGAGAAGTTTCTGACAGGTGTGAAAATCTGATCTTGTGCCATGTGAAGTTCTAATCACATCTCAACGATGTGGTCTGTATTTACATTTAACTAAACTGCTTGTGAAGTGGTTAGCTACATTTCTACATAGACTTTTCTGCCGAGGTGCAACACAGGATTCCTTTGGGAAGGTGTTTGTATTACAATCACTGATTTTTAGTATTTTTAGTATTCCCTCTGCTTTGTGTCATAGAAGCTTTATTTTTGAAAGGACATGCAATGTTGCAATTCTGTTGGTTTCCTGTAGAGACCACTGAGGCAGCGTCTGCAGTTTTGCCTAGGAATGTGTCTCCAAGTGTGGAATGCTGGTTTAGGAGGAAGGCTGTCAGTGGTGCTTTTTTCCTGAAGATGGCAGTACTCTGGTGTTTAAAGACTGAGAGCTGGTGAAAAAGATAATGGGAAGCCACATAATCAACCACATCTTAGCTATTAGTAGCATATGCAGAGGAGAAAAGGCCAGTTTAACAAAGTGTAAGTGACATGTGTTATGTTGGTGCCTTCTGTTTCAACAAGCAGTTAGTGTCTCTTCATTCTTGTGGGAGTGCTGCCCAGGCAAAGCTTCTATGTTCCATACCTTCTTGCAATGGCATTGCCTGGATGTGTGGAATGCCTTTCCTCTAACCAGGGAACTTGCTAAAACTAAACAGAATTCACACCTTTCCATTTTTGATTTTATGACAAACCATATGCACAGAAATCTAATTAATGTTAGCTGGAGGAAGACTAAATTCAGTACTGGAATTTCTTAGCAGCTGTGTCTTGGGAACAGAATTATGTAGGAGAGCAGGTTGTGGTTCTTGTGTGGGTTATTTGGTCCTGTATTGGGAAGAAATTCATACCCTTTCACAAGAGTCCTCATGAACCTGCAAAAACAGTGCACAGCACAGTGGGGGTAGGCCATTTGTGAATGGTGAGGGCATTCAGATTAAGCTCTCACTTGCCTTGATTGAAGGGTTTTACACCTCAGAAACCTTTCTGAGGGAAGCTTTTCAGTGTTGAACTGCATTTTTGACTGTAAACAGACCAAAGAGAAACACCAGCTGTCCTCATGGCCATCAGGTGTGCAAGGAAAATAGAAAATACTATACCAAAGCAATTTAAATATACAGAGCCTTGTCTTTATATGCATATCCAAAATATGTGTTTCAAAATGTAAATTCAGTCACTCAGTTCACCTTTCATTTGTACTATATGTTTATTATGAAAATGTTTGCATTAATAGCTGTATTTGTTGGGGTATATTTCTGCAACATGTCGTTACTTGATAACAAACTTCATCTTGAAGTGCAATAAGTTTCCATGGGGTACCCATGTGTGTGGACAGTGGGCCTTGCAGTAAGTGCATTGCCACTTGATCAATGTTACAAACATTTTATTGATGCATTTTTCAGTTTTAGATTATAATATCTTTGTCACTTACTACAAAGGTACAGTTATGCATAGTAATGTACAGTGTTTGGTCTTATTTGGAAGCTGTTAATTATGCAAGTCTTCTACAATGATCAAGAATGAGCACTTTATTTCCTAATAAACACTTTATATAACCTACAAAGCAAATACTGAGCCTACACCTGGTTTGTTTATAATGGAACATGAAGAATCCTGCATTTTATTTGTGTTTCTTTTAGCTCATATCTTATTCTCAGATTACCTAATAAAGGGAGCAGAGGGAGTAAATGAACACAGTGGACTGGGCTGATCCTACTGATTCATTGCCCAAGCAGTCCTTTTTTAACACTTTATTTCAGATCTGTGTTTCTGCAAATGCGCAGGTCTGCTTTCTACTACTTCAGCTAGCAGCTCCCACTGCTAGTAACTGTCTCTTCATTAATTGCTGGGTAATTTAAGTATTTTTTTTCTCTATTCCCCCTTCCCCCCGCCTTCTTTCAGGAGAGAATACTATAGCATCTGGAGGGTTTGAATAGAGCTTGAAAAACCCAGGCTGTCATGTAAAACCCATGGTTCTCTCTGGACAGCTGTATTAATGAAACTGTATTAATGAAAATGGAATTATTAATGCAAATACATCTCAATCTTTAATGAAATACATACATACTGAATTTATTAAGTATACTAAGCCTTTAATAAGTGCACTATAAAAGTCACAGTGTGTGGGGAGTGGGAACTTTACTGATTTATCTATTTATTTATTTGATATTGTGTGTATGCTGTAATATTGCTGATTTTGGAAGATTTCTTCAGGAAGTGCAGTTTGAGGTGCTTATTCAGAGTAAGAGCTTTTTGGAGTAATTCTTCCATGTCCACGGGCATTACTTGGATGTCTTGTATAGTCCAAGATTCTTCTCCAGTAAATCCAAACAAGAAGAAAAATTTGGTCAAAAAACTGAGGAAAAGGGGACCTGTATGATTAAAAGTCTGCAAAAAATTGTCACTTGTATAACAAGGACTTCCAGGTTTTAAGCACTGATCATGCAAAATAGGTGCAGAAAGGTGGAGTGGCAGCTTAATGGTTCAGGTGACAGACTGGCATTCAAAGAGTTGTGTTTTATTTGTGTCTCCTCACACTGATGCCTTAGCACACATTCAGCTGCTTCTAGCTTGGATGAAAGGGCTGCTACAAACATGCTGCCTAATCACCAGTAATGCTAAAACACTGGATTTTCCTTGGATTGGAGATTCTGGCAGCTCTTCTGCTTTGTTTCTACTCCAAGGAATAGTCGGGGAGACTAAAACTGCATCCCAGGATGCAAGGAGCAGCAAACTTGTGCCTTCTGTAACAGGCCTGAATTTGGACAAAATGTGAGAGCAGATCCTACAGCCAGATGTTCAGGTGTTTTGGAGCAGGCCTAGCAGCAGTGGGGTACTAGGAAGGGAGCAAGAAGGGTTTTGAGATGTGGGGAGTGTACTGGGTTTGTGTGGTTTTCAAAAAGCCATTAGTAGTCAATGCAGTAAGATTGCCAAAGGATCATGACAGCTTGTATCAGCCACAGTTTTGTTGGTGACATGTTGACAAAAGTTCAGACCAGTAATTTTATTCATTTGCAAAGTCATGGAAAGAGTTAAAGATTAGCAGAGACTCACAGGGGACAAAGTGCTCATTAAGGAATTACTCATGAAAAACAAATCAACAATATTCATCTCTTTCAGAGTTAGAATTTGTTTTAACTCCTGGTCAGGTTTTAAGTCTTCTAGTTTTGAAAAAAATAATTTCCAGTGAGAAAAGTTAGGCTTTGTTTTCTGGGAAGTCACAGTAGATGTGTTTTCAAAAAAAAAAACCTAACACTGTCAAAAATGCCTGTGTGTGCTGCTCAGGCTGCTGCTTTTCACTGCTGCATGGAGAGTGGTGTGATGTAGACTCCAAGAAACACTCAAAGGAAAAGAATGCTCCTTTCAGGCTAAACCTGAAATTACCAATTCATTTCAAGGTCTGAGGTAACCACACTTCTGTACTGCTACTAGCTTTTCCTGGAGCTGAGGTGGATGCTGTCAGCCTGAGTTCCCCAGCTCCTCAGTTTCAGATGTCTGTGTGCAGAAGATGCAGCCACGAGAAACCTTGTGCTGCAGGAAGGCAGAGCTGGCAAGCACTGGAAAGAAATTTCCATCTCTCTCAGTGTTCCTATGATGCCACAGCTGTGTAATAGAGGCCAGCTGTGTTTCCTGGCTCAGTTATTTGAAACAGGTTTGACAAGGGCTTTAACTGTCTTAACTGATTGTAATTTCATGTCCAGCAAGAAGAGGAGAGAGATGTCAATTGGGAGAGGAAAAGCATTTACGTTCGAGATACTTCTCCCTTTTTTTATGGCACAGGAAGATGAAAATAAGATCTATCTGACAGGAGAACTAATTTTTTTTTTTTAAAAAAAGGGAAATATTTAGGCTGAAAGAAGTTGTTCATATCTGTAAGATCCATAATCACAGATTATTTAGCAAATAAAAGTGTGTCACATGGAGGATCCAGGGGAGCAACTCCAGGAGCCTTGGTTGGCATTGCTGCTATTTGCATTACCAGATTATATACTCTCTCCTCCTGCTATATAGCTTTTGTATAAAAAAACACAGCTGAACACAAAGTGAACACTTGCACTTCCCTGAATATTCAAGAGACAGCAAGTTGATGTTTATAAAAATGGCATTTACCAGTTAATATGAGAAAGCTGTTCATCTTTTTTTAAATTTTCTAAATTATGATGTTTTCTTTTAGAAGATCATTTGTATGAAGTGTGCGGAAAACCTGGCACTGTAGCATGGAATACTGAAAATTTTTATCCAGGAAATAAAAGTTTGAATACTTGTAGTGTATATCAGCATCCCAGAGAAAATTTGCAAACTGAAGTAACTACAAATCCATAACACGGAATCATTCTGATGTTGCTATCCTAGTTGTTTTCTTTCTTCCCTTTCAGTGGATATATTCATTATCATTATTGTTTGACAGCTTCTAGTGTCCACCTGACATAAATTCTTTCTGTACTTTATGGTGTTTTTTTCCAATTCTTGCTCTGTACTGGAAAAACACAGAACTGCAAACCTTTTTATTGATTTATTCTCTGTTTTAGTGGAGTGCTAACCTACAAGTGCATTTCTCAATGCCTCTAGAAAACCCAAATGAAACAAATGTTTTTCCTCACAGGTTGTTAGTATGCAGCCTAAAAGGCTCTTATTTTATCCACCAGCATAGAAGTCAAGAAAGATGATGACATTTTATTTATGCAGCCCAAAGCATCCAGACTGTGGTAGTGGCTTCATCAGTAAAACATGTGGGCCCATGGTGAGAACGAGAGGGTCAGCAAGCACTCAGACACTTGTTAATTAAATCTTTGCTTTTGAACAAATGCAATTTACAAACCCTTGGTACACTGTGAAAAATAAGTACCAATCCCCTAGTCAGTGTCATGGGCCTTTTACATGTGTCATTTGAAAAGTCAGCAGCCTCTGTCATTCAGTTGTCCAAGTATGTGTATTTTCCATGCTGTCTAGCCTTCTGCCTCCTCATCAAAAGCCATTCATACTGCTCTGCCACCAAGCTTACTAACCTGCTTCAAAATTCACTGAAACAATTCTTTATTCCAGAAGAATTGTTCCAACAATTGTAATTATTGATAATTAAATATTTTTAGCACAAATAAGAAGCTAAAAGGGTAGAATTGAATACCAGTGATTTCAGTTTTGCCAGTGCCCTTCTGCATATTAAAAGCTCTCAATTAATACGGATTTACTCCTTAGGCTGCTCTTAGCATTAAGTTGCAGTTTACTTTTTTCTTCTTCTTAATAAATAAATATAGAGCTCTGAATTATGGCATTCCAAACCTGTGTAAGTTTTAAATATTCTTCCTGGGACATGACCACTTCAACTGGGTGATATATTAGCTGTATCTAGCCCGTTTGCTATCTATTCTTGGCTTAATGAACATGCACTACAAGGAAAAAGCAATTACTTCCAGTTACTGGCACAGAAAATATCAAAACCTTAGTTTCTGTACTGAAAGCAAATAAAATTTAAAAGTGGTATCTTTTAAGATTATTATCATAAAGTTTCATTTAAACTAATTGAAATAAATTAGTTTAATATCTCTTTAGAAAGTATCAACCCTCAGCTTGTGATTTATTTTAATTGAAGTTGTTCAGACAGAGGATGTAAAGAAAAATCTTCAACTAGATTGAGTACTCTAATACCTAAATAAAAGTAAGTCTTATGTAGTTTCCAGGAGTACAGATTATATCACTTGCTGTCAAAGTGTACTCAAACTAAAGAGGAATTTTTATACATGAAAACACATTTTCAGTTGAGTTAGTGATATAATCAGAATCATTAAGTTCTGTACATCACAGTTTTTAAATGCTAAATGCAAATAACAAAAAAGTCTCAGGAAAACAATGGTATCAGGCAGTTCTGTCACTTTTAAGCCTGAGCAATGCAAGAGTCTTAACACCCTAAACTACTTAATCCTGTTACCTTCTCTTGCTAAGATCCTGCCGAAAGGAGCAAATGTCAGGGATAATTCAGCTCCCAAGCCAGTCGCAGAGGAAAGCAGGGATCATTTCAAGACCAATTTGGAGCAGATTAATGAAAAAAAGGCTTAATGAGGCATGGACCCCTCAAAGAATGCTGGACAAATCCACCCCCGATGAGGGTGGGGAGATAAGAAAGATTGTGAGAAACGAGTCAGGACCATTAACCTTGGGCTATGAAGGAGGTTCTTGAGAGTCTAATTCTTGTCACAAGGTCAAGCTTTTACAAAGCAATTAAGGATCCCCATAATATCAACCTACAGGCACACACACACATACTCAAAGCCTTCTGACCTCGGGGACTCTGGACTCATTTCTGTTCTCTTGATTGTCTCTCCCCCTCTGCTTGCACTGCTTGCAAAATACACCTTCGAGTAATGGTAGGAATGATGTGTCTCCTGCCTTGTGCAAGAAGTTGTAGTTGTAGTTGTACTAATCTGTAATTGTACTTGTGCTGATCTGCCCTAAACTAAAGGGGACAACCAGATATATCATAGAATAATAGAATTTTGGGATTAGAAGAGACTTTAAAGATTGCCTATTGCCACCTCCCTGCCATGGGCAGGGGCACCTTTCACTAGAACATGTCATGTGCTGTGCTGTACAAAAAGGGAAAAATAAAACTTTAATTTAAAGCCTATAGTGTGACAGAGAAGTCTGACGTTACTACTACTGTAATTTCTGCCCATGCAACTGAGGTATAGAATTTTACAAGTTTACAGAATAAAGTATTGGAAAGTACCGGAAGAAACATTTCTTTTATGTAAATACATTCTTAGAGATGACCAGCTGCTGAAATAATTGTAGAAAGCAAGAAAAGTATAGGAGTTTTGTGGTAAATATTATCTGTGCAATAAGGTATCAAAGCCTGTTCAAAATGTGAGTAATTCAACTTAGTTTGATTATTTTCTTTCTCAGAAGCCACTGCTATATACAGAAATAATTTTCTTCTATGACAGGAACACAATCTGTGTGATCATGCTTATAACTTGTTGAAATTACAAGGACCAGCTGCAATTCAATCAGCTGTAGATTTCTACATATTAAAATCTGGGATGATTTTCTTTTTTCCAAAAGCAAAAATTCCACTTTCATTTCTTTGTAGTACCAGGACCTGGAACTCCAGTACAGGAGTTCCTGTAATTTTTTTTTTAATAACAACATAACTCTTATCTCCTCACTGCTTCCTTTGGCTTAAAAAGGGCTAAGCTAAAGGTACAGAACACATTCTACCAATTTTTGAAGCTTTTATTTTCCGCAGCAGCATGACATCTTACCAACAAAGCAATACAATAATTAGTGAATCCTAATGTCATATGTATGGAGATCAAATTTACAACATATGTAAGCTGCCCATTCTGGAGGAGTGGTGTAACTGAAGGCAGAGAGGCCTTGAGAGCATGGAGGATCTGGAGGGGAAGCATGTGAGGAGTAGCTAAGGTCATTTGGTCTGTTCAGCCTGGAAAAGAAGAGACTGAGGGGAGGCCCCAACTCAGTCCACAACATCCACAGCATGAGAGGAAGAGGAGGGGCAGGCCGCGATCTCTTCTCTGGGGAGACAATGACAGAACCCAGAGGGAATGGCCCGAAGCTGCGTCACGGAAGTTTTAGACTGAATATCAGGAAAAGGTTCTTCACCCACAGGGTGTTTGGGCACTGGAACAGGCGCCCCAGGGAAGTGGTCACGGCACCAAGCCCAACAGAGTCCAAGAAGTGTTTGGACAGTGCTCTCAGGCACAGGGTGTGACTCTTGGGGATGTCCTGTGCAGGACCAGGAGTTGGACTCACTGATCCTTGTGGTCCCCTCCCATTCGGGGTATTCCATGTTTCTAAATCTCTTAAAGAAATAAGGTCCTGTAAGATTTTTTTGTGGCCTATACAAGCTGGGGCAAACACTACAGGAGCAACAAGATGAACAGTAACAACCCAAGAAAGAGCTGTAAAGTTGTCTTCTGTGCATCATTATGCATTTAGTATGCATAACTCTGCAGATAAAAAAGAGATGAGCTAGCATTGCTGCACGTGGCCAGGGAAAAGCTGGCCTGCCAGGAAGTGATTGCTCCAATCTATGGACTTTTACAAAGGTGCTGCCATCCTGTTTAGTCATGCTCTTGAAATTGGTCCCCATAAAAATTACTAAGAACTGCTCTTGATAGCAGCACTAATGAGACAGTGAAGATGACTTGCAGTTTTGCAGAGGACATACAAATTTCAGGAAAGGATCATGGGAACTGGCCCTGTAAGAACAGCACCTTTATTTAAAAACACAGTGCTTCTACCGCTTGACTGAGGCAAGAAAGGCTTGATGGCATCAATAAGTACATTCTAGAGCAGTAATGATTCCCAAATAGAAAAAGGCACTGGGATTAAAGGAATTTTGTCCCTGTCTCACATATCCTGTGACCACATAAGCAGCTGAGATTGTGTTGGTGTCCTGAGAAGCATCATTTTAGACTTAATTTCTTCCTGGTGAAGGTAGGTGCTAATTAAAGTATGGAACTATTTATTTCAGGTTAAGCCACTAAATATTAAATATAGTGTTTGACAAGACCATAGCTAGAACATGCAGAAAGACTGATTCAGTCTCTTGAAGAAATGAACAGCTGTACACTTTTCCTTTGTGGCACAGAGGAGTGAGCCATGCTAGACATTTTGACAGAGTAAATTAACAGCAAGTATTTAATACACAAGGATGGCATTCATGTTGTTGACTTGGGTAATAATAAAAGTACAAAGAAATGTCTCCTTAAAAATAATCAAGTCAGTTGCACAATCCATTCAGCAAACTGCTGAACAGTGGGAATTGCGCCTTTCCCTCTGGTTTTAAGAGAACTTCTTCATGAAGTGCAGTTTGAGGTAGGCGATGGTGAGGAAGATGAGTGTCATGCAGGCCAGAGCCAGGTGGTTCTGCCACAGCCCCCAGGTGCTCATATCGATGCCTTGACTCTCCAGATACTCCTCTCCAGTACATGGCCTGCAGATAAATGCACACACATTGATAAGCTTAGTCCCTTGATAACCCACTCAGCATGATCTAGGAAGATCTGTAGAAATTGTAATGTGGTTGCAATGGGCAAGCACCAGCTACGTGTCAGTGGTTAATTTTCCATCGTAAATTCGCTTTTCTTGTAGCTCCAGTTTCACATAGGAAGCTGAAATGGATTTTGTGAGGGTGTACAATTGTGTGTGTGTGCATAGCTCTCACTAAATACAGTTTGAAGAAAGGTAAGAAGCATAATATGAGGTATTTCTAGTGTCATAAATACTAAATATGCCAACAAGCAGAATGTTCCATGCAGTGGAATGCAAAAATCCAATCAAAGGTTCCTTTTCCATGAAAAAGCTGACAGATTCTCTGATCATCAGTGAGTATCTCTGATACTCACACTGATGTTCTAGGACTTCTAAGGCTGCTGATGGTGGGATTCATTTCAGTGTACCACAATACTTACATGCGGCCTGTCTCTCGATAGCTACCGCCACTGTTTAACACTGTGCTGTTACTGCTGCCACAGAAGTTCAGACCAGGCAATTCATTGATCTGTAAAGCCTTTTAAAATAAAAGAAACAATGACAACAGAAATTAGTAGGTAAAGAAGTGATACATTAACAAGATGAGAAATAATGCAATTAGAGTCATCCTAAAAATGTGCTGGTATCACTATTATATTGGCCAAATCCTCATTTTTTAGCAAAGTAGCAGAGTTTTTTTTTCTTTTAAGAGAGGGATGTATATAGCCTGTACACACCTAGTAAAGCATGCACCACAACAGGCTTTACCACTTCTCCCAGGCCAGGCTATTTCTGCACAGGCACAGTAAAGCCCAAATTTCTCTGCAAAACATCACTCTGACTTAAAGTTTTGCAAATTAGGAGAAAAGCTTTAGCAAGTTTTTGTTTGATTGATGGAAAAGACAAATAGGAGATTTTTACTTCTTTGGGTGGGGATGACATTGTTCTTTACTTTGAAACATTTCTGCTAGCTGAAGTCCAGTGAATGTAGTAGTTGTGTCTCTCATATGAGGTATTTCCAAACTACTGAAATGAGCTCTTCTCAACAGCAATTGGTGCTAGTTGATGAGAAGCCCTTCTTGTTTCAAGACACTGCACAATACTCCAAGTTTGTTGTACCTAATTAGCTTTCCTTTTCCTTGTTAGGCCACCAAGAGTGAAGATTTCATTGCCACGATTCAAGACATTCCTTTCTAGCAAACCATTTCCAGGTTTGTACGCAGGAAATCAGAGCACTTACTGTCATTCCATAGCGAGGGATGCTAAAGTATTTGAGCCAAGAGAGCCAGGCCATGACGCTTGTGAGATTGACCAGCAACCCAGAGAAAATCTAGAGGCAGTGTTTACCCAAAAAAAGCCGTAACAAAAAGAAAAAAAAACAGATTACAAATTACATGCTTTTATCATGGGTCCTTCTCTAGCTCTTCCCACATGCTTCCTGTCTAGGGGTCCCACATAGGTTCACGTGAACTCTCTGCTGCTCCTCAGTGTGGAACTGCTCTGGGTTTTGCCTGTGTGCCCTGAGTCTGAGGCAATGTGGATTTTGGCTGTAGGTTCAGCTCTGCCTCATCATAAGTGCCAATCTCCTGACTGTGGCTGTGTGTTGCCCAGTTTAACATGCCCAAGGTGGGGCCTGCAGCTGGGGAGGACAGCTGGGCTAGTGGTCTCAGAAAACAGGGGCTGCACGTCATGCTCTCAGCCAGACACATTTGCCTTTCACAAAGTTAAGGGAGAGAGGATGAAATGTCTAAGGGGCTTTCCTACTTTCCAGGCAGTTTTCTGTCTGCTAGAGCCCAGAGAAGAAGTCAGAGGAACCGCTCTCCTCCTCATAACCAGCCCTCCAGCCCCTAACTTCTTGTTTTTCCAAAGGACAAATATTCCACCCCACAGCATCAGGATACTCAAACCAGAACAAATCAGGATATGTTAACCCCAACAGACTTTTTGCAGAATTCAGCTGAACTCCATGCTAGTAGGATTTCTGGATTTCAGCATTTCTGGGATTTCATAATCCAGACCAGAGAACTGAAAAGTGCTACTCACAATCATAAAAACAAATGCAACAGTCGAGAGTAGGTTTGCTATAGTGACCACGCTCTGTCCTGCTGCAATGGCAAGTGCCATGGAAGTGGCTGTGTAGGACACCATCATAAGAGTGAACATCATTATGAAGAAGGCTTCTGCTGTTGGTTTCAAACCTTGAAGATCAGAACAAGAAGGGCTTCAGAATGATCCTGCTGAAAGCTCTGCCATAACCTGAACACTATCGTGATTTTCCTAGTGTGTCCTGCTTTCAAATTACATCTTGTCTGCCAGCACAGGCTGTGTCACTGTGACCCAAGACTGCTGTGGTGCCTGTGACAGCCCTTATCTGTCTATCTTGACAGTGGAAGAAGATAGGATGAATAAGTAGTATGCCCAAAACTGCAGTAACACTGAAGGTAGTAGAATGTGTGGAAGTACTGTACTTCACACATCCATCGTGGCTGCAAGTTGTCCATCAAAGGAGAAACTTCCAGTGCACTTCCATGAGAGGCAGCTGTACATTATTTCACTAGTTTCCAGCAGAGAGCTCTCCCAAAAAACCTAGCAGCTTTGAGGCGGTTATGGATTCAGTAGCAAGGTCTGTTTCTCTCCAGTTTTACAGTTTGAGATCCTCTTGCCGATGTGGCCTTGTTTCCTATTCCATAGGGTAAAAACTCAGACCAAAGCCAACAAATTGGTATTAATTCACACAGTATTAAGATCTTAAAATAAAACCTTTTCTTTTAGATATTCTTGCAAGGATCAGAAAAGTATCTTGTAAGAGTCATCAGAAGCCAAGAAGGCCATAGATGAAAAGGAATAAATCAAAACCATGTTGTAAACGTTATGGCTTCCTTCTAAGGACAGTGAAGATGAGACATGTCACAGATTCTCTGATGAATGTTTTAATCTTTGTGTCTTTTCTGTAGAAAACAACATGGTGTGCTAACAGTAAGCTCAGTAGCCAATGCCACGCCAGTGTAGGGATTTAGCTCATATAAACATCTGTGTATGCATACACATCTGTAAGATGCACATGCCATGATTTATTGGGGGGGTTGGAGTGAGACTGTAGAAGACCATACTTGCCTAGCATGAAGTAAACTATGCAGGTGAAGATGATGCTGGGCATGGTCCTTATGGGTATTAAATCAGCCATTAGCTTTGCTATGAAGTATGCAGATGTTCTGTAGTACCCACTGATATATTCATGCCTGGAACACAGAGATAGGTACAGCGCACTACAAATTTAACCATTAAAAACCAGTTTGATTTTCACCCCTTGACAAATGTATTCTAGCTCAAACTAGAAGAAAATCTTTTATACTTGGGCTATAATGTAGCTGTCCAGTTAAGCCTATACAGTATAGAATTGGTGACATTTTCATATGCAAGTGAACATGGGTATTTGTGCACATAATTTTTAGTAAATTTATGTCTCATGTCTTCGAGACAGAGTGTAAAGTTTGAATAATTTTCATATTTTATACAGCATAGCTTTAAAGAATCCAGTTAGATGACATTTATTGCCCTCACTAGCAAGTCACGCATTATTAATCAATGCCAACATTGAGTATTCAAGGGGTTTTTACCAACTGTGTCAATAATATTACACTCTGAGCCAGTTGTAATCATAGGTACCTTTTGAGGGGTTTGCAGACAACTCACTGATAGACTAAGAGAGTATATTTGCAATGAGCACTATCATTAGAATAATTGGAAAATTCTGCACTAACTGTACTTAAATGACATTTACAGCATGTCAGAAAAACTCATAGTCTAACAGCAGAGTCTGGTATCTTTTTTGTATGTTTTACTTACATAAATATCTTCTTTTCTACAACAAAGAGTTCAAGAGCTGAGACACTGCTGAAACACTGGTTGGTGGTCAGAAAGAACATTGCACCCACTCTGCAAAATAGCAAAACAGTGAGCTGTTATTTAACATGGGATGTAAATGTAGTGTTTCCACAACAGAGTACATAAATCCACTTGCAGTTCATGAAGTTTAGTAATGTTTGACCTTCCATCCCAAAATCCATGGAAAACTCTTGGCTATGAGTCTGAATCTGTAATAAGCCTGACATAGATG
This sequence comes from Zonotrichia leucophrys gambelii, assembly GCF_028769735.1. Lineage (NCBI taxonomy): Eukaryota > Metazoa > Chordata > Aves > Passeriformes > Passerellidae > Zonotrichia > Zonotrichia leucophrys. Next base: position 41,417,737 of record NC_088173.1, on the reverse strand, counting down.
TGGTACAGTCATTATTTGTTTTTGGCATGCAATGATAGCACATTCTCTGATGCAGCCAAAATATAGAAAACCAACTGAGGTTTCTTTTGAGGGGCTGTGGTTTGGTTTTTCCTTGATGTAATTTCCTTCACATTCTCAGATGGTGAAGCATTTGTCTGCTGCAAACAGAGAAGAACCAAATAACGAGTGTGAGAAGTACTTTTAACCTTTTCCACAAAAATTTAAGGCACTTCCTACTCAATTTAAAACTGGGTTGTTTTTAAACAAATGCTATGAAGTCTTATGGGATTAAGAACCCAGAGGTTTCATAGTGGCAAACTCATGTGTCAGGTCAGGCCAGGTCATACAGCTGTCAAAATTATACATAGAGCAGCATAATTTGAAAATCTCTTACTGCTGGTAAATTCAAGTGTGTGAGTAGAAACAGTTGCAAGGTTACAACTTTAGCTACCTAGGTTTATGTATCCACAAGTCTGTATATTTTAACACCCTCAGTTCTGCAGGGACCTTGCTAAAGGAACAAAATCACATCCTCACTTCCAATTCACACAGGCTTGGCCTTACTGATGTGAAGGGAAGCATTTGCTTTCAAGAGGTATTAAGCTCCTTTGAAGGGAGCTTTATCAAATTTTCAAACATCCATTGCCTAGACTGACTGACCTGTTCTGTAGTCCAGCAGAGTTCTCCTCAAGCCCAAAGAAGATGGCACCTACAACCAGTCCCAGAAGAGCTGTAATACCAAGCTAAATGGGAAAAGGAGAAAAGAGGAGGGGAAGTATCATTCTCATTGCTTCAAAGGTTTTCCTGAGTGCCAGGATGAGGATGACAGTTTATTCTCATGCTCCACAGTGTGTGGTTACTGGGCTCTATCATACATCTTACCCATGGGATTGTTTGTAATGAGATGCTACAACAGGGCTACAGATATGCCGATATTTGCAGTCTGTAACTATTTAAATAGCAGAGATAACAGGACTTACTTAAAAGACTGAAGTGGTTGCATCACAGTTTTTAAATGCTAAGTGCAAATGACAAAAAAAATCTCAGGAAAACGATGGTATCAGGCAGTTCTGTCACTTTTAAGCCTGAGCAATGCAAGAGTCTTAACACCATAAAGTATTTGATCCTTGGTACCTTCTCTTGCTAAGATCCTGCCGAAAGGAGCAAATGTCAGGGATAATTCAGCTCCCAAGCCAGTCGCAGAGGAAAGCAGGGATCATTTCAAGACCAATTTGGAGCAGATTAATGAAAAAAAGGCTTAATGAGGCATGGACCCCTCAGAGAATGCTGGACAAATCCACCCCTGATAAGGGTGGGGAGATAAGAAAGATTGTGAGAAACAAGTCAGGATCATTAACCTTGGGCTATGAAGGAGGTTCTTGAGAGTCTAATTCTTGTCACAAGGTCAAGCTTTTACAAAGCAATTGAGGATCCCCATAATATCAACCTACAGGCACACACACACACACTCAAAGCCATCTGACGTCAGGGACTCTGGACTTGTTTTACCTCCACACCAGCCCTCATTACAAAATTCCCTCATTATATAAAACATGATGAAGTTAATTTATACCCCTGGCTACTGGCCCCTCCTGAATTGCTGAGAATTGCAGTGGGAGTTTTTGTGGTGCTGTGGCTGCAGAGTTTGGCCCATGAATTAGGGGATTCCTGAGGATTAGTCACTCTGCAGACAACAGCTGGACTTCATTTTGAAATCAATGTGCAACTCTGAAGGAGTCAACATTTTTGGTTCCGATCCTTCAGAAAAAGCAGCACTGACAGAGCCAGTGATTATCTTTCATGGTGGGTGCTGAACCCCATTGTGGACTTAATGACACCTTGTCCAGAAGACATCATCACCAATGTGAACAGTCAAATAACCAAACAGCACACACATTACAAGGTTGCAAAAAAATTTTTGCACTTGAGCCAACTGCCAGCACTTAGTTTTGTGCTGAAGTTTAGTGAAGTACACAAATACAGTCTGTTAACTTTTCCGGGCGGGGGAGAGGATTTGAGGCCAAACCCCACAGTGCCAAGCCTGGGCAATTAGAGTCAAATCTGAAGAATGCTCTCGAGCAAACGTGTGAAACTTCTTGGGACATAATGTGCTCCTGGCTGGGAGCAGCAGAATACCCTGCTGGGACAGGTCTTACCTCCCAAAGCCTTTCAGTAGTCCAAAATTAATTACTGAACAGTCCCACATTTGGGAGCATTCAGAACACCTTTTATCCCCAGACTCCTAGACCTTGAGCACTCTTCCTTCAGATGCTTACTGCAGTCAAGATATCAAGAGGCAAAACCATCCCCGTGACTTATCTAATACTCCAGGAGCCAAATAAATTCAACGTATATCACAAAACCATAGATACAAATAGCCTTACCTGAGCTATGGAAGCCTGAGGGTTTCCTATCAGGTTTTTAAATGTGCGCCTGGACACCCATTTCAGCTGGTGGAGGAAGGAATTGGCATATGTGATTTGCCGGAAAAGTGGTTTGGTTTTCTTTTTGTTTCCTGAAGAAATGCTCTCTAAATGTGCTTTTGTTTCTCGGTAGTAGGCAGAGTTGGAGTATTTTTCTGCTAATTGCTCCGCCAAGGTCTTATCATATTCAGAGCATTCTTCAGTTCTCTCTGCTGGAAAGATTAAAAAACCAGAAGAATTAAGATGTACACATAGTTCCAGTGATTCACTGCACTCAGTCCCATAGGACAGTTCAAAAGAGTTGGTATAAATAAGATAAAAAAATCTGTGTTTGCCTGTGCAACCTGTCCCACAAGCAGCAGCAGCCTCTCAGCTCTCTGGCAAGGCAAACCCTTGTCTGCCCATGGAGTTGCAACATGGCTTTTAATCAAAAAGTGATTTTACATCCCCTTTGTCCCCAGAGGCTTCTGTAAGTGATCTGTTTCACAGATAAAGACATAATCCTGGACTTTCCAGACTTTTAGATCCAGGTAATCCTGCATGTATCCACTTTGGTCATATATAAATTTCAGCTGGACCTCCTTTTTTTCTTAACTGTGGTATAGTGTGAACTTTTGCAATGACAGATGTAATGTGTCATATCTGCCAGCTGTAATATTTGCTAGACCCTGATCAGAGCACTTTTGTAAAATGGTGGCTGCTCCTTTGGTAAAGGTATAGTGAAAATGTGCTTGAGCACTCAGCATATTCATTACTTCATTTGCCTTTTCACTCCTGTGAAAAGAGAGTAAGTTATTACTGAGTGGCAGCAGAGAAGTATAAGAAAGCATGCTCCAAAAATTAGGTGAGAGCTGATTCATTAGTTTGGGGATAATTTCTGCCTTAGCACAACTGCAGAGAAACATCAGATGAGCAGTGGTACCCTATGTCTACCTCTTCCCACCCTGCTCAGAGGAAGGAAAACAGTAATTTCCTAACAGAAAAGTTGTTACATTAGGTAAAATAGTCAAGTCATAACTGCATCAAATTACGTCCTTAACAGGAACAATTATCCTGGTTTATCATCTCCGCTTCTGCAGGATTTCAGCTGGTTTGCCTTGAAGATGAAAGAAGTTATTTCTGTGTGCTGAGAGTTACCAAAACAGTTTTTTAATCCCCATTCCCACACATGTGAGGATAACTTGACTCAGCTATGGGTTTCATACCTGTGTTACTGTCATCAGCCTTGCTCATTGCCACAGCGGTGGAGTCTCCATTGATGACGTCCAGGAAAAAATCGGCAGGGTTGTTGTAGGGCTCGCACTGGTAGCCTGTGGTGACATTGACACTGTGGTGACACTGACACTGTGGTGACAGCGTTTTGAGCCCTACGTGGGTTTGTGTGACTGGCCAAGGACCATGCTTGTCTGTCAAGAGCACAGCCACACGTCCTGCCATGGAGCAGCCTGCCCCAAAGCATGGCAGCCTTTGGGAAGTCCACACTTTCTAGAGGGATGAGCAGCACTGCCAAGCAGCACCATCAGCAAAAGCAAGGTGACAGCTAGCCCCGTGCTCTTCCCAGCCCTAGCCCAGGCTTCCTCTAATTAAGATGTACCAGGAAGAGCTCACCCAAATGCACATGTGGGCCAAGAGGAGAAACACCCAGAGAAGTGCTCAGCCTGTTAAAATAGTGGACCTTCTTGGACACACCGTGTCCAATTCTGGCACAGAGCTATGGGCATTGCGCTCAAGCTGGTGCAAACCAAAGGATGGCCCTGCTGGAAGTAGTGCTCACCAATGGACTGAAAGTACTCGATGGCGTGCTGGGCTGGCCCATGGTACAGCACTCTCCCTGCAGCCAGCAGTGTCAAGCTGTCAAACAGTCGGAATATGGAGTACCGAGGCTGGTGGATGGAGAAGATGATTGTCCTTCCTTGTTTTGACATCCTGAATGTGAAGAATGACAGAGATGTCAGCTTTGCAAGTTGATTCAGTGTTTAGAAAAGAGCGTTTGAAAGTTCAGTTAAGTCTTGATGAAGTCTGATTAACTTGGTATGCCAGAGAAGGAAGAAGAAAGAAAAAAAAAGAAAAAATATATTTAGGTCGTATTTACAGTGTCTGTATGAGAAAAGAATTCTCACTTTGGAGAGAGAGAATTCGTTCAGTTTTTTTCCTACTCTGTTCACATCCTTGGCTCACTGGTAAATAATTACATGTCTGAATTCCCTGTTTGCTCATTTGAACTGTAATTCAAGTCAAATACAACTGAAGTCTAGCAGAGCGGAGTGCTGAGAACAGGAAGCTGTTTCTAAGGCCACCACCTTTTCAGCAGCAGTAGGACAGCATTAGCAGTGCTGGAATCAAGTCCCGTGGTTGGCTCATCCAAGAACAAGATGGCAGGATCCGTGATGAGCTCCATCCCAATATTGGTCCTTTTTCGCTCTCCTCCAGACACCCCACGAGTGAACTGGGTACCAACCTAATAAAAAAACCAAGAAACTTGTCTTGTTTGGCCCAAGGAGAAATCCTTCAACAAACAGTATTGTACCCACATGGCAGTCTCTGGGGAGAGTTGTGAGAAATTCTGGCTCTACACTCAGAAGCAGATGTAAATGTTATCTTACACACAGCCTTGTTCTTAATGTTAGCATTACTTGAGGTCTTGTCTTTTTCTCCAACCACTAACTTTCCCTTTCACCTTTGCCTTTGCCTTCTTTTTACCTGCAATGTAGTACCATATGGCAGCATCAGCACAGTCTGTACAAGTCTCCATACAGAAATGTCACTAATTATTTAATTGCTGAAACATCCTGTTGAAATTGACTTTTTTTCTTTTAAATCTGCCATGATGACTCATTTGGTTAATTAATAAACCACTTACTACATTTGAAGTAACATGTTTACAGGCCTTACCTTGGAATCTGCAACGTTGCTCAAACCCAGTTCCTTGATGATCTGATTCACTCGTTCATTTTTCTCCTGTTCCTTTACTGACTTTGGCAAGCGGAGTGCCGCTGAGAACTTCAGATTTTCTCTTACAGTCAGGGTTCCCATGACCACATCATCCTTCATTTAAAAAATAGGGGTAGATACTTGGTGGTTGCTCAGCAGTTTCTATTTATTCCTCTGAGAACTGTATCTACCTATGTTTTATGCTGTCCCTGCATGCAGAGGGACAGTAGCAGCAGCCAGAACATGCAGTAAGGTGCATCTTCAATGCCCGTGTCATGGAAGACTTTGTATTTCATGCACGTAATTATATTTGCCTTAATTCATAAAGCAACGCCACATAGGAAACAGTGTCCATCATGCATGATATAAAAATATATAAACAGACAAGCATTGAAAACAGTCCCTTATGTATTCTTACCTTATTCAGTGTTTTGGAGGTGTTGAGGGAGAGACTCAGGGGCTGAAGGGACTTAGGGAGCAGCTACAGCTCAGGTCATTCCCACAGTGTGTGTGCCCGTGTAGCCTCAGCCCACCGCAGGTGAGAAGAGGGAGAAAAGAGGGAAGGTAAAGAGAGGTTGGGTCCATGTGGGTTAGGGTGGTGGTGTTCAGCATCCAAACTTGTTTGGTCAAAGGAGGATGGAGGGGAGGTTTTAAGATATCATTTGCCTGTCTCTTGCAAAGGGAATCTGCCAGTTGTGGGAAGTTGAGATTTACATGTGGTTTGAGAGACCACCTTTCTGTAACATGTTGACATAATTTTAAGGAGTTTTCATTGATTCTTGGATGAAGGCAAGGTATTTGCAACAAAGCAGCAACTTCTTACAATGGAATCCACAGATAAAAGTTACTTACCTGTACTACATAGCCAGAGGTACATTTAAAGTTGGCGGGCTGAGGAGCTCCATTGATCAAAATGTCACCAGAGAGTCCATGGGGATCCTTCCTTGCAGCCAAAATGTCCAGTAGCCTAAAGGAAAAGTTGGTTACTTTGTCAGATGAATGTACAGGAGGCAAAGCTCTCTGAACTTCAAACCCAACTCATGGAAAGAACAGCTACATAAAAGCAGATCAAATTAAATTTCTGCAATCTAGAAAACCCCCAGCAACTTTCAAGGACTGAGTTTCTTTTGTCCTGGTTTCCTAAGGAAATGAGATCCATGCAGGTCCATGTCCATTTTTTCAATAATTTGAGTTTATCCTCAAGCTGGTTACACATTAGCAGAATGGTGAATAAGGAGTGAGTATCAGTAAACTGTGGACTAAAGCTGAATTTCACCTTTCTCATATAATCTGTCCTTTGGAATTCAAGTATTTCTCAGAAAACAGTGAGACTTATACAGCCCTAAATAAAAACTCAATCTTTCTCTGAAAGAGAAGGCCACTACTGCTAAATGTGTACAATTTCACTTTCTCCTTGGTGCAATTTCTGTGGAGGGTGAAGGGATCACTTACGAAGATTTACCACTGCCAGTGGGTCCCAAAATTGCATTCAATCCCGGTTTCATGATGCCACTGTAAGAAAAAATGGATAAGTTTTACCTAATAGTTAGGGTGAGGTTATTTCTTTGTCTTTTTCAACTGGTAGACCAGTGTAATTTATCCGTACAACTACTTTCTGCATGCCATTAATTTTGGAATTAATGAAGCTGCCTAATCACAAGCAATATTTAAGATCAGACTTCACCTTAACTTTTTATTCTTAATTCAAGAAAAACTAATAATCATATAATAAGACAGAACAGAAACATGACTAAAATGTAGCAAAATCTGTACATGTATTTTTACCACATGGGTCTCTACAAGAGAAGCACACACTTGCTTTAACCATACTCAGTTCTAAAGGTATTATTCTCTCAACAGAGAGAATAATAGTCCCTGTAGTCAGAATAAACTAGGGATTTGTCTGTGCTTAAAATGTAGTAGATAGTTTTTCTTTATCTGACATTAAAGCCCCATGAAACTCAAAAGCCAGATGGCAAATGTCACAAATGACCCATGTTAGTCAACTGAGGTACCACAACATATGGCTTTTGAGGAAAGCAATAAAGCCTTTAAGAGCTCATGTTTTGTGGAAATTCCCTGGGCAAAGAGTAGGATAGAGCTACAAAAAAGGGTAAGTATTTATGATAGAAACTGGAGTTAGGGAGCTGAAAGTCATGGGTGACTTGGAATGGCATATTGTATGCCAATGCCTTGCACTGAGTTTAACTACTGAGCTGTGAATGGGCAAGTTTATTCACTGATTATTGAACAAAGACCATAGTGACAGACTGCTTTACTGCAGTAGCGCTCACTGCTGGGGAAAAAAAGGCAAAACAACTCAAAAAAAAAAAAAAAAAAGCCAAAACTCCAGAAACCTTTACATTACTTCAAAGTTAACCTAACCCTCACTAATATTATTAATGTGTTAAATGTTTTAAGTTTAACCCCCCAAAAAATTAACTTTTCCCAAGGCCACCTAAGGGAAGGACAAACCACTAAGGACAGGCTGCTGGTATCTCAGTTAAACACCCTGGCACAGTGGGAGGATTGCCAGGCAGTGGAGAGCAAGCAGAGCTGGCTGGTGTGCCCAGTGCTGTAGGAGCCAGGAGGACTGTATGCCCAGGGCCAAAGGAAGTCTGCTCTCTGATGTACAAGCTCAGCCCAGGGAGTGAGCACCTGGGCTTTAGCACAGCTGACAGCAAACACAAAGCAACCACACATATAAATAATTTTTCTAAACCTTGGTCTGCATGTTGTGCTGTATGGCTCAGTGACATGAGTGAAGTCAACTCTCCAGACATAAATAAAACTTACAGGTACTCTAATGGGATGTTTAAATACGTACTTGACATCTTTCAAAACTTGTTTTTTGGTGGTTTTTCGGAAACACGGGAACCCAGTCTTTGTCTTCACATGGTAGCAGATGTTGTGGAAGGTAAGCACACTTCCTGCCTTGCCAGCCAAATCTGGCAAGGGCTGTGTTTTACTGGGAATGCCATTTGTACTGGATTCTGACATCTGAATACACAGGTGTGGCTGGTCTTCTGCCATCTTTCCTCTGGCCATGAAACACAAGAAAGAGAAGATTTGATTCAGTATGAAGAAGAAAGGTGTGTGTGTTTTGGGCTCAGTGTTTGGCATGGGGCCCATGTGGGGCTGCAAGAGGCCCATCTAGAAGTATCTCTTTTGGATAGGAAGGTTTAGTCCGGTGGGCTCAGACCTGGAGATGACACAAAGCTGATGAGGGTCTGTCAGAGGTAGGGAGATACGAGAGTTTCCCTCCACCCTGATGGTCTGCAGGGTGGACTGACCTTGGGAGACCACAGCTGCCCACCCAGCTTCCCTCTGAGGTGAATATCTGCTCTGGCACCTAGACTTCCTTCTCTAGGGTCTGTTTCTCCCTCATTTTCTCACTCATCTCTCACAGTTGCTGAACAACATCTTTTGCCCTTTCTTACATGTTTCCAGAGAAGCTTTATCACCATCCCTCATGCCCTCAGCAGCTGGAAGTGGCTGTGTCTGCCCCAGTACCACCCCAGAATCCTTTCCCACAGAATCCTCCCCCTCCAACTACCCCTCAGCAGCAGCACCTGGCCACAGGTAGCAACTGTTCTATTAATCTAAATTATTTTGTGAAGGATATAGCAACATGGAAACTGACACTGCTGCCAAGTAATTCTCTCCCTTGGGTTTGCTTTCCATGTGAGAAGGTAGTTGTGGAATAATTAAAGTTATCTCACCTCTCTCATTGGCCAGGCTTCTGCCTGTGAGCCATCCACTTGCACAGTGGAGCATCCCTGGCTGTCCCTGTGCACACAGACCTTTGTCCCCTTTGCTCCTCCTTAAGGGTCATCTTGGGGAGAGGAAGAGTCTGGCCTCTCTGTATAACATATTGACTCATCAGAGTCTAGTTACTTTAAATATCACTATGGGAAAAGTTAACAATGCAATAGTTCCTGGGAATCAAGAGGGAGGGTGATCAGCGGGGAGCTCTGGGGTGACCAGTCCTCTACCTCAGCATAGTTACACTGCTTACAGCAAGAAAGGAGGCAAATTATGACACAATTTCAGACATGCTGAATGAATTTGAGAGCTGTCAGTAAAAAGAGCACAGGGGAAAAAAAAAAAGCCATTTAATCTAACAGGCTCATATGGTCATATAAAAGCCCAAATGCAAGCCCTTATCTTGTCAGTTTGCTCAGGGTGCTTGACACACAGCTGAGCTCTCCTTGGTGGCTATCAGCACAGTGAAACCTCTGGAAGCTCAACATTCAGCAACCGGCCTATCTCCACATTGAGGCTGGTTCATCTGTCTCCCAGTGGTACTATCTCAAATTTAGCCCAAGACTGCCTCTTCTGAAAAGCTGCAGTCTTCTGTGCTGACAAAAATATAAGGTCATAATGCTTTAGTAGCCAGTAATCTTGGCCCAGTGCAAAGAAACCCTGTTTGAAATATAATTACAATGGATCTAGCTTTAATTTTAGCTAAAATGCATTTTGAATAAGTTGAACATCAATCAAATGTGCAACATTTAAAATATAGAAGCCTTTCACTGAAAAACTGCATACACTCTCACTGGTACCAGAGAAGATTTACCTGCCTGGAGGAGGACAGGTAATTTTATATGGCTATTTTTCCTGCAGTTTCTAAGTTAATCTGTCTGGACATCAATCACTGCCTTTTGAAAGGATGTTTTGGTAAATTAGAAATGTGCATTCAGACCTGCAGAGGGAACTTGTCACTTAAAGTCTCCCCAAATGCTGAGCAGATATTTGCTGAACTAGGTGCCAAAAACACAACCACAGGGACAACACCACATGTAGGCATTGGAAAATCCCTTGAGCTGTTGGACAGCCAAGCAGCACAGAGTGCAGAAGTCAGGAGACAGTGTGACTATGACTTGGATATATCATTACATATATAAAGTATTTGGATTAGTATTTTGCTTGATCCCATTTTTTGCTCACCTTAATATTTCAGTATTACAGATGCAACATTATGACCAAATGAGAAAAAAAATGAGGTACAGTTTGACCTCAGACATAATCAACAGAAGGGTTACATTTTTCTTTGTTTAGTTTGATTTTGTTGGTGTTTGGTCTTTTTTCCCAAAGACCAGCATAAAAACCTAGCTCAGCACTTGCACTGAAATTTCTGAAATGCTCTTCAGGAATCAAACAATTTTTTTAGCAATTGAAGAAATTAATTTTTCCAGATTGAACTAGACAGGTAGACAATAAGCAGAGAATCAGAAACTGTTTTCTCAAGTGAAGGATCATGCTGCTTTTACAGTGTTGTTCCTAAGAACAGACAGTCTGTTGTAGTCAAATTTAGTCCATCAATCAAGATAGGATGAGATTGTACACTTCCTTGCAAAAATGTGTGTAGAAACTATATAATTAAATCAGGTATGGGAAGAATTACATATACCTATAGCAAACAGTCTCTAAATGGCTATTTAATACAGCTGTCAGCAGGAAACTTCCAGTTCAGGAAGGCTTGATAACTCAAATTTCCAGAGAAAAACAACATTCTTTGCTATTGTCCCTTGGGAAAACATTAACTACAGGGAGCTGTGAGCAGAGGTTGGATTCAGGTCTCACTGGATCTCAGGTTTAGGTTGTCACTGCCCTTCCTGGCTGCAGGGTGCTTGTGCCACTCACAGGGACAGGGTGGGGTGCAGCAGGTAGAACACCTGGTACATGGATTTACCTGTGTTCTGCTCCTCCCTTCAGGACAAAAAAGTGTATTGTTGGGGACATGCCATTTATCAAAGTAAAAAACTCCATCTATTTCAAATGCTACATTAATACTGAAAATAGCATTTCACACTTTCAGAGCTACTAAAGTTTATTGCAGAAAACAAAAAGCAGAATGCTCATTCACTTAGAGCTGGTGTGGTTATTTCTGCTGTATAAAATCTGTGTTGCCTGCTCTCTTCTGAAAGGGACATCACCACCGCAAGATCTCCACCACAGCAGCTCCTTGATCTCGCAGGATGACAGGGCTCAGGACATTCTTCTTCCCTCTGTGTCACAGACATCTTTTCATTAAAATCCTTTTGTTAGGATTTTTCCTGCTGAAGCTGAGAAGTTTCAGCAACAAAGTGTAAACAATGGTTATCTGCTGCTGTGGAATACAACAGGTGGATCTGTGATTGGTCTCCCGTAGATGTTTGGATTTACTGACCACTCACAGCAGAGCTGCTCTCCCTCTCTGCTGGGACACAGATCTTTGTTATTCATTCTTTTCTATTCTTAGCTTAGCTAGCTTCTGAGAACCTTTCCTTCTATTTCTTTTTAGTATAGTTACAATGTATTATATATATCATAAAATAATAAATCAAGCCTTCTGAACATGAGGTCAACATTCTCGCCTCTCTTCACCTCAAGACCCCTGTGACTGCTGTCACACCTCTGGTGGGAAGGGCCTTCTGGAAGTCTCAAACTCCTGCTTGTCCCTCAGAGCAGGTCTGGCATCAGCACGAGACTGGGTCAGCTGTGGCTCTACCTGGGGAATCCGTGGAAGCCTCTGGGAGCGGCCATTTGGATCTCAGCTAACAGTGTGCTCAGAGAAGATGAAGTGCAAACAGCAGAAAATAGGCACTCTTGCTAAAATCAGGCATTGGATTTGCTTTGCTTTTTTGGATGCCTCTTTTTTGCTGCGGTGTAAAAAGTTGCAAATCGGTATGGTATTTCACAAAACAGCCTTCCCATTTCTGATCTAGCAATAAACTTCACCAGAGGAACAGAGGGTCCTGCTCCTTCACAGCTAATGTAATTGTCAGCTGTTTGCAACCACGCCTCAGAAACTGAATCTTTAAAATATTGCAGATTCTATAAGTTAAAAAATAATTATTTAAATTTAATCTGGCATACAGCCATGAAACATTTTAAGTCAGAACACTTACAGGACAAAGAAACAACCAATATGAATGTTAATCAAATCAATTTCTATGCAAATTTTAAATTAAGTTTCTCAGATTTCATTGCCATTGGCTTACAAATATTTACTTTAGATCAGATATGAGCAAGAGATGCTATAACAACATATACTTCCTGCTGTATTCAGAAGTATTTGTTAATCTCAATAAAGTGTTACATATTCTCATAGTATCAGCTGTGAGTATAGTACACTTTGCATCAGCAGAATTAAAAAGTTATAAACTCTCTGGAAATTTTGCAAATTTTGTTTTGCCAAATAGTTTTGAAATATTTCTATTGCCACTGATTTCAGCATAATTTCAGCTCAGGTCAAATAGAAAATAATTTTCTTCAGAGATGTAGTCTCAAAAAATTTTGCCAGGACACAAATTACTGGACCTAGAGATTTAACCTTTGATTAGTGGCAAAATGAAACTACTTTCTTTAAAACAACCAGGAAACCTCTTTGCCCACTGTTTCAATACAGGTAAAATTAATGTCTCAGTACCGTCATTTTCCTGAGTATTCTTCTGAGACTTGTAAAGTACAAAGTTTCATTTTTTCCTACACACACAAAAGGGAACTAAACAAAACCATCAAACAACAACAAAATGTGCTACAAAGTTAAGTTGATTCAAACATGATTGACTCCACAGCAAAGTAGAGTCTTTCAAACAATTTCAGTAAATGTACTTGTGTCCTTCAAGATACATTGCCTATATAAAAAACTAAGGAACATTTATTCCTATCAGTATTCCTGCAAAGCTTTTGGCACCAGGGGGATTTGCAGTTCAAATAGAAAAAAAAAAAAAAACACAATAAAGAACATACTATTAGAGGGGTAGTAAAATTATTAATAGCAAAAATTCAGACATGCGTTTTTAAAAATCCAGGTACATACTCAATAGATTTTATCTTTATAGAGAATAAGTATTGAAGTTACTTAAGGAGAAAGAGTTTTAGAGACAGAAGTGGCGTTCAGCATAATTTTCTAAAGGAAGATGCTCTAAACCCTTTTAAAAAACAGTCTTTTTCTTTTTTCTGGATACTTGAACATGCCAGAGAAACCGCAGTTAAGTGTGCTATTATTTCTCTTATTTTTAGTGGTTACAAAGTTAAGTCTTGTAGCCTGCAAGCTGAATCAGTACTGTATGTGCATTTTGGACTTTTGAGATATATATATATATAAATTCAGAGAAGCTGTAACCTTTCAATATATATAAATTCACAGAACCCTTTCTTCCCTCCTTCTTTAGCCATTTCCAGGGATGTGACTGACCAGAGAATGGCTGTGGGGATGCAAAGGGAACAGGACCACACATTCCTCTTTCTCAGAAACATGTGCAGGAAATTAAAACCGTTTGAGTAAATGAGGATAATGCGATTGAGGCAATCTGTAAATTAATTGCCAGCCTATTTACCGCGGATTTGTAATCTACCTTCAACGAAAAGAGCACAAATGTTAACGAGCATGAGGGAGCACTGAGAATGGCAGCTCCAGCAAAATTGTCTCATTTTTCACTTTTTTACTGGTTTTAATTTCTGCCTTGAAGCTTCCACACCCCCACCTTTCATAAAGCATGTTTTCATTGATTTTTTGCCTTCCCAGTAAAATCCCTTGAAAAGCCGGGAGAAGGCAGGTGAGCGTTTTGCTGAGGTTTCCTTGGGTGCTGGAGAAGAACAGCTACTGAATATTATCCTACAGCAATGGCAGTGCAAGCAATTCATGGACGAGGGAACAAGCCACTACATGGAGCTAAACCTGCCTGAGTAAAAGGGCTGAGCTGCTGCACCTGTTCCACTCACCAGCAGCAGGTCCGGGTCGGCGCCGCGGGGCTGCTGAGGAGGCGGCAGAGGCGCTGCGAGGAATGCAGGATCCGGGGAAGGGAGGAGCGAGGCACAGCTCCGAGGCACAGCTCCGAGGCGCAGCTCCGCGGCGCGGCTCCGCGGCACAGCTCCTCCGAGGAACAGCTCCGAGGCTCACTCAGCTCGCAGGGCTGGGCAGTGCCACATCTCACATCTGCTGCAGGACGGGCCGGCAGCTGGGTACCCTGTGCTCCATCACCCCGCGAGTCTCCACCCTCTCCCTTTGTAGGGAGGGCAGGGCCGGGGCGCGCCCCGCTTCCACCTTTTCTCCTTTCAGCTGCCACTCGGCAGCTGCCACAACCCACCCGTGCCCACAGCCGGGACACTGTCAGGGAAGGAGAGCATCCCCACCGGCCCAAGGCTTGCAGCCAAGAACAGGGCTGGCAAAGCCGGCAGGGTGGGATGAATCCCAGCACGGCATGTCAGACAACGCTCAGCTGGCTGTGATATCTTCTTGCCCAGTATCCTGGAGACAGATACATTTTCCTTCAGTTCCAAATACCTGCAAAAATGCAAAGGCTTTTCTGAGCCCATACAGGACAGTATGTGGGTATGACATTGATGCTGTGTAAAGAACCAAAGGTAAGACAGCCCTTGCTATACAAAGCAAGAGCACTGGTCCCCAGCCGAGGTTACTGGGCAGCATCAGCCACAGATTTCCAGAAGCTGTGCTAACTTGGAGCAGGATCACTGACAAGTATACCTCTTCTCCCACATGCTCCCTGATGCAGTTTTGCTTTCCAGGACAGATGTAGCTTCCAGTAACCCCAAAGATGATTTTGGACAAACTCTGGGGGATACTGAAGGAGCTCCTTCAGTTCTGTTGGCACTATAGCATATGAGGGCTCTGCCAGACCTTTGACAAATGCATGACCCCATGGAGTCACAATCTTTCTCCTTGGGAGATGACACAGAAGAGTACATGTTATGGATGGTTTCCATTTAAAATAATGATTTTTTAAAATAATCTCTTTTTCCTAGCAAGACTCATCACTAATTATTAAATATCAAGGGTGCCCATAAGAGCTCTCCTGGACAAAACACCACAGGGCAAGATCTTTTTATGTAGCTGTAACCTAGGATGGGTAAGTATATAATTGTTCATGAACCATGCTTCTGAGACTTTGGTCTTTCTTTTATCAATGACTTTATAATAATTAACTCTCTACTGTATTTATATAAGACTTAGAAGCATGCCACCAGCTAGTGAAAACATTGCATGGTCCCCGTGGCATTTGAGAAGGTGCACATGTCTCCAAGGAGGTGCAGAAATACTGCTATCTATCTTGTTCAGGGAGAGTGTGTCTGCAGCCTGGGCTGGAAACCTCAGCAGACAATTTGTATTATCAGATCTGGCCTTTCCCCAGGCAGCTTGGATGCAGGACTCAAAGGTATAAGTTGCTACACTGGGATGAGCTGTTGACTCCCTAGAAAGCCCTGCAGAGAGACCCTGACAAGTTGAAGGACTGGGAAATCACCAACCACATGAACTTTAAAGACAAGTGCTGTATTTTGCTATTGTTGGGACAGGGCAACCCTGGATGTATGGACAGGCTGGGGAATGAGAGGCTGGAGAGCAGCCCTGTGCAAAGGGCCCTGGGGGTGCTGGTCCATGGAAAGTTGAATGTGAGTCAGCAGTGCCCTGGCAGCCAGGAGGGCCAACCCTGTCCTGGGGGGCATCAGGCACAGCATGGCCAGCTGGGCAAGGGAGGGGATTGTCCTGCTCTGCTCTGCACTGGGGTGGCCTCACCTTGAGTGCTGGGGGCAGTTTGGGGTGCCAATATATAAGAAAGTATGAACTATAGAGAGCATCCAAAGGGGGGCAACAAAGATGGTGAAGGGCTTTGAGGACCAGCCATACCAGGAGTGGCTGAGGGTCACTTGGTCTGTTCGGCCCGGAGAAGAGGAAGCTGAGGAGAGACCCCATTGCAGTTACAGCTTCGTTGTGAGAGGAAGAGGAGGGGCAGACACTGACCTCTTCTCTGTGGTGACAATGACAGAAGCCCGGGGAATGGCCTGAAGTTGTGTCAGGAGAGGTTTAGGCTGGATATTAGAAAAAAGTTTCTTTGCCCAGAGGGTGGTTGAGCGCTGGAAAGGCTCCCCAGGGAAGTGGTCACAGCTCCAAGCCTGACAGGGTTCAAGATTTTGGGCAATACCCTTAGGTACATGGTGTGGTTCTTGTGACTGTCCTATGATGGGCCAAGAGTTGGACTTTATGATCCTTCTTGGGTCCCCTCCAACTCAGGATATTCTTCCATGAGCTAGGAAAAACCAGAGCACTTGCACAGGATGCAGAGAAGGCCACTGTTGCTCTCAGGATGACTGGTGCTCCAGCTTAAACCAACCAACCAACCAACACAACAAAAAAAGGAGATGAAAAACTGTGGTTATTTTGTTTGCACAGGTATTTGCTCGACTTCTAAGAGCCAATATGACTTGGTTTCTTTTTTTAATTGTGGGCACAGGTATCCTTGAGATTGTTTCTGAATGTGTCAATTCACAGTTGTTCCTGTCTTCAGGAGTGGAGCAGACTCCAGAGAAGGAAAGCCCCAACTGATGCATGCATTAGAGTCTGAGACATCGAGTGAAAGGAGTTCTGCCTTTCTGCAGTTTCAGCAGCTGGCCAGGAGCAATTTAACTTCACAGGGAAGTTTTTTCTCTTAGACACATGTATAGGACACATGTATAGACAGTCTGAAGGGACTGTGTTATCAGCTCTGGTAGCTGCTAGGATTTTTAGTGGTCCTGTATAAAGATAGCACAGAGCCATTCACATTCAAATAAGCAATAAAAGAAATGCGTTGTAGGAACGTGATTCCTCAGAGATAAGATTACATATTTCATTAGGGAGAGACAGAGCCTCATCAGCTTTGGCGCCTCATCGGCTTTGCTGCTGCGGGGCTCCCACAGGGATCAAGGTTCACATATTGCTGCAGGGCTTGAAACCTGTGCCCTCAGGAGTGCAAAACTCAGTAATTAATCCTACCCTAATAAATTTTTTTCTATCTTACTGTTTCCAAGGTCATGCCTGCCCCACGTGCTTATTTGTCAGACAATGCACAAAAAGTTATCATAAATTTTCCCTCATCTATCTTTGGGCAAACCTGTGGTATATCACAGGATTACTTAAGGTTAGCAACTGATTCAATACAGAGTTCAACCTTTCACACTTCTGTTTTGTGCTTGGCCACGTGTGAGGCACATCCATAATGTGCGTGAGAGGTTTAGTTAGTCCACAACACATAAACCCTGAGATGTTAAACACAACGTAAGTGAAGTATCACCTTATCAGACAGTCCCTCCAAGCAGCTTGCATGTTCTGTTTAAATATTAAATCTGGCTGAAGGTCACCACCAGCTGTCCATTAACCAAAATAAAAGGGTAAATCTGCACAGCAGCAACACCAGCCAAGGTGTGTCTTGAGCTGTGCCCCTTCTTTGTTTGGAATGAATAGAGCTTTCACCTCAACACTGCAAGGCAATGTTTAAAAACATCATAAAATTTTATTACAAGGAGAAGAAAACACACCTTGTATGAGTAATTGCTATTGAAAGATTAAAGGTGACAAACCTCAAGGAATGGATGTAGACATTGAGTCAAATGTTGATCAACATGATGCTTACCAGGAATTCTCCTGAGCTGCAGATCAGGCTGGCATGATACTGTGCCGTATTTCCAGCTTGGTGTCAAACCTCTCAGGTGTCACCCTGTTCTTCTAAGTTCTTCTAAGCCTTCTGATGTTTACATTTTTGTAATGAAATTTCTCATGCACATTTCATGTAAATAATGATTGCTTTGCATTCCTTTCTGGAGGAGGAGAAATTTGATAAACTCTTGGTTTGACCAGTGTAGCTGGAGAAGTGGCAACTACATCCTCCAATCCATGGTCACTTTTAAAAATCTGTAAATATTACAGTCAAAAATAAACTATGCTTTTTTGCCTTAGATGTTTCATGCATGTCTTATGCAGGTTGTTTAGCATTCCCATAACAATGTCTTAAACTGTGCCCCAGAAAAGTACCAGTTAAATCACAGTGATGTTAACATCACATATTTCACTTGAGTGGGAGATTTCCTAGCAGGTTCCCTGTTGCTCAGAGTGTGCTGCATTTCACTGATGTGTTCACACCTCCTGAATTTAGGCTTAGAGCTATAATCCTTCACAACCTTGCTTTGTCTTACAGGTGTTTTGACTCTACCTTGCTTTGCAGGCCAAAACCTGGCTTAATTGAGAATTAACACATCTGGGAGATATCTAAGACCTCTGTTTCCTCTCAGTGAACACAACAGTCTCTTAAGCTGCTAACACCAGATTCTTCTAGCATGTTTCCATGTCTGCAGTCATGTTTTCCTCCCCAGCTCTCTGATTTCTTTGAGACAGCAAGTCCCAGGGAGGGAGTTAAAGCACCCCAATGTCAAGCACTGCACCCTCTGTGAAATGTCCTGAACAAAGGGCAAGGACAACTTTATAGATACCCTCAGAGTTTTTACACCCATTCATGGCTGTTCTAATACGTAGCAGTGGCTGAGATTTTTTTTTCTCACTGCTAAATTGTTGTGATCTTTGGCTGGAAAAGAAATGCTTTGTCATGGTGAAATTGCCTGTGGACAAACAGCAGCAGCAGAGGGCAGTGCTGAAGAACTGTCCCTCCTTCATGTGCTAACTGTGGAGCAGAGAAACAAGAGGAACTCTCAGCATCCTTCTTCCCTGGTGCCCTCTGGTGACTGACACTGCTCTCCCAGCTCACGCTGCGCGGGATCCTGAAACACAAACCTGCTTTGGGGACAGGCCTTGGGGAAGAAAAGAAATAGTATCGATTTGGTCCATTAGTAACAGTGTCGGATGTGAAACTTGGTGGTCTGGTTTATTTCCCTGTAGTTCATGCAGGCAGCACCACCACTGCTCTGCACCAATAATGAAGGAACAGCAAAAGATCTTCTTGGAAACATAGAGAACCACCCTGGAAATGTAGGAAGGCTGTATCAGGAGAGGCTTGCATTAGCTGTGCTTTTACCACCATCCACTACATCAATACTCACACTGCATTAGCCTTGAAGAGAGGAGAGTATCTGATCTGATGCTCAGGGTCATACCCCACTACATCATCTCGTGTCCCTGTGGGATCAGTGCAGAGCTGGGGATGTTTAGCCTGGAAAAAAAGGAGGCTCAGGAGAGACCTTATTGCTCTCTACAACTACCTGGAAGGAGTTTGTAGAGAGATGGGGATCAATCTCTTCTCCCAGGTAAACCAGTGACAGGATGAAAGGAAACTAAAGGAAATGTCCTCGAGTTGTGCCAGGGGAGCTTTAGATTGGATATTAGGAGAAATATCTTCATGGAAAGAATGGTCAGGCATTGGAACAAGCTGCCCAAGTGGTGGAATGACCAGCCCTGGAAGTGTTAAAAAAATATGTAGATGTGGCACTTGGGACTGTGGTTTAGTGGTGAACATGCAGTGTTAGGTTGATAGCAGGACTCAGACTTGGAGGCCTTTCCAACCTTATCAGTGTGCTTTGTGAGACAGCCTGTCTCCCACTTCTGGGAGCCCTTCAGACTCTTTGCAAACATCCCCCAACTTAATTTCTGCCTCTGGAAGCAGTGGGAGAACCTCTCCTGTGGTGTGTGCTGCAGCCAAAATAGCTCAGGGTTTCAAATAACCCAAGGTGGAACACCCGTTGCCTGTAATTAGCATACCACATCCAGGATCTGGAATGAGTTAAAACTCAAGAGAAAGCCAGGCGTCCCTAACACCTGGGGAGAAGCTCTGCTGGCAAGAGCATCTTGTGCCTCAACAGCAGAGCAGCCAGAACTGTGATCTGGAGCTGGAGGATGCAGGAGTTGAAATCACTTAGAGCATCAAATACCTTGAGCTTTAAGCAGCTGGAGCATTTATCAGTCAGAGCTGTGAGAAACAGGAGCATCCCTAGACACATCAGCTGGGGTGTCTATCAACTGGAGCCAGGCTGTTTGTCACCCAGGTGCCACATGGGCTGTCCTCTGCAAGGAGCTCTATGTTATCTTATATATCAACAGTTCTAGTATCATTATAGTGCAAGCATTCCATATCACCAGAGTTTCATAACCCCTTGATGTTTCTCACAGGTAGCTCCTCTAAGCACTGACTGTTCCTGGTCCTTGCAGCAGCTATCTGACTCCAGATCCCACCAATCCACTCTTTTATAACACTGTTCTTATTGGCTACAGGTGTGGCCTCTTAACATCAGGCCTGCTCCCGATCTTTAGTAATTGGTTCAGCTGCAACTCATTGGGGAAAAAGATTATATTCCATACCACCTTCATTTACCCACCCTGTATCCCCCTACAGCTCTACCCAGCAAGGAGCCTGGCCCCTTCTCTTGCAGATTAAATACAAGTCACACACTCCTCACAGGTGAAGAGTCCCTGTCAGTCCCATTCCTGGCAGCAGAAGTGAGATGAGGGTGAGCCAGGCTCCTCTGGGCAGCCCGGCTCCGAGGGGCCACAGGCTGTGGTTGCAGGTGAGGGGGCAGCAAAAGGCAGTGGAGTCCCCTCCGTAGCTAAAAAAAGAGAGACACCAGTCAGTCAGAGCTCCTGGTGGCACACCCCAGAGACCCTCAGGAGATGCCTGTCCCCCTCCCTATCCAGAACAGTCACATCCCTCCCAGAAGGGCACTCCAGGAAGGGCATTTGCACAAACCCCTCAGTGAAGCAGGGCGCACTTTGCCCTGACTGTGTGCACAGGAGCTGTACCCACAAACACTGGGCTGTCCCCAGCACTACACAGAGCTCCTGGCAATGGGGTGCAGCTGAACCAGACCCCAACAACTCTTGGTTCACCTTTCCTGAGCTCCCTTCCAAGATCCCAAGGCCCCCAAACATTAGGCACAAACCTCCTAGGACGGGCTTTGGTCTGGGGGGCTGTGACAGATCCCCACATGGTGTTGACCCCCCTCTGGCATTGTTTGCCCCCCACCCATACTCATACAGTGCCA
The DNA here is from genome assembly GCF_028769735.1 of Zonotrichia leucophrys gambelii. Taxonomy (NCBI): domain Eukaryota; kingdom Metazoa; phylum Chordata; class Aves; order Passeriformes; family Passerellidae; genus Zonotrichia; species Zonotrichia leucophrys. Next base: position 41,396,639 of record NC_088173.1, on the reverse strand, counting down.
AGAAAGGCATCAGGAACAGAACCAACCCAGCCAGCCCTCAGAGGGGATCTCAAGTGCTTATTCATCACCCACAATGAGGTTTTCCTGGTTATGCTGGGCTTCTCCCACCCTAGCCAGCTGTGAGAGACCCCCTTGACAGCACGACTGGGTGTGGGGCTGTTTGGCCATCACTGTGGGCACTCACCAGGCATTGCCTGCAGCTCCTGAGCCCCTTGACACTCCTTGGATGAGGTAGGCACTTTTGGCTCTCCCCCAGGCCTGGGGCTGGCTGCTCCTGGCTCCTTGCTGCATTTCCACAGCACGGCCTGGGCAAACAAAGCCCCATGAGAACACAAGGGAAAAGCTGTGTCAAGAAGGACCTGTCTTAGCACCAGCAAGGAAAACGATCATCATGAGCATCCCGGTGTGAAAAACGCCAATCTCTTGTTTTCAAAATTTTAAAAGTTTAACAGTAATAAAATGGTTATAAAAATAGTAATACAATTAGAGTAATAATAATGTGGAGAATTTGAATTAGGACAACATGAGACAACAAATACAAAGAGTTACGGACATCTGGGTACCTTTTTCTGGGCACGAAAAAGGACACCACTGAACAAAGGATTAACCCTTAAAAGCAACAGCCTGTTGCATATTCATACACCCTCATACAAGATGCATAAATTCCATTCCAATACGGGATTCTGTGTGGTCATCATCACCTTCTTCCTTCTAATCGTAACAGCGCCTTCCAGGCAGGAAGAAGTTTGTTTCTTCTGATAAGAGGACAATAAATTCTTCTTCTCTGAAAGATTTAAGTGTTCTGTGGCTGCTATCTCACTGCAAGTCCTTTCTTTAAAAAAAGTACCCTACATAGCATCGTTTCTATTTTAACAATTTTTGTAACCTAAAACTATATTTCACACACTACTTAAGAGAATTAATACAGCATTACTTTGTAACACAACACATATAATATTGAATTTAATATTTGCGAAAAGCCAATCATAGAATACATGCATTTTTCGCACCGGTCTCGCGGGAGGCATCACAAGAAAACCACAACCATCCTGGCCCCAGCAGGCTGGCAGCAGCCTGAAGGGAGGTGGGAAAGCACAATGCAGGACTCCTCGAGCAGGAAAGGAAGGTTCAGCGTTACTGACAGAAGCGCCTCAGGACCCGGAAAACATCCCTATTTCGGACATAAGCAGCCGCGGGGCGCGGGGACTGCTGCCCCTCCAGGGCTGACTCCGGTCGGGAATTGCTGCCACGGAGGTGCCTCCCCTGGGGGTGCGGTGGGCAGGTCCATGTCCCTCGATATCCCTGGGCCATGGTGCCATCCCAATGGCGCTCAGCCCGAGAGTCCCGGTGCTCCTGGGGCGGGACAGATGAGGCAGCGCGGAGTTCTGGCACAGCCCGCAGGGATCTCACGGGAGAAGCGGGATCCCCGAGGAAAAACCGAGCTTGCTGCGCCTCCTTGTGTGCACCACGAGGGTGGAACACCGGCAGCAAGCGGGACAGCCAGGGACCGCCCGCTCCGGGATCGGGATGGGGTTCGGGATCGGGATGCGGGCAGGTGCAGCTTCGGGCTTTAGGACTCCATGATGCGGAGCACCTGCGACAAGAGGCTTTTCCTTCCTGCCCGCTGCTGGCAGCAGTTCGGCGAGGGTCGTGCTGGTGGCACCCTAAATAATGAATACAGGTGAGTGATCTTAAGTACATACTCGCTTTAGTAGTGGTGATTTGCAGTTACTTCTAATAAAGAAATTCACAGAAACAAAACCTCTGCGTCCTCGCGTCTGCTCAGCAGCCTGCTGGCTGCTTCTGGATCCTGGTGGAGGACATGGGAACTGTGAAAGTTCATGGCTTTGGCCCTGGTCCCGATGGACCAACCTCTGCATGCACTGGAGGAGAAAGAGACCCAGGGAGGAGACTCCATAATCAAGGATGCGCGTAGAAGGATGCCAAGCAGGAATGACTGTCAGGGAAGCCCAAAACAGCCAACACTGTGGGAGGAGAGATGGGGACAGGGAGCATTTGTCAGTCAGGGAGCCCCGTTCTGGGGACACACTGGAAAGAGGGGAGCTCAGCACTCCTGGCTGTGTGGCTTAGAAGTCCTGGATCTTGGGTGCTCTCAGCACTCTCGTGGGCTCCTGCAGTAGCAGCAGGGCCGTCACTGAACCGGCCCCCTCAAACCAGGCAGTTGCATGTGCTGTGCACTGGGGCTCAGAGCCGGCCCTCAGCCCTGCTCCATTGGCTGGCAGGGTGCACAGGGATTTGGGACCAGGAGGGAGCAGAGGCGGCCCAGCACTCCTGTGACATCAGTTCCCACAGCAGGCACACTGCCAGCTCCCGGCTCCGGCTGGCACCACAGCGCAGCCGCCTACCCCTGCTCCTCTGTGCACGTTTACGCGTGCGAGCACACAAGGACACGGCGCCAGCAGCGGCACAGCCTCGCCCCTTCGCACCCGCGGCAAATGCAGCGGGAGCTGTGACGGTGAGAAGAGGCCAGTGGAAAAGGTATTTTTGAATAAATTCCCGTCCTGTCCTGCAGGTGCCAGCACAGAAGCACAGATTTGACAGAGCCTCCGGGCCCCCTGCAGCCGTCTCTGGGCAAAGCCCCTCCTTTCTCTGTTCAAACCAATAAACTTTAAACCAATCTGAGCCAGAACAACCCCAGTCCCAGACTTACCTCTTCCCTGTTTGTCACCATGGTAGGCAATGGATAAACCTTGGCACCCCCAAGCCCCAGCTCTTCCACCCAACACCCACGAGCTGCAGGGGTCTGACCCGCAGAGAAGACATTCCCGTGGGATGGTCTCTTCACAATGTTTGTGTGGAGAAAGCAGAGTGACTGGGAATCCCACAGTACCTACCACCAGCACTCCCCACTTGTGTCTTGGTGCTGGGGATGGTCCAGGCATCCATAGGGATGGGTCCAGTGCTCTGGGGCCTCTCTGAGCAGAGGGCAATGTTGTCACCAGCTCTGCACATTGGTGGTGTCCGCAGAGAAATTGTTCCCATAGGAGATTTGGCTTTTGTTTTATCTTCTCCTCACTGAAGTTTGTGGTCTGGCCTCATTCCACTATGGGTGGGCAAGAGAAAGCCTCATTTATCTGACAACCTCATCATGCCTCTGGCCACACAGCCTAGAAAAGTACAGCACCAATTGTGATGCTGCAGAAAGACATAGGGACATAAATAACAGAGCACAGGCAGAAAGACAGGCAGTGCTTTTATTGCTGGCTTTACCAAGAGAAAAGGGGATCGAGCACAGTGAAGGCAAACTCCTCATGGTGCACATCCCAACATCCAGGGCAGCAGCAGCTCCTGCCTGCAGCGATTCTACAGGGTGCATTGAAGACAGCAGCATCTGCAATGGGATAGGAGAGCAGGATCACCCTTTACTCAGCCATTACTGCTCTGGCACTGCAGCAAACCTGTGTCTGGAGTCAGGTGCCAGAGGAAAGGGAGACCCCAGGAAGGCACTGGTGCTGTGCAGCAGTGACAGAGCAGTGCCAGCACCCCCAGTTACCAGAATATGCCCGTTGTCTTCCTGTGGTTGCTGTCTCTCTTCAACTGGCAGAGCGCACACGGGGTGCAGCACCAGATGGAGCAAAAGTCTCGCAGGATGGAGCCCTGTGGAGCAAGGGACAGTGCATGGAAAACCCCTTCCCACACCAAGCGTTAAACCTTTCAGCCTTCCTATTTTACATTGTCAGCACCCCATGGGACCTCACCTGGGCCCTGCAGCATCCTGCTGCTCATATCCAGCAAGAACTGGGATGAAGCAGCATGTGCTGGGATTACATCCAGCTCACAGTGCTGAGGCAGATATGTCCCTGACTCCTGGCCAGCTGGGATGCTCATGCAACTCCTGGCCTCAGCCCTTCCCCTTGGGCACCCCTTTCTCCTTCCTTGAGCCTCCAGCTCAGCACCCATCCAGTGGCTGTTGTTGCTGTGGGGACAGGCCCCCGAGCTGGGCACTCACTGGGATGTTGTATCTGGTGCAATACAGGGTCCTCATGGCCACAGTAGAGCCACACAGGCAGCACTCGCCCATGTCCCCAACCACCTGGCAGTTCAGGCAGAAAAAGCAGAACATCTAACAGAGACCTGTGGGACAGTGAGATGTGGACTTTGCCGACGGGTGCAAATACAGAAGGGGCAAAGCCAGCTGAGAGCTGCGGCTCCTGATATCAGGCAAGAGCTGCTCTGCCTGCAGGACCCATGGGAGTGGGGTTTGTGGCAGGGGTAATGCTGCAGGAGGAGTAGGAAACACATCACAAGCAGCAGCAGGGATGAGGGCTCCGTATGTACTCACATACACTGCAATCGGAGCAGCAGCCCTGTTTGCCACTCCCCAACAGGCTGTTGGGCAGCTGAGAACTGGGGTTGGACTGTAATCAGAGTTTGAGAGGCCATTGCCAGCACGGGCTCAGGTCCCTCCAGGCAGTTTGTGGTCTGGAAAGAAAAGCCATCAGAAGAAGATGCTGCAGGTGTTTCCGAAGTGGGTGTCTTGCTCAGGCTGCTGCATTCAGAGAGCTCCTTGCGGAGTCCCCACTGCCAGGGTAATGCTCCTCTCACCACAAAGAGGGGGGCACAGCTCTGCCAGAAGCTGCCACTACCCTCTGAAGGAAAGCCCGCTCTAAAATCAGCCTTCCACCAAAGGCAGCAGCACATCATCCTATGCAAGTAAAACGTCTGTAAAACAAAGGTCCCTCTGCTTCAGAACTGCAGTGCTTCAACACCTCAAACTAGTCTTTTCATCTCCAGGTCATCTTTCATTGCTGTCTGCGTAAAATCACATAAAAATATCTGTGTAAAATTGTCTGCATTTTGGGCAGGTTCTGGGGGCTTTGTTTTGTTCTGTTTATGATCACAGTCTCCCAAAGTTACTACTGCTCAGTTCTAGTCTCCCCAGGCTCTCAGGAGCCCTGCCACCAGTTCCTATCCCTCCTCCACTGAACTGTCTGTGCCAACAGGTGATCCTCCTCTTTGTCGGTCTTGTGGGGTTACCGTGGCCTTCCTCAGCAACAGGCTGCATTCTCGGAGAGCAGGAAACTTCCTGCTCCACAGTACCATCCCCAAAATCACTTGACCAAAGTAACAACTCCACCTGCACCTCCATCAGTGGCCCCTTCCCTCCCTGCCACCCCTGCAAGGCGCAGGACCAGCTTCTGCCACTCTCAGTTTTGGTTTTGGAGCTTTAATTAAAACAAACAAAAAAAATTTTGAGGATTCTCCCACAGTACTCCCATGCAGACACATTCCTTGCCCTTTGTCCAAGCTCAGCACCACTTTGTTAAGACTCTAAGAGGATTGTTTTCACACCAGAATTGCTCAGTTACAGTAAGTTAAGTATTAAATGACACAAGAAATGGGGCGGAACAATTACTATGCCCAGAACTCAGACTGTGCCATTGAGCTCATTACCTAAATCAGAGTGGCACCGGCTGTGGCACTGCATTTGCACTGACTAATGGCAACAGGTGGCAAAGGGTTGCTGGCTCTGCTGGAAGCTCTTGTGACTCCTGAGCAAAACAGACACATCCCAGCTGTCAGAAACAGCCTGTTGCTGTAGGATGAGCCCTTGTTCCTGGCAGTCCCAGGAAGAGGAAAAGGGTTGCTGAATTATGGTGTAAGAGGGAAGAAAGCTGGTAAAAATTTTCACATGGTTTGCTCCTGAGTTGTTGCAGCTTTCTGCAGGCAGTGGAAGCATGGCTAGGCTGTCCCTACCTGAGACACCTGTGAGTGCAGCAGGGGACACTGCATCCATCGTCCCTCTCTGGTCACCTCCTGGCCCTGCCTTGGCCAGCTGTCCCTGTTTGTTCATCTGTGAGACCTCAGGTGATTCCCATCCCCGCTGCAGCCAATGTAACACCTCCCAGCAGCCCCTTCAGGAAGCCTTGCACACAATGATTTAAGAGGAACCAGGAGGGGCAGGGGAGGAGACAGACCCTGGACAGGCTGTGCAGGGGTGAGCCCACCATGCGGCTGGGATGTTCAGCAGCAGGCAGGACCACAGGGACCACAGGGAGAATTGTGCACAGGAGCAGCAGCAGCAGCAGCAGCAAGAGAAATTTTAGGGACAGGATTCCTCCAGTCAGGCTTCTCCTTCCCCTCCCCAGGTATGAGCACACCACATCCCTGCACAGGTGGTGGCTGCAGTGCAGAGCAGGCAGCACCAAGGAGAAGCCTCTGCCACACACTCAGCTACTGAGAGGTGGGCCAGGTCCAGCACAAAAAAATGTATCGCAATTTCACAATTCACGCCACCATGGCATCACCAGCCATGCTGGAATGACTGATGGGGGCAAAAGCATCCTGAGGTGCATGCAGCTTCATTTCACCAACAGCCAAGGTCATAAAGCTGTATCTATAGGCACTGTATGTGCACAAATACAGTGCACTATATGAGCAACACAGTGCAAAAACTGCTGTCGTCCACCTCTGCTCCCCACAGGTGTCAAGATGCCATCAGCAGCACCCACCACACTGTAGTTAACCCTGAAGCAGCTTTCCAGGTAGAAAACCTCACCTTTGCTTCCACCCTTTCCCCTTGCCCAGCATCACCACTTCAGCCACAAGCAGTTTCTGTACCAGCCCAAAGCAAAGCCATGCCACACGTACTTTCCAAGCTGTCCTTGTCCCAGCAGAGACGTGTCCTTTTCCTGGTTCTCATGCTTTATATGCACTCTGGCAAGTGACCCCTGCTCCCTCTGACTAACAGAGCGAATGGTAGCTTAGGTGCAGCTCTGCACAATGGCAGCTTCCCTGCTGCATTCCTGCTGCCAGCCCTCACCTCTCCCCACCCAGTCGTTCTCCAGGCCCTGAGCCCTGGTGGGAGAAGTTTTCCAAGAAGGGCAGTTTGTTCCCAGGCTCCTGTGCTGCTCTAAGCCTGTTGGAGGGGGAGCTCCATTCCTTTGACAAACCCGAGCATCTGCAAGAACTGTCTGTATCTGCACTGGCTGACACAGGGGTGGCCTTTCTCAGGCTAAAAATGCATTTTTCTGCATTGCCAGAGATCATCCGTCTGAGTCATCTGGGTTTAAGCAGTTGGGAGTGCCATCACACACATCCACCCCCCCAGCATGGACAGTGCCACTACTTGCCCTTAAAAAGTTTTGTGGTAAAGGGGAAGGTAGAGTGGGGACAAAAAAAAATGATATTCTCCTTAAAGAATGAAGCTGGGAGATATCTGCAGGGATCAAAAGTCCTTTAGCATTTCTCTTGACATTGATGGAGAGAGGGTGGATGCAACCTCCACCTTCAGGGTGGGAATGCAGGGCTCACAGCCCAGTGCAGACAGATGGGCAGTGTAATGCCATGCAGGAAGATAGCACTATTTGTACCTAGAGAGGACACAGATAACCCACAACCCAGACAGGTTTTTTATTGCACGTGTGGAGGAATTCATGCTCAGGGTCCATATCTCTTCAACATCAAGGTGAGCTGGTGCCAGGTACCCCATGTCTTTCTATTCAGAAAGTGTCATTCACCAACAGCAGAGGTCACTTGGCTGCAGGAAAACCCAACTCTGCCCTGCAGCAGTAGTCATTTTCCCAAATTTTGAAACTTGGATGAGCAACACTGACTCCTTCAATGTATTAAATATCCTTTCTAACAGCTGATCCAATAACAAAATACTAGTGAAAAATCTCTGCAGCAGGCACAGGGAAATCTCAGCTACACCAAGGGCTGCTGAGATGGATGGAGCAGGAGAAGGATTGGTGCTCTCAGGTGGTGCAAGAGTGACATACACAGAGGTAGGAAGACAAACTCAAAACTTTATTTCTGCAGTTAAGTAGGGAAAATCAAATGCAGTCAAGGCAAGCTCCACATGGTGCATTTCCCAACAGTCAGAGCAGTGGTGACTCCTGCTTGCAGCAGCTCCAAGGATGCAGCGAGGATGGCAGCCTCTGCAACAGGATGGGAGAGGAGTGTCAGGACTGAGATGTGCCTCACCACACTCTGTGTATCACCCAGTCCTCCTCCCTCCACCCCGCACAAGGTCCCCAGTGACATTTTTCTTCAGGACGTGTCACTCTGGCTAACTGTCCATGGCCATTTCCCCACTGCAGCAAACTCGGTCTGGTGTCAAGGTGTTGGCAGGAGAAGCTCTGGGAAGCCCCCTGGCTGCGAGTGACAGCAGCTTTATGGACGAGCACCACCATCCCTGGCTTACCAGAATATGCCAAGCTCCCTCCTGCGGTTGATGTCTCTCTTCATTTGGCAAACAGAGCAAACAGTGCACCACAGGGTGACACAGTAGTCAGAGCAAATGGACCCCTGTTAGGGAGAAACAGGTTAGGGACAGAGGCTTTCCAGAGACCATGTTCCAGCCAAGAAAATGTTAATCGCATTCCAGGTCAAGTACTCTATTCTTCTCAGCAGGCTGCATCCTGAGTAGAAAACACTGAAGCCTTGGGCTGGCAAACCCCAGGAACCACGGAAAGGAAGGAAGGAGCCCTTTGTGCAGGCTGCAGATAACTGCTTATCTTTTGACTTCTGACTTTCAGACTGGGAAGAAAAACGTTCACAAGAACAGACAATGTGGGCAAAGTGAACTTGGGTCCCTATGGTTTGCCCTTGGGATGGCAGCAACAACCTCCCTCGCAGGAAGAAACACTCTCACATAGGCACTGTCCACCTTTCTCCCAGACCTGATCATGGATCTTTATCCGTGTAACCAGCTTCACCTATTCTTTATTCAGCCCACAGTTATCTCAATCTAAGCTCAAAGACGAAGCAGCAGCTGAGATGGATACGAATGGGAAAAGAAGGGGGAGTGGCAATCCCTGCTGTCCTGAGTCCCTCCCTCAAGCGCAGAGAGAGAGGCCTTGGGGCACCCTGTCCTTCAGGCCCGCAGTGGGTGAGGGGCAGGCTCAGCACTGACCGGGATGTTGTATCTGGTGCGGTACAGGGTCCTCATGGCCACGCTGGTCCCACACAGGCAGCACTCGTTCATGTCCCCAGCCACCTGGCATGCCAGGCAGGGGAAGCAGAACATCCCGCAGCAGCCTGGCAGGGGAAGAAACACAGCCCTGGCTGAGGCTCTGCCTACCGGCCTGGAGCCGCCGGAGCAGCTGGGAGAGCCAGGCTGCCGGGCTGCGCTGTGGCACCCCCACAGAGGCAGCAGGGGCAAGGAAAGCGTGCCCAGGCCACTCACAGACGCCACAGTCGGAGCAGCAGTCCATCAGGCCTGTCTGCCACGTGCACCTCGAGACAGAGGACATGGCCGCGCCAAATTGGGGCTGGATCGTCACTACGGTTGGGGCAGCCATTCCCAGGCCCTCTTCTGAAAGAGACAGGAAACAGGAGAGTCAGTGAAAAAACCGTGCTTGGTCTGAACCTACAACCAAGCTGGTGGCTACCACCCTTCCGCAGGCCGCCTCCTGCCCAACTCCCTAGCTGCCACTGGAGGGGATAGAGCATAACCATATCTTGCCTGCATTTCTATCTGTTCAAGGTTTTTGCATTATCTGCCATTTTATCCAGCCTTCAAAATAGCATCTCTGATGTTCCCCACTCCACTCCATAAAGGCTTTACTAGTGCTTAGACATGACTCATTCCCCTCATGCTGAACTGGGCAGTGAACCCAAGCTAAAGGGAGTGACTTGGGCATTCCAGTTGTTGGATTTGGTGTATTTTACACGGCATGGGCACAGGGTATGTGGGAAGCAGCTGTGGGCTCACTTCCTCATAACAAAGCCAGGCTACACGCAAGAGAGCAGTATAGAAAACTCGTATCTCCAGTTTCCTGATGTATGGAGCCACAAAGAGAGAAAATCAATGCCCAAAGTTTGAAACATTCTCCTTGCCTTTATATGGTTAAGAAAGCAAGTAAACCTTGAAAATCAGTAAACCTCAGGTCGAAAATAATAATAATGATGATGATTATAATGATAATAGTAAGAATAGAAACAAGAGCAATTTCTTTCTGCTTCTAATTCCCAAGCCAAGTAAAAAAGCACAAAGCTTTTCTAGGTAACAAGTCTAAGAAAGTTTGGGCTTGGGTGGGGTTCTCTGAGATAAGATAGACTGCCTGCTCACATTTGTTGTGACTTCTTTTCTGTAAATTGGGTGGATTTATTTTATGTCTTAGAAACAGCAGTTTGACAAAGGCAGACCCACCCTACTGGGTGGTCAGCCTCTTCCTCCTCCTCATCCTATTGCTTCTGATCTCAGAAGCCAGAATAGAAACTGAAATGAAGGAGTGATGCTGGGGGAGCACTTTCTTTCTCCATAAGCACTTTCTTTCTCAAGAAATCCCACTCATGGCTTCAGCTGGTAGCACCAGCCTGCAAGCCCTGCAGGAGTGCAGCTGGGGGTAGTATCAGGTGTGTGCCCAGAGGGAAGCGCAACACCTCTGCCAACCCACAGCTTCCCTCTGCCTGGAACAGCAGTGCCACCACACAAGTATTATTCACCTATTTTCTCCTCTCCTAGCTGCAAACAATAATGAAGAGTTTGAAGCATAGCTGCTCTTGCCACCAACAGCACAACCCCTTGAAGGGACAAGCAAGCACACGGAGAGAGCAGGTATCACAACCCATCAATATCCAAACTTCTGGCAGGGCATCTCAGTTTAAACAGAGAGTACTGAGTACCAGTCAGATTCATTTAACACATTTGTACAATTGTGTTAGCATCAGAAAGCAGTAAGCAAAGGTAAACTCTCCATAATCCAGCTTTTGCGCACAGCTTTTTAAATCATATCCCCCCCCCCCCCCCCCTGGTAGGATTTTCCATATAGTTTGATTTATATTTTGTGCTAAGCAGGAAAAAAGAAAAAAAAACCCCTACTTTGACACTATTACCCCACTCTTCCCAGGCTAACAAGTTAGTAATATTTCCATGCTTTTAGAGAACTAACCTGGTGAGCAGCCTTGCCTCCTCTCCCTACACAAAGAGGCTCTGGCAAAGATGAAACTAAACTAACTTTGGCAGCCAGTAGTAAAAAACATACAAGTGGGAGGTAACTTGAAGGGGGAGGTCTGGAGCTGGGCCCTGTCCTTACAACCACAGACTTTACAAATGCAGAACACAGTAATTTATTTTTCCTTTTCCCAAGATTAGTTATTTCTTTTTTTAAGAAAATGTTTGCATGCTTATTGTCTTATTCCCTTAACTTTGCCCACATGATGTTGCTGCTCAGGGAAGAGCAGTTCTGAATAATGTACTTTTATCAGAACAGACATACAGGTTTTCATTTCTTAGAAAACACATCCTACATGGGGAGGCTTTCCATAATAATTAGGCTGATTCCCTAAGTGCTTGTCACAGGCCGTGTAGCCCAGCCACTACAACAAAATTAACTGAGCAATTACCACACACACATAAATTTCACTTCATAAGACACTGATATTACAGTTTCTACACTGACATGCCCCAAATACGTAACCACTCATGTCCCGTGCAAGACAGTTTTGGATGCACTTCCAAATTTTGTGGAGAATCTGTGGCACTAGGACAGCACTTTTTGTTTCCCAGCAGGATGCACACAGCATGCAGAGATCCCAGAGAGGGTCTGGGTGGTGTTTCTCAGGAGCAAGTCAAGCTCAATGCATCCCATGGGAAGTGCTGATGCTGAGATTCCCTTCTCTCTCGTCCTCATGAAAAATGGGGAAAGGAGAAGTTTGGGCTGAACTTCAATATGGCAGCTTTGCCAACAGGCTGGGACTTCGGGTGCTTTATGGGAAGGCTTTTACCAGTAGTGCTGCTGAGAAAACAGAGAGATGTGCCTTGAAATGCTTCCCTTGGCTTCCAGCAGCTCCAAAGTGTCTGTGTCTGTCCCTGCTTTTTACAATGGGGCTGCCTGGCCACTCCCTGGCTGGCTCATACACAGTTGGTGTTCTTTGTGAGAACATTGCAATAGGCTATGAAAACTGAGGTTTGCAAAAAGTTGTGAATCAGCAGATTGTCCCTGGAGGAGGAGATGCCTGACATCCCAGCAGCTGGCTGGATGAGGCTCATGGCCAGAAGTCTGCTGGGGAGGAGGGAAACAGGAAGCTGAAATGCAGTCAGGTTTTCTAGGTGGTAAGAAGGAAAAGCTCCAGAGAGACCTCCGAGCACCTCCCAGTACCTAAAGGGAGCTACAAGAGAGCTGGGGAGGGACTTTTCACAAGGGCATGTAGTGACAGGGCAAGGGGGAATTGCTTTGAACTGGAGGAGGATAGGTTTAGTCTGTATTACAAAGAAATTCTTCATTATTGGGGTGGTGAGGCATTGGAATAGGTTGCCCAGCAAAGCTGTGGATGCCCCATCCCTGGAAGTGTTCAAGGTCAGGTTGGATGGGGCTTTGAGTAACATGCTCTACTGGAAAGCATCCCTGCCCACAGCATAGGGTTTGAAACTAGATGATATTTAAAGTCCCTTCCAAACCAAGCCATTCCATTTTTATTTCTAAGAGGACAACGGAAAAATTCCACTGAAATCAATATTCACCAATTTAACATGTACTACAGTAAATGCAATACTGATGAGGATTCAGGAGCACAAAGGTATTAAGGGGGATTAAAAACATCTCCCTTAATACCTTTTTGCTTTCTCTGCAAAGGACAAAGTATGGATTACACAGTCTACCTCTGTATTTTATGGAGCAGCTACAAGCAGAAACTCATCTATTCCAGTTTGGGCCACTCACACGTAAAAGTTTGTGCTTGTTCTCTGTACCACTTAAAAGAAGTCCAACTTGCAGCTTCAAACATGACCACAAATGAACAAAGCCACTTTCCCCAGCACGCTGCCTTGTACTATTTACACAAACTAAGGTGTCTTCAGTGGTAAGAGGTGTGTTCTTTCACAGAGGATCCATGAATCCCATTGGTGTGCAGGTCAGGGGGGCTGTCTGGCACAGGAGGGTGCCTGGGGGCCTCTCTCCAAAGCTCTGGTCCCACCAGTCCTTTCCGGAGACAGAGCTCTGTTTCAGACATGGAGAAGGTCTTCTGAATCAGAAACTTCACCTTTTTGCTAGATGTCTCCACAGATTCAACGGAAGAACATGTTACCCACAAACCTCGCTCTCTTCCCACAGCTTGAAATGGCTCAGGCAGAAGGGAAGTTCCTACAATGGTAAAAGCTGCAGGAGAATGGAACTGAGAAAGTGCAAGGGGAAGTTTTCACAGCCCTTAGAAATATAGCTGAGGGTCAGTTGCACATCTCACCAACACTGAAGCCATTGCAGTTGGTACAAGCAGGGAGCTGCTCCCATGTCTGCACATCGCTCATCTCTGCCATGCCAGGAACACTGCACGCAGTGGAGAGAGTCTTGGGTGGCTGATCAGAGAGGAAATGATACTATGCCTGGGAGTGTGCAGTGTGTCCGGGCAAGGGGCCTGAACCCCTGTGCCACAGGCACCGAAACATAAAGTCCAGCACAGTGAAGAGCTCCCAGCCAGGGCCAAAGGGTACCACCAGCTTCACAGCCGCTCTTAGTCACAGCTGGTCACACCTAAAAGTGGTTTCAAATCCCTCTACAATTGCATGCTAGCACTAACAATGGTTTGTCACAAGATGTTTCACACATCTTGTGTGAGAAAGACATCACACATCTTGTAGCTGAGCTTCTGCTTCCTGTGGCTTGCTACCTTTTCATGCTTTCAGTGGTGCCACTCTTTCTCTAGGTCACTCAGACTTATGGGATAATATCCTGTGGGAATCAAGTTTTACCTCAGGAGCTCACAAGGTAAAAAACAACTAAAGTAAAATCAACAAGTCAATCCCCTTGTTACAAACGGATCAGTCCAACTTACACATTTTGTAGTCTGCTGCTTCATTAACTGCCTAAATCTCACTGAGTTCACCTGCACGCAAGCAGAACTACCAGAAGGTGCAAGTGCGGATCTCCCTGTACCCATCCCCATCCCCATAGAATGGTGGGAAGCCCGAGAGCACTTCAGCTGCTCTTGGGTCAGCTCCAGAGGCTTTCTGGAGTAAGCTGGCCCATGGCTAATTTCCAGCTTGGACATGTGCTCTTTGCCTTTTCTATGGCAGTTTTATCCCAAGCTGACGGCTTCCTCCAGAGCAATGCAGGGGATGATGGACCTTCCCTTCTGCTGTCCCTTGTGTCTGCCACACGGGGTGTCCTTGCTTTAACACCTGAGCAGGAGTGAAGTGAACAGCCACACAGGATGCATCATAAAGTTAATCCAGCATTAACCAAGGTATTAGCAAAAGGACATCCAACGCACTTTGCAACGGTATTTGGTGGGTGAAAAGTATTTTTTTAATGTATTGATGTTATTTAGCAGAATACATTGTACTGTAGATTAAAAAAGGCCTTTACTACTTAATAATAATAATGTTGTTTCTTAAGACAGATGGGAGAAGGTATTGAGAGATGATGTGCAAGATGGGAAAGCTGTATGGCTGCACACCTTCTGCATGTACATGACTGCAAGTGCCCCTCAAAGGAGAGCTTTGCTTCTCTATGACAGTCTCATGACCCAACATTGCTCACCCTGATGGAAGGGTAGGTTATAACCTCTGATGGGAGCTCCCCAGCAGTTTAACCTCCATTTTTCTGACTTAACATGTCATAAATAAATCAGCACTGAGCAGCTTGAATTCTTGAAGGCAACATTTTGCCTCTTGTTTCCCCTCCTGCCACTGATTTCTCAAGCAAACCCCAAAGACAGCAGATAACACCACTCACTGCCTCTGCACCTGCCGTGTGGGGATGGTTTCCCTATATGCATGTCCCAGGATGTCCCCTGGCAGCACAGCATCTCACAGCTGAGCTGAGACACGGGGAGGACTGAGGGAACACTTCCCTCATCCTACCCAGCACATGAGAAAAAACCCACCAGTAGCTGTCCCCAGGTGCTGCTAGCAGTGGTCCTGATGTGGAGAGCATATTCATCAGAAAAAGCCACAATAAGGGAAGGAACTGTGTAGGTGCCAGAGTACTGCTTGGGGCTGAGCAATCAGAAGTTTATCACTTGTCACCTGGGAAAGGAGGCATGCACTGCACACCACACCTCCAGCCTGCCCTTTATCTAGCCAAGAGCAACCTCAGCCCCACCAGCTCCAAGGACAACTTGTGCATTCATGGCCTTGGCTTTCTGCCCTGGACTTTCCTCCCAAAAAGGAGAGAGGCAGGAAACTCCCACCCCTATCGAGCAAACACAGTCAAAGTGACACTTAAACATGGTCTGCCAAATCCTTCTTTTACTGCCTTGCTGCACCCACTGGGCACTGTCATGCATGCGGAAGTGCAGGGGAAAAAGGGATCATACAAACTGTAAGCAAATAAATTCAAGGTGCCTTGTAGCATATGCTTAAGAGCACAACAATAATGCATCTTATGGTGTACATAAGTCTGTGCTTTCCTCCATTTTCCTCTCAAGTACTTTTATTTCCATTTATACATATTCCGTGAAAAAGTGATTAATAGTATGACAGAATTTGGGGGAAAAAAGCTCTGATGAAGCTGAAAATCTGTTCGACAAATATTTGGCTGTGCT
Organism: Zonotrichia leucophrys gambelii; assembly: GCF_028769735.1. NCBI lineage: Eukaryota > Metazoa > Chordata > Aves > Passeriformes > Passerellidae > Zonotrichia > Zonotrichia leucophrys. The sequence continues at coordinate 41,381,189 of NC_088173.1, read as the reverse complement.
GCAGCATGACAGGCAACAAAAAATGCATACAGGTTTGTTTTTCTACTAAGCAGCCAACTAGTGGTGTGATTTTACAGTGCTGAAGTGAACACTGAACAGCAAACAGTGGTTTCACCAGTGTTGAAGTTTCTCCCCAAAGCAGTCCCCTGGTGTTATGTATGTGCTGCTGCTTGTGAGGTTGAACAGTGATAACCTGAAGACAAAATTATTCCACTTCAACATCAAATCACAGAAAAACATTTATGCTGGAAAATACTTCTAAGATCATTGAGTCCAGCCACTAATGCAGCACTGCCATGTTCACCACCATGTCCCCAAGCCCCACAACCTCACACCTTTTGAACACTTCCAGGGATGGTGATTCCACCACTTGCCTGTTCCCATGTGTGACCACCATTTCAGTGAAGGAATTTATATCCAATCTAAACCTCCCCTGGTGTAACTTGAGGCCGTTTCCTCTCCTCCTGTGACTTTACCTGGGAGATGAGACCAACTCCCACCTGGCCACAAGGTCCTTTCAGGGAGTTGCAGAGAGTGAGATACTTTACATTCACAGCTGAACTCTGTGAACGCTTTGACATCAGAGCAGGAAAAGAATAAGGTCCTGTGGAATGGGCAGACCACCACTTTCCCCCACTACCCTTACAAACTGTTACAGGCTTGGTTCTGTTCTTTATGCAGTTGATGAAACTTATTTTATATTAGGTGTATTTTATTTATTTATTTTATTTTGTATTAGGTGTACTTCCTTGTTACTGTACCTGTCACAGACAAGCTATGCAATTTGGAGCATCTGTGTTTTGCAGGCATAAGAAGTCAGGGGTGGCTTTGGATTTTGTTTTGCATTAGGATGGGAACTTGCACTCCCAAAAATACAGCTGTATTGTTAGAAGCATTGAACTTGGCATGAACACTGTTCTTTTGTTGTTGCTTTTTTCCTGTTTCTTTTAAATGCATTAGGCCTCTTTCTGCTTTATTCAGACAGAATCACTTCTGTACAGCTGCCTGGAAGTGGTATTTTTTTATGTTTTTTTTTTTTTTAAAACATCACCATCCAGGCAAAGAAAAATGCTGTAAAACCGATGAAGTTTTTTACTATTTCTTTTGTAATTCTTGTACTGCATCTAGCACACTGCATTAAAATTTGCTCTGGCCTTTTGCCTCCATCACAAAATGCAGGAAGGCATTGCAGGAAAAGCAAAATCACCTCTTCAGTACACCAGAAGCCTTCAGCTAGTACCTAAAGTTCTCATTATCCATGGCCAGCTAAGATGCACATTTTTTCTTGGCAGCTTTCTTCTGAAGCTCAAACAGAGCCTCTCTCCTGATATTTGCACCATGAAGTGTTTAGAAATTAACTAATGGCCCTCTGCTAACTTTTGCCAAAGTGGAAATAGAAAAGCAGTGCCTTTTTTTTCCAGATCATGTGCCCCGTGGCTGGTGAGATGCCCGACCACTGCCATGGTGCTGCCAGGCTCCCTAGCAGCCAGACCGGCTGGCACAGGCACTGCAGCTGTTCACACAGCACAGCTCCTGCAGCACCTGCTTGGGAATAGAGGGAGGGAAAACCCTGACCCGCCCCACCAACACCATTATATTTACCAAGAAATACTAATAGCAGAACCCAGGCAGAGTTTGCCTTGGCTGACCCTCCTCTGACAAGTCTTCTCCCTGGGAAAGGGGAGTGTGAGAGCTCCCATGTGCCACCGTACAAAACAGGCTTCTAAGGCAAAGATCCAGCCCCACCCTGCAGGTTCCCAATGCCTTGGCAACCTCTCCCTTTATCCTTGCAGGAGATCTTTTACTTCTATAGGGCTAATCCTGGACAAAGAGCTGGTGTTGCTTTGATACACCCTTCTACAAAGTGCAACACACAGGCAACGGCTGATGTTGGTACAGAGCTTTCTGTTTCACTGAGCAGTGTTTCAGTTTGGGACATTTGACCTTTCCATTGCTGGAAAAAAGCATTTGTTATCTCACCATCCTGTGGAGGAATACTTGGGAAAGGACGCGTGGGAGAAAGGCAATGATAGTGGAGAAGAAACTTCCAGAGGATGTTGTTTAGTTCTGCAAAAACACACTAATAAAAGTTGATGCTTAGAGACAGGAGTATTTGAAAACTTTTTAAGAAACTGCATCCAATTACAGCAGACAGCATCTTAGTGAAGATTTGGAATAGAACACCTTGGGAATGAAGGGAGGAGATGTACATATATCTGCCAACAGATCCAAACAGGAAGGTTTTAGCCAGGAAGCAGCTCGGCCTTTATCTCTTTTGCACTTAAAAATTATTAATTTCTGTGCTTTAATCATAAAATGCTCATGCAATTAATGTGCTCGGTAGCTTTTACCTCTTTTGCACTTGAAAAATTATTTATTTCCTTGTGTTAATCAAAAATTTTTCACAAATTTAATATCCTCAGATTACTGCCTGGAACCTAAAGCTTTCTGTTTTTCAGGCAATAAACCTAAAATACAGCTATGTCTTATCTGTGTGAAATGAAATTAAGATGAATTTGGAAAACTCACACAGAAAATATGAAGTGATTCTCAAGTTCCGGACATGAGGACTGTTTTGAAACTTTAATTTACACTGTATTTAGTGACACCTATTTCCTCTTCTCATTTTAAGACTTGTGACAAGCAGTCATGAGACAAAGGACACCAGAAGGTACAAACACATGACAAAATGTGAGCTCTTCCCAATTATGAGCTACTTAAAGATGCTTCAGTATGTTAAAAACAGATTAATAACTTTTGCCACGACCTCACTAAAGTAACACTACTGAAACTGATCCATACTAGTTACAAGACTTTTTAATTACTAGTAAATAGCTAATAAAAGTTCAACTTCAAGTCGGATGCATCAAAATTTTCCCTCTACAAAATGCAGCTATGTCACAAAACTGATCAGAAGCTTATGGTTTTTCATTATTAAACTCTTTTCTTCAACTTAATACTTTCTCCACCCCACAAATACAAACCCTATTTAAGAACAACTTCTGTGCAAGGACCATTTAGTTAGCCTGCACTTGCTATTTTTACTGTTTCTAGGCGTTCCCCTAGAAAGAGGTTTTTCCTGTAAGACTACAAATAAGACCGGTAGGCATAAGTCAAAACAAGCGGAATTCAAATAAACGTCAACAGTTTGCATTGACAGATGAACTTGTAGCCCACAATCAACCACTCCTCACACGCATTTGGCAACAGCTCTGGGCTTCTCTGTTTTTGTTTTCAGTCCTTAGAGTGTGTTCAAATCACTCTTGACAAACAAGCTTAGCTCACTCTGTGCAGGCAACTTTGCAGAAGCCTGTCCTTTTCACATGGAAAGCACCTGCTGCAGCAATCACAGCAAGAGCAGAAATCTTAAATACTTCTCTACTGACTCCTTACTGTGGAACCTCACACATTTAGAGTCCTGACAGTTTCTAGACATCCCAGAAGAAAAACAGTCATTGCAACTCTTCCATGAAGCAAGCTCCAACTCAAAATTACCTTTGTAATAAATCAGACCATCAAACATACACACATTTGTACAGACAAATTTATTTACATCCGGAAATAATTTTGCATTTTTACCTGTGCTGTCACTAAGAGACACCTGTTTCATATAAAATCTTGGGATCACAGTCTCCAGAGCATGACAGAAGTTTGCTGCTACTACACAGGACCAGCAGGGCTTTTTGGAGCTCACTTTTTGGAGCATCTATGCAGATTGAAGTTATTCGCAGATAACCAAAACTTCCACTTTTTTATTATCAAATTATCAAAATTGCATTTCAGAAATAAAATGTTTCCACCAGCTTTTATAAATAAACAATATAAAGCAGCTATATTTATATTACAATTATTTATATATTTTCCTTCTTACAAAATCTACACTTCAGTTAGACTAAAATATCAGTATAGTGATTTCAACTATCTGTTCTCTGAAGGCTCTTCTGCATTTAAGCCTTTTCATTTCCACAGATTTCCAAGCACAATCCCTACGAAGAGCAGAATTCCTACAGTACGATTTGAAGAAAATTTTTTCCAACAGTCTTCGGGCTTGTCTATGTCCAAAGTGTAAATCTGCAAAAGTACAGTATAACATTAAAGGATTATTATTATTCTACAGATTCATAAATATCTTACAGATCACAAAATTATCTGCAGCTTCAAAAAATTATTCTTAAGCTCTAAAGACTATCCTTAACTCCACAAGAAACAGGAATACTCTGCGTTTAATTTTTTTTTTTGCATAACTGGCATCTGTGTTTGACAGATTTTTTTCAACATACAGCAGAAAAGTCAAGGATCTCATAAGAACATAATTCCCAGACCATCTCAATGGAAGCCCAGTTACTGGTGTGTCTGGATTGATACTTAAAAGTGCAAAAATATCTGGGTATGTAAATAAGTTTTGAGATTTTCCTCAGTAGGTTGCCACCTAATTCTTCAATGTAACTTTAAATAAAAATGAATGCACTTTTCCATCTCTGTTGTTCTATGTTTCAGTAGAGATAAGGCACTGGAGAGCCAGCAGTGAGCCAGAGCAAGTGCCAGAGCCTGCCGTGCCACACAGGGCTGGTTTCAGTCCAGTTGCTCTTAGCCAAGTCCATGCAATTCCCTTCCAAACAAGGACCAGGACACCTGCAATAGCAGCCAGAAGGCCTGGCTTACCCACATGGCAGCTGTCTGCTATGAGTCACAAATAAAAGTGGGAAAAAAAAAACCCAACAAAAAAAATTCCCAACTCACAAGGTACAGCAAGAACAAATTTACTGAAAAAATATTCCCAAAATCAAAATTTGGTGCAGAAGTCTTGAGCACAATAACAAGAGGAAATGTTGAGCAAAATGAGTGGAAGGATTAACAGAGAAGGAGCCCCAAAAACCTCAAACTTTGCACTTCAGCCTTTGAAAAAGTTAAAATAGAAAGAAGTACTTGACTGAAAGAAGTGAAACCTTCCCCAGGAGATCTGCTTCATTTGTGGCTGTAGAGAAAACAGGGGTGGGTCCTGGTCAAATAATCAAAAAAAACTCTTCACAAGCTTCTCAAACATGATGTGATCCATGCCCTTAAGAACCTGTCAGCTCCTCAGACACTGGGAACTTGAAACACTGAACTGGCAAATTAAACTAAACAGCAGCTAAGCTATTCTTTCAGAAACACATGGAAAGTAGAAGATGTTATTTTTCTACTGGCACACCTCTTGAGAGGGATACAATTTGATATCATCATGACCAAATTTTTCTGCCTCAGGCAGAAAAAATTCAGTGAATCAAGGAAATCTTGGAAATCCTGATCCTCAAGCACCTTATGCAGCTTTCTAAACTCAGTTAGACACAATCAGAAATCTTGAACAAGAAGATAAGCATAAAAATATTTAAGCAGGACTATACTAAAATAATTCCTCAAAAAGAAGCTACTCTGTGGTATACAGAACAGTTCTGCTCTTTTGACTTTGGCAGTCCACACAATTGTGAATTCCCCATCATTTATACTCATTAGTCTGCATCCCCACTTACAAAGATCCTTAAAAGTGGTTCTCATTTTATGACAAAACAACACCACAAAGGCTCTCTGACAATTCAAACTGTAAATGATCATGCAGAGGACATAGGATTCTTTTCCTCATACATTTCCAAGCACAGTCACTATGAAAACAGTGACTGAGTGCCAGACTACATCACCACAAGGATTCTCTTACCCACTGATATGTTTAATATCCATTACCTGCATGAGCTCCACCCACTAAAATGCAACATTATGATCAATGTGCTTTATAAAAAGTTCCCCATCACCAATCCAAATTTAGCTTCTCAGACTAGTAATGGTTTTACTACTTGCAATACACAATACTCTGCCATTACTTACCTATCAACACCAGCAATTAATTTTTGAATAGACTGACTTGTCACTTACTACAACACTGTATAACACAGTTGTTAGGATTCAGAAATAACAAGATAACAAGATCCTATCTGCATTCCTTTACCGACAAAGCTAATCTCTTTCTTTCTGTTATTCATAAAAATTTCTAAATGAATGCAACTACAAGACTGAATTGGATTGTTCTCTGCTTTAAGAGAACTGTCAATTAACATAAAATTATAACGCTAACATCTGCTATTATGTGTGCCAGACACTGCAAGAACTGAATCAGAACAGTCAACACCACAGTATTTTGCAGCACACTGAGGTGGATCTAGCAGCAGCTGCTGCTGACAGTGAGAAGAAAACCCTTTCCTTGAGATCACAGCTTAACATGTGGCACTTCTCTTGGTTACAAACAAACTGAAACTCAGTGCTCCACTGTTTGTGGTCAGGACTGAAGGTCTCCTCAACCAAAAGGTCTGCAAAAGGTACTTCAGAAGACCAAGCTTATTGTCAGAAGACTTTAGTTCTCTTTACAGGAACTGCTTTTCATGGGTAGCTCATTAACTGATGGGAGTTGAAAAGCCCTCTGACTTCTTAGTAAGAACTTCCTCATGGAAAAAGTATGATAAATCCATCAAACCTGGTGTGCCAGGTGAGCCCCTACGGTGGCCACAGCCGAGTAATACGGGAGGGTTTGGCTGCAATTGACCCCTGTCACACACAAACTCAGGAGCATTGCCAGGCTGAAGCCACTGAGCCACTGCTTTGTGTCCTTCCTGAAATGCAATGCAGTTGACTTCACACCAATCATGATGTCGTCCCTCTTATCCTGGAATGAAAAGATGAATTACCACAAAATCCATAATCCAATGCCATTTCATAAGAAAAATAAAAATGAAGGACTTGCTTAAATCTTCTATGCTTCTTACTAGGAGCCCAATTTAAGGGCAGTTGTAGGTCCTTACACTAAAATTTAAACTAGAAGGCTGGCCTTAGAGCTGTTTAGCAGCCAGGAGTTCATACCAATGTCAAAGATATTTCCACAACACAAAAGCATAAGAGCACAAAGGGTATTGCACTTCCATCTTTCCACCTGACTTGTAAAACCTTGGCAAACAGCAATTAAAATTTTTAAGGGCTGGGACTTCTTTGGGACTGCTTCAGCTCAGCTGCAGGGGAAGAACTGCAAGAGGTTAGTTCTGCTGTTTGACAACAAATTTGTAAACAAAACACACAAACTTGTGTGTTTAAACACTGGTATCCGGAAGGTTTCACTGTCACCCTACCTGATGTGCATAAATGGTGTCGTACACCAGTGTCCACATGACTCCAGCAAAGTACAAGGGCAAACACACAGACCACTCACATGACCCTTTGATGGCAGACCAGCCAAGAAGGGCTCCCCAATTAAATGTAAATCCTAAAAACATTAAGAGAATTTAAAAAAATGGAAGTTACAAGAATGCTAGCAGCAATTAAATACAATTTATCTGAGAGTGTATCATATCAGCAGCCTTTTATATAATACCAACATCTCCATTTTTCTACCACTTATCTTCAGGCAGGTAATAAATATAAATAATTTGGCATTTAATACTCTGGACATGCAAGAAAAATTACATATGCCACACATTTTTCCCTAATTTGAGTTTGACTTCATTAGTGTAGGGAAACATTTGCACAGAACTATTCTAGAATACTCTAACAACAGGTCTGAAGGTAAAATGCTCAGGTGTCAGTGTAACAAAACATGTCAGGATAACTGGCTGCAAAACAGTACACAGCAGCCAACTATGGTACTTCTAGCCTGAAAATGACAATTTTTGGTCAAAATTGAAGCTGAAGACAGCTGGAATGTGAAAGCCAATATACACAGGTTTATTTTAGTAGCTCAACCCAAAAGACAAGCACCATCAGTGTTGCGGTGTGTTGCAATGTCCTGTTTTAAACTTCCGGGTCCCTTCCCATGTGTGCCTATACCTTCTCCCTTCCCCCTCACCCCTTGCTGAGTGTGCCCTGTCAATCAGGCTAACATACCAGCAAGGCGTCGTGTGATTGGTCCCTCAGGCCTGGGGGACATTGGATAGGTGTCCCTAGTCCCTTGAGACCCTGCCCCTTTTACCTGGTTGGTAACTCACCTGTCCCCTCCCCTTTCCCCTGTCCCCAAGCTTATAAGGTTAATGAGACCATGCGGCCGGTATTCTGTTAGCAGCAGTTGCCCCAGTGCAGACATCTCTGTACCCATGGAATAAACATCTGGCAACCCTTCAGCAGAATCCACTCCTATTTTCTCTTCACCATCACCAGAAGCTCTCTCTCCTGAGGTAAACGGAGTCCTGACAAGCCTGGACTTGCGCCTGTGCCCCGCTGCACTCTCCAGCAGCCAAGGTATCTCTGGGGTAAAACACCACAGTGCTGCCTTTGGCCCAGCAGCGAGGGTCAGAACTGGCCCAGGAACAATCTAACTGGTTATATTGGGATCATATTCCAATATATTGGCGTCCCTGGGTGGGCGGAGTGACTCCGCAGCCCGAGAACGGACTCGCAGTACCTCAGAAAAGCTTCTAGCAGCCGTGCGTCCAGCTGAAAGGAGCCTGGCTTCAAGACTCCCAGCTAGAGACTTTGGGAATATTCCCAGAAAAAGTTTCGTGGACTGTTCGGCGCCTCTGGAAAGCCCAGCTTCTGTTTGGTGAGCAGATTTTCCAGAGGAAGAAAAGGGTAGCCTCTCTTGCACCCAGAGAGAGGTCCTTTTCTGGTGGAGACCTGCCTGCCTAGACCCAGCCTACAGCTTCCATTTCACGTGAGTATCTCTGCTTTCGGTAGAGCAGAAGCTCAAAAACAGACTCTGCCGTGAGTTCTGTTCCTTTTTGCCTTTGCATTTTTGGCTGCGCAGCCCCACAGACGGGAATTCATAGCGTTCTAGCTTTAGTTTTCTGCCGCGTGTTTCACTGTCTTTTAGAATTCGCGCCGGAGCGGGATCGCTCTCTGCCCTTCCCCCCCGGCTCAGCAGTGTGCTCGGACACGTGTTAGGAGACTCTCTTTCTTTCTCTGTGCGGGGGAGGGGGGGGGGGCTCTCTTTCCACGTGGCCGGGGGAGGGGGGGGCTCTTGGCTCTCTGCTCCGCGGAGGACTCTCTCTCTTTCTCTGTGCGGGGGAGGGGGGGGGGGGGCTCTCTTTCCACATGGCCGGGGGACCTGCGGGGTCGGGAGTGCTCTTTGCACATGCGGCGCGGCGGGGGGGGACCCGGTTTCGGCTTGCCACGTGGAGTGGCTGCTCTCTCTGCTCCGCGGGGGGGCTGCATTCTACATCGGGAGAGGCTTTGTTTCTGCCTCGGTTCGGGAGGGCGTGCCCTGCTGCTGCTGCCCGGGAATTTTAAAAGCAGTATATACAGCTGCATTGTGAAGCTTTTGTCTGCTCTTTATCGCTTTCTATCTGTGGTTTTTTTTTAGAAATTGGTAGCTGATTTTAGCTTTATTTTTGGTCAGGCGGGATTAAGTACTTTGCTTTTTACATCTAACATGGGTTCCAAACTTAGCATTGTACAAAGGGGAGTGTATTATAATATTGTTAGCATTTTAGTCAATGGTAATGTGAAATTCTCTAAAGGAAAATTGAAACAGTTTATAAGATGGCTTTTTCTGCAGTTCCCAAACATTTCCCCTGAAGAAATCCACAATATTCAATTCTGGGATAAAGTTGGGAATGAATTGATAACCTTAGGACAATCTGGCAAATCACCCTCAGCTAAATTTGTGTTCTGGAGTTTACAAATTCGAACAGCATTGCTCAAACAAAAGGAAATGGAGAAAAAGCCAAATGTAAAGCCATGTACCTCTGCTCTCCCTGTTTCTCCCAGCTCTAAAATCCCTAAACCTCTTTCCCCAAAACCTGGTATTTTAAAGAGAGCACACTCATTGGGAAGTCGGCTCCCAGAGTGTGCAAGAATACCTGAGTCGTCTTGCTCACAAAGCCCTGGCCAGGCTGCGTGGCTTTCCCAACCCCCTGTATCCCCTCCTCTAAAACCCAGAGCACATGTTAGCTTTCCGGAGAGCAGTGATGTCCAAAATGGCCCCCAGTCCCTAGGGGGCCCACAAGATGGTGGATGCCATCTTCCCAAACCTGGTCTTCTTCTTCCCAAAATCCTCTTAAGCATCCCAAAATTCCTGCCCCATCCCCCTCTCCTCCTGTTCCTCCTGACCCCTTCCCCCGTTCCCCCCCCTTTCCTGCAGTACCCTCAGCTCCGCCCCTCTACTCCTTCCAGGGGGCGTCTGCTGACATGATGTCACCAGGTGTCCCCGCCCCTTGACCCCGCCCCCTGTTCCCACGGCATCCCCGCCCCCTGCCAGCCCCTTGACCCCGCCCCTTGTTCCCACGCATCAGTATCTATTCAGGAGTTATTTTAGAAGCTGAAGATTGAAATGCTGTACAGACAAATCTGTATTTAAGAAGGGTTTTGAAATAACTGCAAAACTACAGCTCACTTGCAAATGACAAAATGTTTATTTCCACCCTACTCTTCTACCTCCTATCACTGCATCAAAACAAGGAATTAATTTCTAATAATAAAAAAAATCCAACCCCAAAACCACACATCAATGCCAGGGCCTGTCATAAATTAAGAAGCTTGTGGCACAACAGAGCTTTGTCTGTAAGGTACTTCTATTTTGATATAAAGTTATAAAAAATCAGATTGCTAAAGCTCAAGTACTAACTTGTAAAACACCCCAAAAACTACATCTGAAATTAAAAAAAGAGAAAAAATCTTTCCATCTCACCTAAAACTAGCTGTGGCCAGTATGTTATTCTCTTCATCAGAGGGTAGGTGATCACAAGGAATAAAGAGGATGCTCCCAGAACGATACTGCAAAAGGTACCAAGAGAATTATTGTTTGCCAGGCTAAAGATCCGCAGACGTAGTGCAGCACTGCAGGAGCTGTACATGGTACTGATCTAATTCTTTCCTTTCAATTACAATTCCATGACTAATAACATCCTCCCTCTGACCCCAACACCTTTTCTACTCAAAATCTCAGTGCTTAACTCAGGACCAAGAACCAGACTTTAAAAACCAAAAGATAACTCATACATCACCTGTAGTAATTCAGACACAGAAGCACACACAGTGCCAGGCTGAGCTGTCCCCCAAGAAAAACCAAGGACTGGAAAGTGGAGATATCTCCAGCTGCCAGGGGTCTGCTTGCTGTCCTTGCAACCTAAAAATGGAAATAATATTACCACTAGGTACATCTGTATCTGATGGGCAATTTACAATGTTTTTTTCCTATTTTCTGAAGAGAAATGAAAAGGTCCTAATTCTGTTGTTTGCTTTTGTTTCTCTCTAATGGCATTTTCAGAATCCAGTTCCATTGATGTGGAGTTAATAGCTGCGAAAAGACATTTAATCCCAACTGGGATACAGTGGAATTTAGAAATTCTGTATGGAGCAAGAAATCATACAAACTAAACTGAAGAAAGAAACAAGTGTCAGAAAAAATTTAAAATAAATGAATGGTGAATACTTGCCAAAGATTACCAACACCAAAAGAACACCAAATGACTGAATTTCACCTCAACATGAGCAAGAACTTCTCTACACTGAGGGTGGCAGAGCACTGGAGCAGGCTGCCCAGGGAAATTGTGGAGTGTCCCTCTCTGGAGACATTCCAAACCCCACCTGAACATGTTCCTGTGTCACCTGCTCCAGGTGCCCCTGCCTTGCCAGGCTGGGCTGGATGATCTCCAGAGGTGCCTTTCAACCTAACAATTCCATGAAATTGTGCATTTTGATGAAAATGGTGTCAAGTCTATTCAATGAGGTTCAAAAGCCAACTTTTACAGAATATTCTGTACATAAAAAGTATCTTGTCTATGCTTGAATAATGTGAATTTAAATAAACCCTTTTAGCTTGTTCTCCCCTCTGCCATCAGGCAATGCTAACATCAAGTACTGCTTTTGGAGCAGTAAACATGCACTTAACACAGCTGTGACCAATTCCACTGCACAGTGCAACCAAACATGGGATGCTTCACTTAAAGAAAATATGTCCCAAATAATCAGTAACACAAAATCTAAACCCCAAATCACCATTGTTACAGGGCTTGCAAGGGTTTTTCAGGATGAAGAGGAGACGAGAATGTTGACCTCATGTTCAGAAGGCTTGCTTTATTATTTTATGATATATAATACATTATGACTATACTAAAAGAATAGAGAGAAAGGTTCTCAGAAGCTTGCTATGCTAAGAATAGAAAAGGAAAGAATCAACAAACTTCTGTGTCTAGGCAGAAAGCAAGAACAGCTCTGCCGTGAGTGGTCAGTAAATCTAAACATTCACAGGAGACCAATCACGGATCTACTTGTTGCATTCCACAGCGGCAGATAACCATGGTTTACATTTTGTTGCTGAGGCCACAGCTTCTCAGAAAGAGGAAAAATCCTAAAGAAAAGATTTTTCACAAAAGATCTCTGTGACACACCATCACCTACACCAACCAACTCCTGCTGTTGGCCTGGCCTTTATGGCACCTGTGTTGAAGGAAGCCTTTTAAGGTACCCCAGAAAAAGCTGTGAAAGCTGTGAAGGCAATTTTTAAAACTTTCTATCTGACCACATCACTTAATGCACAAATTAAACCATTATATTGAAATTCGTTTTTACTTATCACATCCCCACATCAAATCTGTTTAGCATATGTAGTTGTTAACACGTTCCAAACCCTAAACCATCCAAAGCTTCCATAAACCCCATTCTGATTCTCTGCCTTCCCAACAGCACAAACACAAGTGCCATACTAAGAACTCCACATACTGGATTGGCTCATTAGTCTGTGTCTTGTAGGGCCAAAACTCAAAACTCCAAAACCACAGGAACAATACAGGAAATAAGAACAGGAGGAGCAAACAGCATCATCAGGATGTTCCCGTCCAAGCTGGAACCTGTGCACGTTTTAGAATCTCACACTGGGCACTGCTTTTTACTTATTTCCCTCTTCTGAACAAATGGGAGATGATAAATGAAAACATACAACATAATAGAAGGAGATTAGCTCAGGGCTGGGCATGATACTCTGAACAGCCAAAATTAACAATACAACAATAAAAGGAAACGCTGGTCCTAAAATTAGGGGGGGGGGGAGTAATTCTTGGATAGATTGTCACTAGCAAGTGTAGCAAAAAAGTGTTACTTGGTTTGTTCTGTGGTGCAAAACAAGGTTGAAAAATAAACTTGTTCAAGTACTGCCTAAAGCAAACAACAGCATGTATTTTATCTTACACAGAGGTGAGTATTCTACAAGACTTAATACAGTCCTAGACAGAGGAAAAAAATACTTTCTACTGGTTTTGGAGGAAATGTAAACAAATTAATTGCATGCACGTCAGACAGAAACATGGAGGAATTCCTGAAGCTGGAGCCTGCACTCATCAAGGAATCACTAGTGATGTTCATGGACGTCAGTGCCTTCAGAACCCTTGGTGCATGGCTGAGAAAAAACAGCATGTGTTAAGTGCAGTTTCTCTCCCTGGAGACATTCAAAATCCATTTGGATGTGTTCCTGTGTAACCTGCTGTAGATGAGCTGGCCTTGGCAAGGGGGTTGAGCTAGATCATCTCCCGAGATCCCTTCTAACCCTAAAAATTCTGTTGATTCTGTGACATGGAGATGAATGAGCGCATGCTCGGTTCTCTGAATCACAGAAGGGCTTGAGTTGGAAGGGGACCTTGAAGATCACCTCATTCCAACCCTCGTGTTGTGGGCATGGACACTTTTTACTAGACCAGGTTACTTGCAGCCCCATCTAACTTGGCCTTGAACACTTTCAGCGATGGGCCACCTAAAACTTCTCCGGGCAACCTACTTCAACGCCTCACCATCCTCAAGAGTGAAGAACTTATTCCTAATATCTAATCTAAACCTACTCTTTCAATCTGAAGCCACGCCCGCTTGTCGTGTCACTGCACACTGTGAGCGGCCTGGCCCCGCGGTTCGCTACCTGTCTGTCATAGTCGCGGTCCCACATGTCATTGATGGTGCAGCCGGCCCCCCTCATGAGCACGGCTCCCACGCCGAACAGCGACAGCATGTGCCAGTCCGGCAGGCAGCCGGGCGCGGCCGCCAGCCCGATGCTCCAGGTGCACGGCAGGTAGAGCAGCCACGTCCCTGCGGGGAGACAAAACCCGCGGGCGGGCTCAGCGGGGAACGGGAGGCCACGGGCGGCCCCGGCCCTCCCCGCCGCGCTCACCGGCGGGCTGGTGCAGCCGCATGAGCCGCAAGTACGGCTGCAGCGGGGCCGGCGCGGCGCGCACCAGCTCAGCCGCCGAGAAGCTGCGCGGCCCCGGGGGCGCGGCGAGGCGGCGGAGCAGCAGCGGTGGGGCGGCGGCGAGGGGCAGGCGGGCGGCGCGGAGCCCGAGCGTTTCCCGGAGCCCGGGAACACCCCGGCACCATCGCGCCAGCAGCGCCGCCGCCATCTTAGCGCCGGACGGAGTCTCGCGGCGCTGCGCATGCGCGGCGACCCCGGGCACCCTGCGCCGGGGCTGAGGCGGGGCGGGGTTGGTGTGTTCTCAGGGGAATCCTCGTCCTCGAAACTTATTGACGTGATCGTTCTTAACATTCGTGTCATCTCCAAGACCTTTCCTCACTGTAGGTAATTAAAAAAGAAAAAAATCAGATTTCCCATGTGGCCTTTGTGTCTCGTCTCCTCGCTCACTCAGTTCTCCCACCATGTGTGTGAGGGACTGAAATGCTGGGGGTTAATGACTCCCACACCCAGCGGCATCCGAAAGCAGCGCAACCTTGGCTGTGGCCAGGTTTGCGCTCCCCGAGCTGGAGGGGAGGAGGAGAGGGCTTGGGATGTGTGTTGGGAAATCTCAGACCAGCACAGGAACAGCCCGGGTGGCCGTGGCAAGCCCACCTTCGCTTAGCAACAGGGCAGGTACCTGGGCATTCCCACCTGAACCGGATTGGTATTAACCCATTGAACTTCATGTTTCAGGGGCTTCCCCCACCCCTGATGGATCAACACTGCGATCATCACACAAGAAAATTCAATGCATCAATTAAGTCTTGTTGCTGGGTCCACAGGTGGTGTTATCTGTACAGAAAAATTCCCAGCACCGGAGGTTTATGTCCAAAAAGGAGACAGAGAAGTCCTCTGACTTTATTCCAAAAAAAAGGGAGACACCATGGGCATTCCTGTAGCATCCCTCAAGTTTTTGGGGGACGTAGCTTTCTTTAACCCTATTTTCCCGGCCGCATGACCCTCTTCCTTTCCCCATTGACTGAGGTACTTGGGAGGTACAGGCTGCCCAAATCACCTAATATGTATCCCCTTCGAATATGCACACCACCCCCTGCCTTTTCTTTGTATCTCTAAGTCCAGGATTTTAATACAGCCTTAGATGAGAAAGTCTCTGTCTGAAATTTATGGTTACTCCCGTTGTTTCTTTCACCTATCAGCATCTAGCTTTACCTACAGGCATACTCACAGTTTGTTTGTAAAGACACATTCTTCTCATTCCCTTCATATCTTCCCACTGTCTGTCTTGTCCTTTCTCTTTCTTTTCCTTACATATTTTCTTAAATTCTATCTTTATATTTTCTATGGTTATATTTCTATAGATAATATCTGAAGCGGCTGTATACCTCCTTTCCGTAGTTCTAAACTAAACCTGCTATATATAAACACTGGTCATTCATGTGTCATTTCACTCTTCTCCACCTCATTAACAAGAACCTCAGTTACCTCACCTTCAGGGTCACAACACCAACTTATGAGTTATTGCACAAACCAGAGAGCAGAGAACCATAAAACCTTTGCTTTTCATGGCATGGTTTCAGTGTCTGTGTCCTCAGATTTGCTGCTAAAAGATTCCTTGGGGAGTTCATTGTCCCTCTAGAGTATAAATTCTTTTGCATTACACACTTCCTTCAGCTTGAATGGCTCACACACTGGTAGAAGACAATGGAAACCATTTTGAACTTTGATTTCCCAAGATGCTGACTAGCAGGAGGAAGTGAAATATGAATGTGATGGAGAAGTGACTTTAATGTTTTGCCAATGTTTTGCCAGTGTTTTATTGTTTTAATGAGCAGTACTCCACAGCTGAAAAACTATTTGCACGGGACCATAAAGGAGAGAACTGCTCAACTCTGGTGAAGAGTAGCTAATAATCTAGGTTCCATATCTTGCTGAGAAAGTCATCATGGGCTTTATTCAGATACAGACAAGTACCTGAGGTGTGATTGAATAGTGAATCCTGGCAATGAATCCCCACAGCCTCTCTGCCTGCCATGTGTGTAGGAACGTGGATGCTCATTGTCACCAGGTGTATGTCCTCTGTAGACATTGCTTTGGTGTTTTTATATGTGTGAAGTGGCAAGGAAACCCTGGACTGTCTGCAGAAAAATTTTAAGGAGCTCGTGGAAGTAGAGCAGTAAACTTTTACAAAGTAAACTTTTACAGTTACTGCTGCTGTATTTACATTCATAATAATGTGGCCTGGGCCTTCACTGAAAGATAACCTAGGGAATAGCTCATTTCAGACTAATAAAGCCCTGCTGTCTTCTTTAGCTGAAATCTGAGTTGATGGTCAAAATGTCCCTGACTCTAAGGTGGTTATCAGTTTCCTTATTTTCACATACACCAAATGATCCCCTGCTCCAAAGTGTGATGCAACTTACTCCACCTTCTAGGAGATTCAATGTAAGTAATCTGACCTCAAGAGTCAAAAGGGCAAAAGTGAATTGGAATGAGTGTGAAATATGATTCTCCCTGCTCTCAAATAAGTGTATTCGATCCCCTGAGGTTTATGACATTCACAGAGGAATAAAAGCCCCAGAGATAAGGGTGGGGCAGGCATTGGTCCTGGGGTGATGTTCATCTCTGTTTCAGACCATACTCTCCTTGGTGTGCTGGGATCCAGCATCTTTCCCATTCCCTGCACTTTTGTCCCTCGTGCTCTGTTTGTGTAGAGCTAACAGTAGCTATTAGCTTGATGTGCAACACTTTGTAAAGAGCGAGGTTTTTGATTTACTGAGCTGTAAATCAAACCTCCCCTCCCCACCCCACCACCAAGAACAGGGCTCAGAGAGGAGCCACGGTTGGCAGCAGCTGTCATTTGCATGTGCAAACATCCCGGGCCCCTCCTGATAGTTCCTGTGTGCCAGTCACCAGCACATGTTTCACATCTGAGTCACATTGGGTGGAGGGCTTCTGAGCTGCTTGGCAAACACAATTGAAACACACCAACCTGTGTAGGACTTCTTTCATTTTTGTGTACTTGGGTATTCTTACTGATAGTAAAAAGAAACACGGGTAGTTATGATCAAAAGAAAAGTAGGGAGTGTCCTGGTATCAACATGTCAAAAAGGAGTCTTAAAAAAAATTAAGATTGCCAAAAGTTGGTATAAATTGCTTTAATGAAAATCTTCAAATACAAAACTCACAAGCATTGGAATAAACAAAATATTTAGAAAAGTCCTAAAAAGAAGCTACCAGGCAAATGATAACTTTGATGTTTTGGTTGGAACTTACATTTTTACAATAATAATAATAATATATTATTAACTTCATGTTGACTGTATGTAAGACTTTCCATCTTACACTCTCTTTCCTTCTGTTATTGAACTTAGACAATGTAAACAAACTCACCCTTCCTTGTTTCTGATCTATGTTATCCTCTGATACATAACCCTTCACAAAATGCATCTGCTCCATGGATGCACACACTCCTTTGACACACTGAACTCAAGTATAACCTTTTCAGTGTGCAGGTTTCCATCACAGCTACGAAAGTACATCAGTTTTGAAAGTCATCTCATTAAAAAAGGTTTCCTGCCCTACATTAAACCCCATGTAACTAGTAGCATCTTTTTAAAGCTTAAAAAGGGAGGTACAGTAGTGTGGGGTAGTTCTTCCCTGCTGTGCTCATAAATATAAGGCATTGAGAGTGGTGTGGGCTACATACCTTCAAGAAAAGTAGATGCAAATAAATATATGCAGAAGGCCCCAGCTACTGTCCTAGGCTTTCTGTTGCCCTAAGGACCAGCAGCCTGTGTGCCACAGGGAACTATTCCTGGCACAGCCAACTGCAACAGGGTGTGCATGGGGAAGGCTCAGCTGGGGAGAAAAGCCACCACCAACACTGATTTCTGTCCAAAATTGCTGTTTTTCCAGTAAGAAGGATGTCAGCCTGACTGGGCACTTCTGTCCCCAGGATGCTCTATAGCAACTCTGGTGGTTGAGGGGTGAGTGGTTTCCTCAGCGTCTCTCCTATCCCATTTCCCCAAGACAAGAGAGACCTGGGTGCATCAGGGAGTGTAAAGCAGAGAGAGCTTGAGAGCTTTACCTGTGCACAGGTTCAGGAAAGTCCTTTCCAGCTCAACTGCCTGCAGAGTGGTGCAGGCTGAAGGGTCATGAGCACTCACTGTGCAGCCTCCTGAGCACAGAGGGTTATTGCCAGGGCCTGCTGGGCTCCTCTCCTTTTCGTGCAGGGAAGAAGTGTGTGATGGCAGAGTTTGACCACCCTACAGGAGCAGCCTGCATTTCCTGCATCAACAACTTGCCTTTGGAAAGCACAGAGCCACAGCTTCATCTTGTGACTGAACAATCCTAGCTTGAGAAAAATGTGTGTTGTCTCCCCAAATCTAATAGAGGAACTGGTTTCTCTGCAAGGCCTTTGCCCCTGCAAGCACCCTGACCTTGGTTTGCTTTGTGTGTCCAGAATTTCCAGCCCAAGACACCCTCAGCAACCACAGCCCTCTCTCAGGCTTCCCCACACAGTGCGAGGTCACAGCTGTACAGCTCAAATAAAAACTCTGCTTATCCTTCCTGAAGGCAAGCTTTTGGAGAAACTGCTTTAGGAGCTGTGCTTGCCAAAAGGAGAGGGAGAGGGGAGGTTGCAGTGCCTGGGTAGGCAGAGCCCCAGGTAGTGTGAGAAGCTCTCTGCGTGGTGTGGAGAAGGGTTCCACGCTCAAGCACAGTGACAGGCTAGATCAAGAGATAAACCAGCACCTGCCTGGTCTTATTCTACCTGGATAATTCTCCTGGAATCTTCCTTGTACCAGTTACCCAGTGGGACCTTAGTCTTCCCCAGCTAACAGCTGTGCTAGTGCTGCAACATTTGCTTCCTTTACCAGAATTAAATCCCGTGGCAGAAATGTGAATTTCTAGGATTAGAATTTCCTACTAGGCAAATGCTTTACATTTATCCTGAGTGTGTGTGTTGACCACTTAAATGCAAGCAATAGCTTTGGCATTTTTGATAACATAAAAGCCGTAGGAGAAGGGTGGAAGGCCAAGCAGTCTGCCAGGACCAAGGGGCTTTTCCACAAGCTCTGGCAGTGTTTCATCATCCAGCATCCGCAGCACGCGGCCGTTCAGCTCAATGGACCTGCAGAGGAACAGAGAGGCTGTTTGGGCAGCTGTGCTCTGTTTGCCATTGAGTACAAGCTGCTCTGGGCCTGAGTGTAAACATTAACTCAGCCCAAAGCCAAACCGAACTTCCCTTGAATGTGTGTGTACACACACACACAGACATCTGCAGCACTCCCACTACAGGGACTCCTTCAGAGTGGTAGCACAAGCACATTTAAAAGTACGTTTCTTTCTCTTCCAGTGAGGTCAACAGCTAGACAGACTTTGAAAAGTACAAATTTAAATTGCTTTTTCTTCTGAAAATATTAATATTCTTTTTCGCCCACAGAGCAGATCTTTTCCCTGTGGATGCATTAACAATGACAACAAAAAGATCCCACCCACATACAAAGTCTGAACACGTTGCTATAAATCAGGAGCTGGCACTTGGGAAAGCAATATAATTGTGCTTGTGCAAAAAAACCCAAACCAAAACAAAACAGGACTTTAGCAGCTGGTCCAGAACACTGACACCTGCTAGGATAAACTTCCAAAGTAACATCAAGTGTCCTTATAACTTAGTAAGCTTTCAGCAGCCTGAGTTTAGGAGACCTGATTTAACAGAAGTCAGATCTTACTGAAACAAATCCAGATGAATGAATGGTAACTTCTTCTTTCCCCTTGCAAATTGAAGAAAGTGAGGTTTTAAAGACCATCTAAGCCTACTCACAGTCTTTCCTCAGGGATGAAGGAATTGCAACTTACCTGGAAAGAATATTCTCTTTGCCATGAGGAAGTAAGAGGTACTGATCCACATGCTTGCTCGATAGGTAATCTGGTAGCTCCAAATGATGGGTGACGTTGTAGAGGTTTAAAGCAAACAGTGTCACATCCCCTTCTCTGTACTTTGGGCTGCAAGGCAAGAGAAGGTGATGGTGGGGATCAGAATGATGTGTGACCTTGCAATGTCCCAAAGGGCATTTTTTGGCCCGGGGGTGGCCATGGGCTCAGTTTCCAGGCTATTTTGCCCTTTCTGGAGGCTTACTTGAGGCTGCTTGTGCAGTGGAGGTAGACACGGAGCTTCGTCTTGTTGGCTCCGGCCAGGCTGACCTGCAGCACCTTGGTACCCACCAGCTTCTTGTAGAGCAGTGAGAGCCAGTAGTCCTGGGAGGCACAAAAACACATGGAAAAAATTGCATACATGCCAGGTGCTCCACACATCTAACCTTAATTTTGAAGCTCATGTCAAGGGGTTTTCCCCATAGCTTTTTGCTTTTTGCTTTACTAAGCTTTTCACATCTACTTAAATTCACACACCATAGCTAAAAGGGAAGCCCTGCCTGTGAGCAGCTGTGTTTAGAAGGTGCCTTAGACACATTTTCCCCTTCATAAGGAACTCTCAGAGCTCTGTCAGGGAGAGATTGTGCTTTCGAAATGCCCTTCTGCAGGGTACAAAGAACCTTGGGACTGAATGCAGGAATGTAAGCTGCCCTTCCTGCAGGAAAGCTTGTACCTAAGGCACAGGTGCAACACCAAGAAGGAACTCCTAAACTTTGACCCCTTTAACATTGTACTTCTGAACAGGTATCAGGATGGATTTCTAAATCTGAGTCACAAATGTATCCTCTGACACTCCAGGATGATGCCTCAGAGCAGGGCAATGCCCAGTGCAGAGTCATTTTTTCCAGGTCTTTCCTGCTTTCAGAGAGCTTCTCCCAGCTCATTTGTTGGTCTTTGAGGTTTTCTTAGGAGGAAAACTATTGTGTTTCTCCTCTGACTCACCAAAAGCCCAGGAAATTACTTTTGCTATCAGCCTTCATTCTGAATCCCTCTGCAAGGAAATGTAGCCTTCTGACACTGATGTGCTTCCTCATTTCTGTGCTAACTACAGCTGGATTTGGATTTCCCTGCCTCTGAAGTATTACTGGCTTGGTTAACATCTGTACTGTCCATAGGTGAGGAAAAGGGCACACAGTTTCAGTCCAAATTAAATCTATTTTAATGAGGGAATGAAAAGCCCAAAGTCACAAGCCTGATGATGCAGCCTCTGGCATAGGAAGCAGCTGAGCAAGTAGGATGGAAAATCCCTGTATGCTGGGTTTTCTTTTAGGCTGGCTCTATGACCACCAGTGAAAATCACAATTTGGAAGCAGAAAAATGAGAGGAAAGTGAAAAAGGAAGATGCTGTCCCTCACCCCAATCTAAGCGCTAGTAGTACAAAGAAATGTGTCACTTCTGCAAGAACAATGTATAGTTCATATAATGAAGTTTCATCACAGCAAAGTATATTTCCTAATAAATAAAACTATACTAAATGTATATTTCAATTTAATTATCCTTCAGCCACAACTGTAGGATGAGTATGCTCATATAACACTTGACTTCACGGTGGCATGGTTTTCACATGGAATATAATAGATTTTAATATGTCTTTTCCCTTCTGTTTATAAACTACAGATCACTCAGCTGAGGAGTAGTCAACCCAAAACAGACCATCCAGAAAAACCTTGTGAGATCCAGGAGCTGCTATGTACAAACCAGAGCATTGTGTCCCACAAATCAGTTTCTGATGTGCTGAAGACTGGCTGCCCCCTGCAGTTGGAGTAAATATCTAGTGTGCATACATATATTTGTAATAATACATTAACCTGTAGTGCAACATGAGATAGCTTAAGGTGCAAGGATACCTGTGGCCATCCAAGCAAAAAAAGGTGTTGTTAAAATAGCTGGCCTGTCCCTCCACACCCAGAGCTGCCTGTGCAGAGGTGCATCCAGGGGCTGTTCACATACCGGCAAAGGCTCAAAGTTGGCGTCCACTAGGTGATAGGTCCCTGCCCCGAAGAAAACCTGTCTCATGACCACATCAATCCCCTGCCTGGCTGAAAGCCCGAGTTTGTCCAACCACCTGCCAAAAAATGAGGCAAATATCATGCAGATGAAAGTGCTGACCTCAGCAGTACTTTGTTGCCCCTCTCAAACCAGATTGGGAAGCAGGAAAACAAAACTTAGTGAGTGATGATGACTTCCTTAAAAGCACACAACTAATTTCAAGTCTTGCATTGGTTGCATGAAAAAATAATTTCAGTCCACCTCTTGAAGTCCAAGTTGGTGGGAACGGTTGCTCCATTCCCCTGTTTGTAGGTGGTGGAAACTAGGAGTGACAGCAGTTTCTCCTGAACTGGCCAAGGGTCTGAAGGCTGAGAGAAATCATCACACAACAAAAGGTTGCCTGTCATTATCAGACTTTGACTTGCTGGCCCACCACACCCTGATAAAAAGTCATCATGTCTTATAGGATGGAAAAAAACTGCTCTCACTCCCCAGGAAGCCTGAGGAAGCCACATTCCTCCTGTGGGGCAGCCCCATTCAGCTGTCAAAATACATAATTTCCCCACATCTGGGACCCAGTACTCACATAAAACCAGCAACATAGGTGTTAGACAATCTGGGAGCTCCTCCTCCATAGGCAGAGCTCGTCTCTCCCAGCCACACCTTCTTGTCCGGCACAGTCTGACCAACAATCTGGCCAGCGTGGCATTAGAAAAGAAGAGAAAGAAACGACAGTTAATTTTTTGGCTACTGAAATGAAAAATATTTTGTGTTTTAGCCAAAGGCTTACTTAGGATGTTTACATTTAAGGGATAATGCTCTGAGATGGGATGGCACAGAAATTTGGATCGAAAGGACTAGAAGTAGATTTACATTCCCCCCTGAAAAAATCCCTAACTTGCTACCCATGTAAAACAGGACAAACATCACTAAAATCCAGGTCCCATAGTTCCTCTTGTGCTGAGTAATGCTATATTCTAAGTTATAATGCTGTCAGGATCTCAGAAAAAAAAAAAAAAAAAAAAAACAAAAAAAACACCCCAGAAACATTGGGGGGATGGGATAACGATAAATTACATCTCTGAGTAATTACTCTATCAATAAATGAGAATGTTGTAGGTGTGTGATGCACGTGGCATCATGTTTGCTGCATAGCAAACTGTTGGAGCTCATTTATTTTTAGTATCATTACTTTTAATTTTATTTTTTTTATATACAATGCCAGCAGAACTCAAGCTTTGAGTATCCCTGTCTATTGCTAGTAAGAAGTAGTGCTTTATTTTGGATTCCGTTAACCCCCTGGAAACTGAACATGGGAATGATTGAACAGGATCTCCTGGACTTCACCTCCAGGACTTCATATATGGCTGTGGCAAAGGAGTCCAACACTTCAGGGCTCAAGAAATCCCCCCTTGTTGCACTCTGTCCATTCACATAGTAACTGAAAATCAGGGAAAAAACATAGACAAAATTAGGGAGTAATACCACCAGTGGTACAAAACACCACTGAAAAAATTCAGTTGATTGGTACATTTATCCACAGCATGATTTTTCTGTCCAGTGCTTTTTAATTTTTTGTTTCCAAATGTGTAGGTCTGTCACTTTTATTTAAGGGACTTAAAGATATGATTACCTCAGTGGAGTCAGGATATCACAGAAATTTCCACCAGCAGAAGTAATAGGTTTGTTTGCATCTATTTATTAAGAACAAGGAAAACATCACCAAGAGCCAGCTTCTGTAAGTCTTCTTCTGTTGAGGAGTCTATGTGATTACTTGCTCAACTCTAATAAGTTATATATTGAAAATATCAGCTCACAGCATATGTCCATCTGCTGGAATATTTTGGCCACTTGGAGGGAGCTGAAATATGGGCATCCCTATGGCATAAATGGTGCCCTCCACCATGAGCAGAAGAGCTTTTAAGTCTTGTTTGTCCAAATAAATTGGAATGGTGGCTTTTGCAGTTCATCCTGCTCTCACTCAGTCTGACCAAAAACAGCTGAAGCCTTCCACCCACAAGAGGAAGCTAAAACCTGATAATCCTAAATGAGTTAACAACAGCCCAGGAAGGGGAAAGGACATGTTTCATGCCTTTCTAGCAGCTGAAAATAGATAATTGCTGTATGTATACATATATATAAAAATGAGTATGTACATCTTTTCTCACTGTTGTCTGACTGCTGCATATCATGTCCTGCTTTTGACTCTGGAAAGAAAACTGCCTTCACATGGAAATGACTTTCAAACATGTGGAGTTCATGGCCCTGAGGCCAGTTTACTCCACTGTTGCCGTGAGCACTTTAAACCTACCAATCAAAGTCCCTGCACAGGAGGAAAGGGCCAGGTGCCAGTGCTGTTTGCACTGTGTGTGGGATCTGAGCCTGAGTTACCCACACAGAGCCTGAAATTACTCCAAGAGCAAACTCAAGGGAGCAGGAGGAGCTGCTGGCAATTCTCCATGGACAGGGGTCAGCCAGACCTACAGGGCTTTTTCTTTATATCAACTAGACATAAATAGAGCAAACAATATTATCATCTTGCGCATGTTACATTCCCCGTGACTAACCCCTACCACTGCTTTTGGGTCTCTGCACCAAGTAGACCCTTTGGAGGCATCAGCATTTCTGTAATATCTCCCTCAATTAATCTCCTTTCTGAACATAGAACTTTGTGGAGAGGCCCCTGAGAAACTGTCAAAAGGGGCATTTCACCCCCCTCTTTTCTGTTGAGACTGATAATTCTGTTCAAATTGACATTTTTTAAAGAAAATGAGGCAGTAATCAGAGTGACAGTGGCATCCAAATGGTACTTACTGGTGCCATGTGACAGAGTCGATCACCTTCCCTCCCGATTTCAGGAAGCTGCAAGCAGAGGGAATGGTGGAGGAAAGGGGATTAGCAGCACCAGTCATTACTCCCACTAGTGCAACACCATGCACAGCCCTCCCCTCTCCCCACAGCTGGCAGTGCTGATGGTGAATGCTGGGGGCCAGGCTTGCCATGGCTTTTAAGCAGGCTTTGGGCAGCCTGACTTCCTTAGCAGGTTGCTGGGAGGATGAATTGACCTTTGTATAACATGTGGGTGTTTTTCAGGATAAAAGCCCTTGTAAGCACAACCCTAGAGGCAGTATACTCAATAGGAAAATGTGTGGACCACTGATGTACTTCCAGCAGCTGAGTTTTACCTGGCTGAGTATTCAGGCCTTGAACTCAAGCATGAAGGTAAGATTATAATTGTCATCTGTCAAGGTGAAAAAAAATTGTTCAACCCTGCCTTAAAGCCTCTTCATGCCTCCTGCATATAGGGGCAGACAAGCCACAATTCTCCACAGCTGCCTCACTCCAGGGAATGCTGCTGGAAGCTCACACTCCTACCTTCTGAGCAGTCTCCGTGTGTGCTTTCGGGGCTGCCCAACGTCAGGGCCGTAGAGCTTGGCATGCTGATAGAGGGCATAGTTATTCAGCAG
The DNA here is from genome assembly GCF_028769735.1 of Zonotrichia leucophrys gambelii. NCBI lineage: Eukaryota > Metazoa > Chordata > Aves > Passeriformes > Passerellidae > Zonotrichia > Zonotrichia leucophrys. The sequence continues at coordinate 41,355,680 of NC_088173.1, read as the reverse complement.
TTGGCGTAAGTGGATGAAATCTTGCCCCAGCTGGAAGCCATCAATGTGGATGCCAGATTTCTTCCTGAAGCTGTTGGGCTCTGAGGAAGACACATGCCCATCAACACCCCTCTCTATTTCTGGGGCACAAATTAGGGCAGTTCCATCCACATGGGAAGCACCAGTTCCCTAAGGCTTCACCTGATCTGGCATAGTGTGGGTGAGATATTTGAAGGTAAGCATGAAACCAAAAGCTTGGGGGGTACAGCGTGCTGCTCTCCAGGACTCTGTCCCAGCCATAGGTGACATCCTGCACCTTGTGGGGGATTGTTCACCTCATCTCAAAGCCCTGATAGGAGCAGCAAAATCATCTCAATTTGCTCATTCATTTTGCCTTTCTGTAAAATCCCCCTGAAAATTAAGACCTTAATGTCTCTTTATAAAACATCACCTTGCCTTGATGTGCCATCATCCAAAATATCCAAAGTTACTAGCCCACACCCTCTGGTGGTACTTTTCTAGGTGATGGCTGGTCTGGTCAACAAGCACTTACCATTCCCAAGTTCCCAGGAGATGTTGTACCTCTGGGAAGCACAGTAGTCCAGCAGTGCCTGGGCATTTGAGCTGTCCCACTGCAAGCCACCTTTCCGCAGCAAGGCATTGAGTCCAAAGATCAGGTGAAACCCTGAGCAGTTTGCAAAGCTGTAGAGAATATCCAGTGTATTTTCTGCACAGAGGAGAAAGGAGGGGTGTTTATCTTAAGGTAGTTGAGCTGTGGCCAAGTTACAATCTTTACTGCCTGTATTTATTTAGCCTGATGCTGCAGATGTGCCAAACTTTCCCAGCCTGACAGAAGAAGTCAGGCCCCACTACACATCTTGCAAGCTTTGAGAACCTCCCAACTGTCGCAGACATCTTATGTGAAAAATCCTTTCTTGGGATTTTTCTCCCTTCTGAGAAGCTGCAGTTTCAGCAACCAAATGTAAACTGCTGCTGTGGAATGCAACAGGTGGACCCTTGATTGGTCTCGTGTGGATGTTTGGATTTACTGACCACTCACGGCAGAGCTGGCTCTCGCTCTCTCTCTGGGACACAGATCTTTGTTATTCATTCTTTTCTATTCTTAGCTTAGCTAGCCTTCGGAGAACTTTTTCTTCTATTTCTTTTTAGTATAGTTATAATGTAGTATATGTATCATAAAATAATAAATCAAGCCTTCTGATAATGGAATCAACATTCTTGCCTCTCTCTTCACCTCAAAACCCTTATGACCACTGTCACATCCAACCCCTGCAACCGAATGCTATTAAATGTGGGATGCCAAACAGTAGAAAAAGAGTTCTCTGAATATTTTTCAAAGTGGGTGAAATATTTCTTTTTCAGTGGTTTCAGCTCCTAATAGCCTATGGCCCTTTTACTGTGGGGCAGAGAACTGCATCCCCCTGTTTAAGTCTTACTTGTAATGGTGGTGTTTTTGTGCTTTTTCCGGTTCTGTTCGGCAAGAATCAGCTTCTCCTGGCTGGGCCATTGGGCCAGCAGCATCTTCTCAACAGCAGCAAATGCAGGCCTCGAGCCACAAGCCTCTGTAGGACAGGAGCAGGTTGATAGGAATTAACTCCTCACCTCAGCAGCCAGCAAACCCTTGTTCCAGTGGGCTGACAAAGCATGGGCTGCAATGCTTGAGGAGCAGATAAGCCAGCCTGGCATGCAATGGTGTTGCAGAGGCAGGGCAGTGCTTCCTGCACTGGCCATCTCATGCAGGGGAAAGTGCTGACTTCCCCACACGGCTCACTGTCAGGAGCCATAAGGCACATTTCCTTCAAAGCTTTTTTCTTGGCATGCAAACCAGGAACAGGCCATAACCAGAGAAGAAGGCATGAGCCAGAGTCACAGGAAGCGGCTACTTTGCAAAGTGCTATGAGGGAAAAATACCACTTGACTTCAAAACTGAGCATCACTGGCCGTACAGTAATGTAGGATTGCACAATTGTGCTATGTGCCACAGGAATATACAGGATTTTTTTCATTTGAAATACCTCTTGACCCTCTTGCTAAGTTCAAAGAGAAAATACCAAGCTCAAGCAGTTGACAGGGCTTCATCAGGTTTGCATTTGCCCTGTCAAAGCAGGAGGGCAAGGCTGCATCCCCAGCCAAGCTCTCTGGTTTTGGGAGAGAGATTGAACACTCTGTTCTCCTCAGGTTATTTCTTAGGAGAAACAGAACATCCGTTCCTTAATTTTCATAATGAAGCCACAGCTTCTGAGCTGAACTTGACCATCTTCCAGACAGTGAGGGAGCTCCCAAGATTGCTGCAGGGAGCAGAGGGCAGCAAAGGGAGAGTCTCAGGAGATGCCACAGAGGATACAAGTTCCCCTACATCCTTTCTCCATTTCCCACAGCTGGCACAGCTCTTCCCACAAACCATGCTGAAAGTCCACAGATCTCCTCTCCATGGATGCTGGCAAAACTGAGACTGTAGAGGGTCCCCAGTGTTGCTGCTGTGCCCTTGCAGCATCCTCAGCCTGTGTCAAAGACCCTCCAAAACCTAGGATGGTTTCAAGTCTGACAAGTTGATGCCCACTTTACCTTGCTGTGCCTGAAATTCCCAGAGGATTTTTTCTTCTGAGGTTGAATCCTTGTTGGGATCAAAGATAAGAAAGTCTGTCTCAGTGCCACCAAACCTCAGGAAACCTGGGGACAGGGCCGCTGCCAGGGCACGCAGCTTGGAATTGCTGAGGAGGGAATGCCAACAATTAGGAAACCACTATATTTATGCAGACTGTGTAAAGGGTAAACATGGCAAGCACTTTGAGGAACATGCTGCAGTAGGTGACCTGGGGCTACCCAGTAGCCTAAGGGAATTCCTGATGGCTTACTGGGATCTGCATTCCAGCCCTCTGCATTGTACAAAAGGGATACTGATGCCAAGTGAGCCAGGAGAACGTCTAATGGGCAACAAGGGGAGAACATACCTGAGGGAACATCAGCAGGGAGCCAAATCCTGGGGGCAAAGTAAGGCAAAACTTTAAAACAATCTTGGTTTTTTTCATCCTAAACATCCTCCTCCCCTAGAGTTTTTAGTTTTGTTTGTGCAATGCCAACATAAATGTCCTGTGAGAATTTGAGCACAAAACTGACTTTACATCATCAGCCCCAGCTTCCCTCACAGCTGCCAAAGCACTTGCCTTTGTACCCAAGGGTGATTAGGAGTCCCTGCTGGGACAGGTGTTACCTCTATCAAAGCAGGTGTACAACAGAACATCACTGTGACCTGCTCACATCCCATGCTGGATTTGCAGCACCACACATCCCATAGAGGATATGCAGCACCAACAGGCAGCCTTCTCTGGGGGAAGAAGCCACAAGGCTTTGGAGGGCACTGGGCACGTTAGGCACTATCTGCTCCGTGGTGACAAACAGCAGATTAGAGGCCACCAAGTACTTCCTGCTCCTCATGGTGGCAGGCCTGGCCTCAGGCTGAACCCCAGGGTGTGAGGATGGGGCTGGATGTTGGAGACCTGAGCACTTTCCAGTAAAGCTGGTGACACCTTTCTCACCAGCCCAGTGAGGACAAAAACGTGCAAGTAGTGGGAAAGCAGGACTGGAGGATCCACACGTTTTTTGAACATTTACATGGATGGTGATTCCACCATCTGCTTCCCTGCGCAGCCTGTTCCAATGCATGTTTACCCTCTCAGTGAAGAATTTTTTCTTAATATCCAGCCTGAAGCCCCCTGATACAACGGAGGCCGTTTCCTCTATTCCGGTCAGTTGTCAGCTGGAACAGACTGACCCACACCTCAAAGGACCCAGCCTCCTTTCCGGTGCTTGCGGAGGGCGATAAGGACACCCCGAAGCCTCCATTTCTCGAGGGCAAGCAACCGCAATTCCGTCCGTTTCCTTCTCCTTTTTTTTCTGCTGGCAAAGCAGCTCCTCTACCAGGCTTATTCTCGAGCTGAGCTTTCCCTGCATCCCCCCCCATGCCAGCCCCTCCTTCCCCGAGCACCAACGGACCGGCGCGGCTCGCACCTGGGGAAGGCACCGCCTTGTGCCCCGGGAGGACGGGATTAGTGAGCCCGAAGCAGTCGGGATCCAGCAGCCTCGCCCGACCCCATTTCTAGGGGTGAGGCACTCCCCGTCCCCCCGGCTCGCTCCGCAGCGCTTTTGCCGGCACGTCCCGCTCCTCCCCCCGAGGACCCTTTCTCCGTTGCCCAGCTGGGCGAGAGGCGACTCACCTGAGCAAGGCGACATAGCGCGGGTCCCGGGCGAGGCTGGCATCCAGGGTGAGGGAGAGGAAAGCCGGGCTCACCTCCGCTCGGGGGCTGTCCCGGAGCCCCAGCCGCAGCACCGCCGGTCGGTGTCCCTGGGCCAGCGCCGGCGGCAGCAGCAGGAGCGGCAGCAGGAGCGGCAGCAGCGGCGGCAGCAGCATCCCCGCTCCCGGCCCGCCATCCCGACGCCGCCGGCACCACCCCGAGGAGCTCGGAGGGCGGGCCCGGAGCTGCAGCGCTCCGCTCCCCGCCGGGAGGAACCGCGCTGGCGTGAGCAGGACCTTCCTCACCCTCTGGAAGAGCTCCAACAGCATCTTCGAGCCTCAAAGCGGCAGCAAGACGCCCGACAGCCAGTGTTACCCAAACGCCTCAGCCATTGCAAAATGAACCTGTGTTTACAGCCGGCTCCTTTCCTGCTCGCACCTTCGCAGCCTTAGAGCCGCCTCCTCCAGCATCCCGCCCTGCCCGGGCGGCCCTGAGCATTTCCGTGTACAGCCAGCGGTCTGGAAAATGTCACCAGCACTGAACGCTCGCTGCCTCTCCAGGGCTGGGATGTCAGCCTGGAGCCCCTTCTGCGGCCTTCACTGCGGGACACCGACTGCCAGCAGCACAAGCCCTGTCAGGCTGAAACCTGACTGTTGCAACAGTCCATACTGTTGGAACAAGTGTTTGTCCTAATTGCAGAGGTATGAAATTTGGAATTGCTGCTACCAAAAGGTTTCAGGCAGGCTCTGGGTCTGCCCTCTAGGTGCACCCTGCAGAGTCCAGTCCGTACTAGAACTCGTTCTTTGGCAGCAGCTGACCTTGTTAGGGAGGCCTGTCAGGGAAGAGCCAGCTGCAGCCATGGAGCAGGTATGGCTTAGTGGCATGGAATGGCTTGGGTTGTTCCAAACCCTACACCATGGACAGGGATGCCTCCCACTAGACCAGGTTGCTCAAAGCCCCATCCAGCCTGGCCTCGAACACTTCCAGGGTTCCAGGTGCACACAGCTTCTCTGGGCAACTTCTGCCAGTGCATCACCACCCCCACAGTAAAGAATTTCTTTGTAGCATTGAGCCTAAACTGACCCTCCTTCAGCTTAAGGCCATTCCTCTCTCGCCCTAGCATTCCATGCCCTTGTAAAAAGTCCTTCTCCAGCTCTCTTGTCATCCCTTCAGGTACTGGAAACTGCTGGAGCCTTCTCCTCTCCAGGCTGAACAACCCCAGCTCTCTCAGCTTCTCTTCAAAGGAGAGTTGTTCCAGCCCCCTGATCACCTTTGTAACTTCCTAACAGATCCAAATTCTTGTCTGGAGGGCCCAGGGCTGGATGCAGTACCAGAGATGGAGTCTGGAGCAGAGGAGGACAGTCATCTCCCCTGATCAACTGCCCACTCTCCCTCTGATGCAACCCAGAATACAATTTGCTTCCTGGATTACAAGAAGGTTTCTAAGTTTCTATGCACACTACTGACACATTTGCAGAATTTTTACACAACTACATTTAACACCACCATTACATTTTCCACCTGCACCAATTAATCCTGAAGCATCCATATTTCTTAGGAAGTTTGTTTTGAAAATGGCTGCCTGCTGGAACAGGCTGTAAATCTGTTACTTTATTCAGGTGCAGTGCTTCCCATACACACCGAAGTTGGGGCATTAATCTGTGGCTCAAGTGCTTGCTTGCCTGGCCCTTCCTGTTCCTGCTTGCTCTACATTTTTGTACTATTAAGTAACTCTGCTCCGGAACTAGAACTTGACTAAATTAACTCTGCGTTTGATAAACTCATCCACGTCCCTGCCAAAAAGGAAACATCAGTGACACTTCTGTCTCAGTATCTTAGTTGGGGTAATGCTTCCCATTTTGGGAGTGCAGCACCAATTATATTGCTACACCCTAGGAAGGGCCGGGGTGACTATCTGCCAGAGGAATAACTCATCTATCACTGATGAGTGGAGCACCAAACAAAGTGCACCGCCCCATGGGTAAACTAAGGATACAAGAATGTAGTTCAGTGTGTGAAAAAATCATTGCTGCAATTCTAGCTAAGGTTGTTGCCACAGGTGCAGGAGGAAAGGTCAGGAGCTGTCAGGCAAGGTGCAGCCTGTGCACAATTTCTTTCTTTTGGAATTTCCTACTTCTGCCTTTATATCCTTCATGTTCTTCTTTGAGAGGACACATTTTGAGTGACTTGCTACTGTGCAGTGCCCTTCCACAGCAAAGGCACAAGGTGTGTATTTCAAATGGTCAAGGCTATGTTTTGGGATCAGTTGTTGTGTACAGATGTGTGTACGTGAAGTCTGGCAAGTGTTGTGTTTTTAGCAGCCTGCGAAACCTTGTTGCTGGAAAACAATGCATTCCAGCATTAAATGAAAAGTAGCAGCTTTTGCTTGGGCATTTTTGAAATGGTTTTGTACCCATTTTTAAATATTACAGAGTAGGGGAGCTCAGTATAGATATATTTGGACTTATGGAAATCAGGGCAGAATTTGAGCGATGCCCTATGAACTACAAGGGGAGCACTTAAGAACTAGGACTAGGCTTAAGCCCACTTGAGTGTTACTTGAAGCCAGCTCCAAACAAGTGTCCCATCCCTCTTCCTCGTCTCACACAAAACCTATCCCCTGCCTTGTGACATTCAAATACTTTGGTCTTGCAGCTCCTATCAGACAGTTCTGCTTCTCCCAGTAATGCCATTAGATACCCTGTGATGACTAGATTAGAAAGAACTAAAAACCTTCCAGGAATTTCCACTGTCTAACAGCAGCAGCAGCAGCGATGGGCTATTGCTAGCAGGGGCACCTCTGCTGTTCCTGGGCAAGCACCAATAACTGATAGAGTTTTACCTGTATCTATATATATGTCAGTGCTTCACCTTGTGTATATTAAGGGAATTCAGAAGGGAAGAGCTGCCTTTGCAAAAGGCAAACAATTCTTGTGACACAGATGTTTGGGCAGATGAACAGAGCTGACCTGTGTCAGGATGCTGCTCTGTTTCTGTGTAAGAAGCCTCAGGAAGATGAAATTAAGGCTAAGCTGATGCGAAGAAAGCATGGAAACTGCAAAACCAGAGATGCCTATTAGAGTGGTTTTGTGAGCTGTCCTTCCTCCCTGCAGCCAGATCTTGTCCTGACACAGAATGCAGCTCTCAGTACTCCCTGCTGGTTTTATTTCTGAACCCAGATGGTTATGGGAGTCTGAGATGGCACACCCTGTTTGTTCAGAGATGGAAATGACACCTTGGGTCTAGATTTTGGCAGTTTTCTTTGATATGCACACAGAGATTAAATGAAGCTTTAAAAGGAAGGACAAAGTGAGAGCTAGGCAGGACTAACTCATGTGGAAATGGCTTTTCAGAACATAGGAACACAATAGGTCTCATTCACACTATGAAAATTAACAGCTAAACCTTATCCTAAGCCTGACTCTCTTACTAGTCCTTCCAGGGAGACAGTTTTCAGTAAGTTATGTACAGAGGTCCACAGAATCATGACTCAGAGGAAGAAAGGGAATCACACAAACACAAGAACTGGTCTATGTGGGCAAGCTGGAAAGTGGAGTGAATAGAAATAAAGGCTAAGAAATATGCTCTGAGGTTTTAGGTCAGAACATTTCTCTGCACCTGAACAGACTTGCACACACAATAGCTCTCATCCAATTTACTGTGGGTTATGAAGACATTGGCAGGAACATCCAATAGAGCATATTTTTATGACCTACTTAGCTTTGAAGCATCTACCATTATATCACATGGAAATAAGATAAATTCATCAATGTTGCTTCTTTTCATTTAACACAGGCTGTAGGATACAAATATCCCATTGAAGCAAGTGAGAAATATTTGCTTTCCAAAATATCTTGAATCCATCATCAGCATAAGTTTTCCCATAGCACATTCACCCATGACATTTACCAAACTAATGCATATTGATTCCAACACCTGAGTGTTATATAAATCAGCCCACTGAAGCACTGAGCATCATCTGGCAGTACAAAAATACCATGAGCAGCATCTGTTGTATTTTACCCTTTTTTCTCTTCTCCCATCTCCAGCCAGGGGAAAAGCCCAGGGAAGAAAGCTCTATATGAAAAGTATTAAATCACATTAAAACTAGCAGTATAAAATACATGTACTGCTTTGCCTGATAAGCTTGATTTCAGGAAAATAAGACAAGCTACATATAGCAAAGTTTCAGTGCAAATTAGTGCAGCTTCATTTAATTTCTGATCTTCTCTAAGGTCACAGATAAAGCCTTAAGGGAATTGCACTCATCCATCAAGGCAGAGCACAGTTTGTGTGAAGAGAACAGCAGAGACAACAACTGCAAACTTCTTTTTCTTTCCAGACCAACTTTATGCAGATTTAAAACCACTCTCTTGTTTCAAACCAGCTTTTCCTACCATTTTCATGGGAGCCCTGGCATTTGTAGGGAATATTTGACTTTTTTTCTAAACGTGTATCTCATCAAAACCTGATCTTGTAGCAGTGCTGGACGTTACAGTCATGTACAGTGTGAGGGTGCACTTAGCAAGTGGCAGGAATAATATTTTGCTGCTGTTCCTCTCTGCTATATAAATACATAAAGTGTGCACTTTAATTAGCACACAAGTACAAATATGCAAAGAATTGTGACAGATGTTACTGGCTCATCAACTATTCTGTAATAGATGCAGCAATCAATGGATTATTTCCATAACATCTGTTATTGCAGTAACTCAGTACTCAGAGTGAATAATTTTATAGTAACTTCGTAGGGTTCTTTACCCCATCAAATCCACACAAAACTGTACCAAACTTTGGAAAAGCACCATCAAGTACCAATAAACCTCTAAGGCAGTTGTGTTTTCTTATGTGGGTACTACATCTCCTGCTTAGATATGTATTCACTGTTATGCTAGAGTGAGTATCATCTGTCTTTTGAATGTAACACAAACCAATAGAGAATTTAATATTATCTATCATTTCATCAAAAATAGATCTTAATTAAAAGGCAAGTAATTAAGAGATAGACTTAGATATAGCCTCAAGTCATGGCAAATACCACTTCTGCCCTTGAGGACCAACTTCACATTTTTTCATGTTTCCAAATCCAATATCAGTAACAGGATTCCCCTGTGGGCACTCAGTGTACTAGTGGAAATGAATCACATTCCCTCTAACAAGTGCTGGTTTTAAATTCCTGACCTGGTTTAATACTGAATGCAGTCAAATATTGCATTTATCCAAACCATGCAAGCCACTATGAAATATCACAAGTATGGGTTTAGAGGCATGTTTATGCCAAATAAAGATTTATAAAGAATTTATTCAATTGTTACCTATGATTTCTCTAATGCAACAACAGAATGAGCAGTAGAATATTAGCATTTTCAACAGTTTTTCACAATAACCACTTTCTATCAGGCATTCAACATCTAACATCCTCACTGCATTTAAAAACCTTTCTGCTTATTTCTAGAGCCACAATGTAACTAACCTATCAACTCCCTAGTTTAACTAAGGTTTATCTTACTTTTCCTTTACTGAGAAGAGACCAAATTTTACACAGAAATGCCATGTTTAGGTGTGCTGCTACACTGGCTACCATAACTCAAAACTACTTTCATGCCCTCATGAGACCCACCTGGAACACTGCATCCAGATCTGGGCTTCTCAGCACAAGAAAGCCATGGACACTGTTTTCAGAGGTAACCCATGGAGATGCTCAGAGAGGTGCAGCACCTCTCCTGTGAACACAGGCTGAGAGGGCTGGGGTTGTTCAGCACAGAGAAGACTCCAGATGTTACAATAAATGAGGGAGAGAGACTTTTTAGAGGGGTAGATAGTGATAGGACAAGATGGAATGGATTTAAACCAGAAGAAGAGATATTTAGATTGGACATTAGGAAGAAGTTCCTTACTGTGAGGGTGATGAAGCACTGGCAATGGGTGTCCAAGGAAGCAGTGGATGCCCCGTGCCTGTGTTCAAGGCCAGGCTGGGTGAGGCTTTCAACAACCTGGTCTAGTGGAAGTGCCCCTGGCCATGGCAGAGGGTTTGGAATGAGATGATCTTTAAGGTTTCTTCCAACCCAAATCAGTCTATGATTCTGTAATTGACCACATCAGGCTGCCCCAGCTTTCAAGTCTGTTTTAATGTGCAGGCCATTGTCAAGTGCTACACAGCAGCTTAGAAGTTTACCACGGCACAACTGAGGAAGGTTCAGGCTACTGTAGGTTCTAAAGTAGGTTCAAAACTACTTTAATGAAGCTTAACTTTTTGCTGGAGCAAATCGGGTTCAGATGCTTTTAAAAATCCTGACTAGGGTGACTGACACATGCCCATGGACTCTTAGAACTCAACAGGGCTTCTCAAACATCAGTTCTTTAAGACCTCACCTTTATTTAGTCTTCACATTTAAGCAAGAAATTAAAAACACTTTAAAAAAGTAAACCTTCTGTTTGGAAGACTGCTTCAAAGGCATCCTGAAAGAATTATCTCAGGGAATTGCCAGAGGCTGAACATGAATTTGCTATCTGCATTTTTTAAAAAGGCTTAATCTAGGCATCATTTACCATCTCTTGCACAACTCTGGGACAACTTCTTTGTTATGAATTGTAGCTCCTTCCATTAGCTACACTTAGAGTACAGAGAATCCTGCAAGCAGGCATTTCTGGGTAGCTCACTCAAATGCAGGTGTCCTAAAGGGAATATCTAAAGATATTATTGAAGTCAGCTGTGAGCATAAGCTCCCAGCAGAAGTACACACAAAGCAGTCAGTCCAATTCCCAAAGCACTCCCAGGGCTATATCTAAAACCAGGAATTAAGATGATTCTGTCCTATTGCTCAAGAAGTTCACAATCCAAACCTTTGAATGAAGTCAACTGTGGCATTGACATTCTCTGAAAAAATTCCTTTGCCCAGGGTTTTTCTCCTGGGAAGCTGAAAGGCAACTAAGAGGCCTCAGAGAAAAGGAAAACAATTCTTATTTCATTTGCTTCTCCTGTGTTGTGCTCTGTGGAATGTGTTTGGAGATGGTTTACCCAAAGGTGATTGTTTCAGTGGGTTCTGGTGTAAGTCGTTTTGACTCCTTGGCCAACTGGGGCCAAGCTGTGTCAGGACTCTGGAAAGAGTGACAAGTTTTTATTATTATCTTTTTAGCATTCAGTAAGTATCCTTTCTGTAATCTTTAGTATACTACAGTATTCTTTAATATAGTAGAATATAGTATAATATATTCTATAATATAGTAGAATAAAGTAATAAATTAGCCTTCTGGTAAGATGGAGTCAGATGCATCATTCCTGCCCTCGTCAGGGCACCTTGTTTACAATAGTCAACTTCTGAATTCAGAAATCACTCAAAATTGTGGTATACAAAAGATATTAAATATTTATTAAATTACAGCAGCTTTAAACAGGAGAGTTAAAAACTATAAAATATCTGAATTTTGGATTAGTTACTTTTTTCCATGACAATCAATCAGTGGTCCCTGGGATATCTGTTGGCACTTTTAAGAGTTCTTCGACTTCTTCCTGTAAAGCCTCAGCTTTTTCACTCAGCAGCATCTACAACAAGAAAACACAGAAGAACAAAAATTAGAAAACAAATACAAGTATTAGCTATAACTCTTCAATTAAAACACCAGTGTTTCCCTCCAAACTTGCACCCGGCTCTGTAAAAGACTGCTGCTGCTGCTCCCAGGATGACAGTAGCTTTGCTTCAAGGAGCCAGCATTTTTTTGTCAATTAGTTTACACCCATATAGAAAGCAGTCCCACAAAAATTCATACAGCACACAGATGGTTTTCTGGATTCTGCCACCACACAATACACCAATTTTACAATATGAACAGTTTTGTCTGGAACTGTTAAGGAACATTTTTAACCTTAGACATTCACTTTCCATGTTAGAATAAACATTTTTAAGTTGTGCCTGCCAAGCTGACTTCTTCCTTTATTTGAAATTTCTTACTACAGCATTTTACACCAGACATACAGGACTCCTGATATTAGCAGTTGTTAAATCCACTGCCCTGAACTGTTTGTTGCTGGCATGGAGAGGAACAGGACCCCATTCAAGCACTCTTCTAACTTCCCAGTTAGAGAAAACTCCATGAATTTAGTATCTGAGGAGGAGAGTAGGGTAGATCGCTAGACTTGTCCTTGATGTAGATAAGCAACCTGCATATATCCCTTTCTTTTGGCTCCCACAGCAGCAAACGAAAAAAGCAAAAAAGCAGCAAGAAGCCTACAACATTATCTGAACATGACCTTTAAAGTACACAGCCCCCAAAGCTGGTATATTTACTTCATGAGAATGTGCAAACCAAAACTTTGTAATTGACTGCCTTATTTTTACACCAATCACTCATCCTTTTATTCTGGACACCCACCGTCTTGGGGTGACGTTATGATGCTTGTATATCCCCATTCACCTGTTCTGTGCCTTTAAGACCGGCTCTGAAGAGTGGAAGTTTTGTTTGGGTTTCTCTTATCAGGACACAGAGACAAGCGGTACATGAGACTGTTTTTTCACTTCCAGCTTCAGCTTGCTGCTTTTGCTTGCTCTCTTTTTCTGCTCTTGCTTCTGCTCTGCTTTCTGCCTCTGCTTATTAGCTAGTTTAGCTAAACAGTCCACATTGCTTCCTGGACTGTTTCTCCTCTCCTGTTCCTGTGACCATCTCGAACCTGCTCCGGACTGGGACCCGGGAACACCGAAGGTTCGGCTGCAGCGGCTGGCCCAGCGCCGGAGGGACTGAGAACAGAGCAACCACCCCCCCCCCCCCCCCCCGAAAGAGACTTTCTGATTTTGCCATCTTTCTCAAAGCGGTGTCATCGGGTATTGTTCATTTTGTGTGCTGGGGGGTGCGGGGCCAGTCAAATAAACAGGTTCTTTCCACCTCTCTCCGAGGAATTTTTTCCCAAACCGGTTGGGGGGAGGGGCCGTGTGGGTTTCGCTTTCTGAAGGGGCCCTCCTTTGCAGATTCTTTAACAAATTTGCCCTAAACCAGCACATTCACCATGAGCTTGCTCTTTTAGAAGAGTCAAACATGAAGCCAATACCACTGCAAAAGCAGATGATGAATGGAGATAGAGAGAGAATACCATCCCTTGATAAAGTACTTCCTGCAGTTTTTGTTTAGACACCACTCAGTGTTTGTTACAGAACTTGCATATTCAAAATGGAAAAGACAGGAAAGAATAAAAGGCCATGACAAAAGCAACCTAAACAGGTGAAGTTAATCCAGCACCTTGTTGATTTCCATTTCTACAACCCTACAAATCGTATTCTTTTGTCAAAATTACCACTAGAACTTCTGTAAGGTAAGTCCTGAGATACTGGCTGCACAGAGCATTTCAAGTATCACACAAGCTGTCACGCATTCTTGCCCTTTGCTTCCCCTCTGAAAAGCAGTACTTGGCTGTACACAACAGATTGTTCTTAGTACATATCAGCATTTGGATCACAAATGTCCTCTAATGCCTTTACTAGTAAGCTGAATCCTTCCCTTTTACTGTTGTTCAAACATCCACTTTTGACATACTGGAGTTCTGAAGCAGGTTTTTATAGCTTTGTTTTTAACTCACCTTTGCAGATGAAATTATTTGTTTGGCTTGACGTCGTGACAAGTGCTCAATCATCCTCACCAAAGTCTCTGGATTTGCATTAGCCAAGTGTGCTAAAGTTTTGTATCCTGCATTGTAAAGCTGTTTTGCTCGTGCCTGAAAGTACAAAATTGTGTTAGATTATCAGAACAGGAAATTGGCACTTACCAGTAATTCCTATCTCTGCACCAATCTCCAACATTTCATTCTGCATATCAATCCAATTCTCTTTTTCTAACCTGAATACTCATTGAGAATCTTTATAGCCTAAAAGCACAGGTTTGTCACTAAGATTTACCACCCTAGCAATCTTATCCACCTCTTATGAATCCATTTGCCTTTATTTCCTCTGAGCATAGATGATACCAATGCTGCTGTCTTCTCTTGTTGCCATGTCTTCTACATTCACTGTCACTGACAGGAGCGACAGTCCTGCATTCTTTGGAGGCATCTGTCTTGTTTGGCTTCTCAGATGCCTCACTGCCACTAAATTCAATGGCTTTCTGAGAAACTGATTCTACAATAAACTGGATAAGTAAGTTAAATCATTTTGTGAGGAGTAGAACCTTGGACTGAAGTCCCAAAAGAGCTTTTGTTTTAATAGAAGTCTTTGATTCAGAGACTAGTTAAATTTCTTATTTAAAATACATGCAGTCCCACAACATGACTTTGTGTATTTCTGTAAGGATCTTCTAACTGAAATATGTAAATTCTTATTCCTCCTTACTCCCAGGAAGTGAAGAATCCTTACCACAAAAGAAACCTGGACTCTGTTTTCCACAGGTTGCAAGAGACCTTAAAGATCATCAAATCCAACCCATGCCCTAACACCTCAATTAAACCATGGCACTGAGTGCCACATCCAGTCTTTTCTTAAACATATCCAGGGATGGTGCCTCCACCACCTCCCTGGACAGACCATTCCAGAACTTTATCCCCCTTTCTGTAAAAAACTTCTTCCTAATATCCAGCCTATATTTCCCTTGATGCAGCTTGAGACTGCGTCCTCTGGTTCTGTCAGTGCTGCCTGGAGAAAGAGACCAACCCCACCTGATTGCAGCCACCTTTCAGGGAGCTGTAGAGAGTGATAAGGTCGCCTCTGAGTCTCCTTTTCTCCAGGCTAAACATGCTCAGCTCCCTCAGTCACTCCTCACAGGGTTTGTGTTCCCAGCCTCTCTCCAGCCTTGTTGCCTCTTCTGGATGCACTCAAGCATCTCAATGTCCTTCCCAAACTGAGGGGCCAGAACTGCACACAGCACTCAAGGTGTGGCCTCACCAGTGCCAAGTGCAGAGGAAGAATGACCTCCCTGCTCCTGCTGGCCACACTGTTCCTGACACAGGCCAGGATGCCCTTGGCCCTCAGAGCTGGCTCATGTTCAGTCTGCTGTTGTCCAGTACCCCAGGTCCCTTTCTGCCTGGGCCCTGTCCAGCCACACTGTTGCCAGCCTATAATAGTGCAGGGGGTTATTGTGGCCAAAATGCAGGACTCCAGCTTTCAACTGAGTGTACAGCTAAATTATTGTCCAAATTTTCATTTTCATAGTTGCTGTGGCAGAAGCCAGACGAAAACCATAGGCCCCAGCTCCCATTTCCTAAACAGATCACTTTTCCCCCAACCTCCAGACTGTTGTGGAATATCTGCATTATGCTGAATTCCCAGTAACAAATTACTTGGTTTTCCAGATACACTTGAAAGGCACAGTAACATTTAGCACACAAGTTAACTTGAAAAGTTTCATGGAGCCAGGTTTACTGACCTCTAGAACCCCTGCTACCTCCATCAGAGGGATGAGTTCTGTCTTAACACAGTATGTCAACTGCTTGGTAAGCTCTGTCAGCAGGGCTTTATAAACCCAGAATTCTTCCAATTCCTGCAGAGACAAAGATTGCTAAAAATCAGCTCCAAAGTTCTGTATTTGGGAAATACGACTGACAAAACTCCACTAAGGCAAAAAGTATATATTTGTGTTGTAGATGAGGGAAGCACTATTATCTTTCTAAGTTGTCCTTTCAGAGAGCTGCAGAGGTGTATTCAGCATTCTTCAGCTGAACATCACAAAGGTGGGGCAATTCTGAAGGCTAAGCAATTAATTATTTCAGTTTTTTCACCAACAGCACTAGCAGTCATCAATGCCCTGTAAAATTTGTATATTTTCACATTCTCAGTGCATAAGGCTTGCTTTTACGATCAGAAATGTCTTTGTATGACAATGTTAAGCTTTACTCAACAGAAAAAAATAACAGCAGGAAAGGTGAAGAAACATTCTTGCACAGGAAAGGTGAAATACCACATCTGTATTCAGTTCTAAAGTAAGATAACAAAACTCCAGATTTTGTAAAACCAAGCCACAGAGAATTTATTTAAATTCTTTTAACACAGTACCTCACAGAAATGTAGAAGGCAGGATGCAAAGGAGGCTGCAGAACTGAGGAGATTTTGCACATATCCCCGGGACAAGTTAAATTTCTCTGAAACACTCCATACATTGGTCTCTTTCAGTAGTGAATAAAGGACAAATGTAAGGTAGAACCTGTTCACCACAGCATTGTCCACATTCTAGGAATAAGACAAGCTAGAATTCAGAGCCAGTATCACACTGCAGATGTTCTGTTAGTACTACAAGGCAAATCTCTTCATCTCTACTCCCTTCACAGCTTTAAAACATTTCTATACTATGCACAAAGACATTAAAAACATTAAGGAAACCAACCAATGACACTAAAAGTACTTTAATAATCAGAACAGCAATAAATAACACTAACAGAAAAATAATCTGGAATTTGCAAATAATCAAATGAAATTACTAAACTGTCATCTTAGGTATGAGAAATTGCCAACCTACCTTTCTGACGGCTTGACCAGAAGCCTTTTTTGTAATAAAGCTTTCAGGTACTCCCACAATATCTGCTACTTTTTGCTCTGCTGCACTTAGCTGGTTAAACTAAAATAAAATTTTATAAAGAATTCTCAGATATTTAGTTCTTCTAATATCATAGAAAACACAAGTACATTGTTCACGGTGCAACAATGTTTTTCAATATCTCTATAGAATCCGTAGAGTAGTACTACAGTCACCAGTCACAGGCAGCTCTGAGGCTTCTTTGCCTACTTGTCTGATTTATCTGTAACTGTTCATCTCTGAATGCCTCATTTTAACAGAATGAAACAGATTTTAGTGCACCCCCAGTAAAAAAACCCAGCATATTTGGTATCAGATTGTTACCCCACTTCATGTCCTATGTGTACAAACCCCCTGCAAATTTAATACACAGGATTACTGAATGCCCCAATGGATGTTTGCTAGCAATTTCTCACCTGTCTCAAGTATATCATCCAATCTGGGCTACAAGTAGAAGTCATATCATAGGGAGTTGACAGATACAGGAGATGAAGATTGCTCTCGAGAACCAGCCCCTGCAAACCCTTTTTCAAGTCTTGGTACAGAATATTGCAGTATGCCAAGTCTATTGAGCCTAGAATAAGCACACAGGGTAAGAATAAGCACATTTATAAACAGGCACACAGAATTTATAAAGTACATTTTAACATAGAATCAGTATTGTCTTTGCCCTCCACAAAAGCTTGTTACGCCATCTGAACTGGAGAGAAATATCTGTAACCTAAATTACTGTTCTAACCTAACATGAGTAGTGAAGCAAAGCTCAGGAAAGGCAATCACTTATTTCCATGTATGTTCCTTCTGCGTGGTTTTAGAGTGCTTGTGAAATGTCTTGGCTTTACTGAAATCCTACAATAATTTTGTAGATTGAAGGAACCCTTCAGACTCATCCTATTTCAACTACATTCCACACCCCAAAATATTTATGATACGATAGGAAAACAGAACTTCCTGATATATTTATTTTTGTTACAATTGGTGTACAGGTCATGTGCTCCCCTTCCCTCTTAAACTTTCCAAGAAATCTTTCTGTTTACAATAACCTGTTCATAACAATTAATTGTAAAACAAGGTCCTGAGCCACTTCGATTACAACACTAAATCAATTATTTAAGTGATTTTTTTTAGGGGTACAGTTCTGGTTTTGTTTCCAGTGGGATCAATATTATCACACTTCATTCACATCACTTTCAGTCATATGCTACTTCACTCCTAATTTCAGTCTACATCATGTAGTAAAACTCTTTTTTGACAACTTATTTTTCATTGCAGTTTAATAATAAAAATAAAAAAAAAACATACCCTTATACGCAGCTTTACCCAAGGGTGTGATTGTCAGTGTAGATTTGGAATTGTGGTCTTTCTCAGATATTCTTCCTTTTAGGAGTCCTTTTTCTATTAGATTTTCCAGCCCATCTTGAATTATCTCTGAGAGGCTCTTCTCTTTAGACAGCAGCTGCTGCTGAACACCCAGCAACGTACAGCACATAAAACTGTCCACTTCCTCACGGGTAACTGCTATCTGCAGCAGTTTGGGAAATGATTAGCATATTTAAAGGTATAATTTACATGTTTAATAAGACATAAGAAAAAATTACTGAATAAAGAAAGAGCTTGTGTTTCTAGAGAATATATACCAACAAATAGAATGATAGATTCACAGTGGTGGATCTGATGGACTGCTCTCTATCTGTTCTATTATTCTAGCAACTGCATCATGTTAACTTGTTTCCACTGTTTCTGTTTGTATTTTGAACCAAGTATCAGAAATAGAAATATTAATATTCTATTGTATAGTAAGATAGATATAATTTTTGCTTTTACACACAAGGTAATTGTTGTGTTAGATGACTACTTATTGAGTTAAATGAGAAGATCTAATCAGATAAGGACGAAAATTTGATTAAAGCTTTTCTGAACTTGCAAGCCTGAATGTTTAAGCAGTCTGTCTTTTCCTACAGGATCAACAGGTGACATTTTCTTAGCATTTCCAAGCACTTAAGTTACTCACAGAGAAGAGTTAACTGATACCTTCAGTCCAACCAAAGACAACATTAGGCTCTGGATTCCCTTGGTCAGCTCCAGCAGAAGATTGCTGTAGCAGTTCTCCAAAGGACTGTGAACTAAATCCTGAACCTAAAAGGGGCAAGGAATACATTAGTACAGAGGAATATTAATGCATTAATTTTATACTTTCAAAAAATCAAACTGACACGCATGATTCACCTTATAAAGAAAATAAGGGTAAACATCGAAAGTTTACAGTTCCCATCTGAAAACAAGCCACATAAAGGAAGTTTAAAGGTATTATTACATAAATACTTAAAACTTTAAGAGATGAACAAAAATTAAGCTAGGCAGCTTGGCTCCTCCTGTTTATTCCACCATCTTAACTCAGCAATTTCAATTACCAACAGCTTTGTAAAAATTACCAAGTGTTTGTCTTTTTCTTGCACTATAAGAATACTTTCTCCAGCACTGTCAATACCAGCTCGACCAGCTCTGCCAATCATTTGCTTATACTGGTTCTTCTTCAGGAAGTCATTGCCAACATAAGGAGCTCTGAGAATCACCCTGCAAAGACATCTTGAATAAGTTATGCTTTATATTCCAATTACTAAAGCAGCAATAAAATGTTAATAAATTCAAATTCATTGTTTATATAGGCCTCTTACCTCATAAGATGTTGTGGTGTGTTGCAATGTCCTGTTTTACCTTCTCCCTTCCCCCTCGCTGAGTGTGCCCTGTCAATCAGGCTAACATACCAGCAAGGCGTCGTGTGATAGGTGTCCCTAGTCCCTTGAGACCCTGCCCCTTCACCTGGTTGGTGGCTCACCTGTCCCCTCCCCTTCCCCTGCCCTGAGCTTAAAATGTTAATGAGACCATGCGGCCTCATTCGGTTGGAAGAACTGTCCCGGTGTAGACCTCTGCACCCATGGAATAAACATCTGGATATAACCTTCCAGCAGAATCCACTCCTTCCTTCTCTTCACCATCGCCAGAAGCTCTCTCCTGAGGTAAACGGAGTCCTGACAAGCCTGGACTTACGTCTTGTGCCCCGCTGCACTCTCCGCCAAGGTATCTCTGGGGTAAAACACCACAGTGCTGCCTTTGGCCCAGCAGCGAGGGTCAGAACTGGCCCAGGCACCATCTAACTGGTTATATTGGGATTCATATTCCAATAATAACTAATAAAAATCAAATGCAGCTCTTTGGACAGATGCGTAAATCAATTGTAAAGCCTTACACTATTTAAGGTGTATTAAATGTACACACAGAAGTGGATTCTTAGCACGCAATCCTTGGTCACACAGAGTACAGCAGCCCTATCATCACAACTTGCATATGAAAAGATAACACATTTTTGTTTTAAAATACGTTCCAACTGCAAATCCTCAGAAAAGGTTTATTTTACCATTTAAACACTACTCCTAGGAGAGTATCTAAAGAAATCACTGTTCTTTTGAATAACATTACTAAAAGTATTAAAGCATTTTTCAGTTTATTAAAACTTCCTTAATCTATTTACACAAGTGCTCTTCAGTGATATACTCTGAGGCACTTCCTACTGATTCACATTTCCTACAGAATGCTGCAGTCTTGTGTCCCAAATTGAACACAACATTCTTTATATTTCCAATTTGCTGGTAAAAGCACAAACACACTTTAAACAGCGCTAAGATTTCCAACTTACTAAAGAATTTTTTTTTTTACAAAGCAAAAATCAATGCAAAACTTTTGGCTACTAACCTCCTAGCTGGTAGGTTCACTCCAGCAGCTAGAGTGGCTGTGCAAGCAAGCAGACACAGGACACCTGCAGAATAAGCTTCCTCTATGCTTTTTCTTTCATCATTTGTAAGGCCACTATGGTGATAGGCAATACCAAAAGGGATTGTTTGCTTCAAAACAGGACAGACAGTTCCATTTCCAATACTCTTTAGGTTCTTGATGAGATCTTGTTTTTCTTTCTCCTTGTGAGCTCTAAATTCTCTTGGAGGAGGAAAAGCATTTCTTTAGACTTTGACCAATCATTAACCAAAAAGAAAATAAAAACCAAGAGACATGCTTACTACCTTATTCTGTTCATCATTCATTTCTCTAACATCTAAATTGAAGAAATAGTTATTTCCAGTAACTTTCCAGCAATACACAGGAGGCTGATTTAGTTGCAATAGAGTGCTCCTTGTTTGGAAACACAGGAACAGAAGAGATCAAATACTGGCTGCTTTAGATTTTACAACTCAGATTTCCAAAGTGAGTATGGGAACAGAGATATTCAACTGACTACCAAAGTACATGACCAAATAGCAAATTTTTGTTTTCTAAGAGAAAAATGTTTATTTTCTAAGCTTCCAGAAACCAGTGCCAAAGGGACATAAAGTTAGATTAATTTAGTATGTTTTTCCTTCTTTTCTTTAGGTTTTTTTTTCCCCCTCTGGCAATCATCTTTTTCAACTGTTTTGCTACAAAAGGAAGAACTTAAAAAAATTATTTAATAAGCTTTTTGCAGTTTGCTATCACTTATGCAGTTAGCAACTTTATATGACTACATGTTCAAAGCATTTACTTCTAATCACCAGGGAAAAACACTCGCAAGCTAGATGACAATAAACCCTAAGTTGGAAGCAATTATTTCACATATAATTAAAAAAAAAAAAATAGAAACTTACTTCTTGAGGTACTTGCACACCATTGAAGCCACATTTTCACAATTCTTTTTAGTGGGACAAAAGATTAGACAGGAATATTTAGGAATAACTTCAGTAACAAGTGCAATGATGTGGTCAGGATCTGCTTTCTCCAGATTACTAGAATACTGTAATAAGCACAGATTGACAAATATTTAAACCTAGGAATTAAGTAATCTAAATATTCAACACTTGTTCTCAACCATTGCTTGAATACTCCCATTGGATTTAATGTAATGTAATTCCAAGAAGTTGTAGGATAAGCTTTTCTCCCAATCCTCACTTGAAAGACATCTAACTTGAGGGATGCATGGATATACATATCAAATTCTTTGCTTTTTCCCTTAATACTTCATTTTCTTTTAGCAACACTTGAGATACAGTCTACCATAAGACACATTTTCCTTTGTAAAGTTTGAAAGAATCCCTACAAGGCAGCAGTAAGCTGGCAAAACCCCAAAAGGTATCTTCCTTCAGTTTTGTCCTAGAGTGATCAACTCTACCCCCGAACAAAAAACACTGAGTATCTGGAATACTCAAACATATTACTTTTTGCAGGCCAAAATACTGAAGAAACCTCTACCTTGAAGAGTCAAAAAGAAGTGCAGATCAAGTTAAGCATTCAGTATTTTAAGGCTGGTTTTCTTCATTCGCAAAGCCTACCCCTTCTTTCTCATGGGTACTACAACTGAATTATCATGCTTAAGTAATTTCTCTAGTAAAAGCCCTGTAAGCAAATCAGTGTAAAGAATGCATTTCACAACAGTTCTAAGAAACTATAAGCACTTTGTTTTTACCTTGAAATTAAGGAGATGTGAAAAAGCAAAGCCATTTTCTGTTTTGCTGTCAACTGCATAAATGGTGTCTCGTATCTTTATGTACTCCTTTAATTCTACCTAGCAAGGTAGAAACCACAAAGAGAAACTTTAGTTAAATTACTCAGTTTTCTCTAAAGCTATTACTGATGTACAGATACAGCTTTTCTCTAAGCATCACATGTCATACACATACTTGCACATAAGCAAGCACTGTAGAACTTTTAAGAGAACTTAATTGTTTTGATTTGCCTTGATAAACCATGGAATCATAATGAAGAATGTTAAAATTGTATCCCACAAACTATTTATAAACCATGTTGTCCTGACAGCATACAAGAACCAGCACTACATACTCTAGTTATACCAAATGGACTCAGCACAGTAGCTGTAATTTAGGAATTTCTTAAGTTAAAAAGAAGCAAATGCCTTAGCACAGCATTATAAAGGTTATTGCATTTGGATATTTAGAAGTGCATGGTGCTATTTACTGTATTGTTAGCAATTAGAGAGCAATAGCAGGCCTTACATTATACTGCACAATTAAGCACAAAAGGTGTGACACAATTCTAAACAGATTTACTATGATTTTAAAGGCAAATATCTTCTTTACTAGTTCCTGGTATCTTGTATACTGACCGGTCTAAAATTATTCGTGTAGTACTCTGCTTGCAGGAACTTCTGCAGGTCTCCAACATTATTTAACGTTGCACTCATGCCAATGATCTGTGTCTTTTCTGCCAAACAGAAGTTGAAATTAATTTATTGTCACATTGCCAATTTTTAACACTTCTGTTCAGTATCTAAGTCATGAGACTTCTTTTTCACCATCAATCTTTCCAAAATGCCAAAGTAGCGGGTTGGAAGGGAAAGGCGACTACTAAAGAAATACTAACTAACTAAGAAATAATATTAAAGTTACAAAATAGTAACTGAGACTTAAATGTAAAAAAAGAAGCATTTAATTGGATGCCTAAAGGGCTCCTACAAATAAATGGAAGTCATTTGACAACACCCAGGATTTCACAGAGAAGTATCAAAGGAGCTTCATAAACACCCCAACATCGTTAGAGGGTCAATTAACACTTCAATGAGTAAATGCTGTTAATACATGGAGTCATGCCCTGTTTTTCAAAAGCAGCCAAAACAGCACAAATCCAGAAAGTATGAGTGACTTCTCTCAGAGGCCACAACTACAAAATGTTAATGACATTAACTGTAGCCATGTCTTACTACTGGTGTAAAGAATTTTCGCCAGAGTAATTTCCAGTACTGCTCCTCGACTTCCCGCCCCGAGCATATGCAGCTGTGGACAGAAGGGAAAAAGAAAAGGCAACAATGCTAATGAGTTGAGAGTATTCCTAAAAAAACCACCAAAATATATAGATATAAAGAAATACTACAGAACTGTTTTTGTTGGACTTCCTAAAGATATCCCTTGTTTAAATTTGGATTGTTATGTTCAGATGTATTGCCTCACTTAAAAAGCATTTAAGAATCACAGAACAACAGACTGATTAGCAAATGTAGACAATAAGATTTACCTTCCATTTAACTAGACCACAACTGACACAGTTAACTCCTGACAGTAAACTGTCAGCATGGAGATCTTTGTATTCACCAGACTGAGGCAATTTTAAACAAAATGTGGTTTAAGCAACACTTAAAGTAAAAACATTCCTAGCAGCCAGCTTCTAGAAAACACAGCAGTTAGTGCTTCAGCTGCCCTCTGTTTAGAAGTTACAGTGCTAAAGTATGTCCAGTCAGGCTGAAGAATTCCAGGAATTAAAATCCCCATTAGACATTATACACCTTACTCGAACTCACAATAAACCCTCGGTAGTGCAACTCAGCCCCAGCACTGCATAAGGCAATTCTCACAGCCAAATGTTACTTGGTATTTTTCATTTTTGTCAATGTTTCACTGGGTCATTACTACCAGACACAAAGCTGCGTGGCTTCACATCTACGAGTTAAGGTCTAGGCTTCATAAAGTACATTCCATAAAATTAAAATTATTTACGTTTTATTTCAAGCCATTAGAGACTTCTAAATGACAAGTAGTTATGCAGGAATTCACCATCAAGCACTACCACAGTAGATTTCTCAATATAAATCTATTAGCCTGAAAAAGCAATAAATGCTTCATAAAGAAAAGAGCAAACAACAATTTTCAAAATAATAGAATTATGGGCCAATTCAGAACACAGAAAATAAAAGTAATTTTCGTGATGAATACTGTAAGCAAAACCAAACAGGCAAAGAACTGCTCCTTCCTAAATAATTAGAACTTATTAGAACCCTAAAAGAACTTGCACTTGATAAACTGGAGCACATCTTGTGGCCTACCTCATCCACCACAACCAGGCCGAGGTCATCGATTCTTTCTGTTTCAATTAATGAGTTCACCAGAGCATGTCCTTTCTCTATAGTAGCAATATAAAGAGATTTCTTTACTCTCCTTTTGATTGGTGGAAATCTTCCTTTACTTCCTGCATATTCTTCAACCAGGAAACCCAATTCTATCCCAAAACTCGATAAACCCCTAACCTATAAAAGAAAAATCAATTAGAGAACAAATTTATGCTCATTTTGGATTGCAGATCTGCCTCAACAACTCAACAGAAAAGCAGCCCATACCACAATCAGCTGCTTGAATTAGTGAAACATCTTAGCTAAGATTATCTACTCCAGCTACAAAAATTCAACTGTCTACACATATTATAGCTGGATTTCACCTGTTCTCTAAAAATAACTTTCCCTTTGTACCAAAATACATTTTTATTTCAAGATCACTTCTTTAGCAAGCTGGGCAGCACAGTTCTTAGGCTGCACAAACTAAAGAAAACATCCCAAGAAGCCATTATTTCTAAATTCAGCACCCTTTACTTCAAAACTCAATATCTTCACCTCATAGTTTGTGTCTGTTCCATTCCAAAATTACTAACCCTCAGAGCAGCATTTACAAGAGGTCACTCACTTCCCACCATATATTCATAAAAACCTTACTGCAAACCAGGCATGTGAGCAAGTAAACAAAGCTATCATGAAAGAGTTATATCAAAAAAAGCAGTGCAGGAAACACTGTATCCAGACCTTTTCTTGGACAATGGCAACATATGGCAGGATCATCAGAACATCCTTCTGCCTGCAGAGCAATTCCTGGAGAATTATTATTTCAGCTACAAGAGTTTTTCCACCACCAGTTGGCAATGAGTATATCAAGTTCTTCCTTTGCTGTAGGGATTCTAACATTAGGCAATCATGCTGCCACTCTGCAAAATGAAAATGGAACTATCAGCAACCCCAGGGGAATGTTAGTTAACATGAAAATGCCTGTGTTTCATTCATAACACTCCGAGCCCAGACCTTGAGAGCTTTTCCTCAAAAAAGCACTTAAAGCTTTCAGTGATGGTGACTTCTAAACTATTCTGTAATCCAGATGGATACCATCCATCCAAAACACCAAAACAGCCACTTCCTAAAACAGGATAACTACTTTCCAATGTGGTTTATGTTAAGCATTACCTTAAATATTTTTACAGTATAATGGGTGAAACAGACAATACTCCACTAGCAGTTCTCTTTTTTTATTTTTCCAACAGACCAATGGTTATACTACCATAAAGTGTTTCAATCCCTCGAAGTTGTCTGAATAAATCTTTAACCTTGCTAGGTAATCCATAAAAAGGGCCTATATCAAGAGAAGAAGATTCAATAGCTTTCCTAGCCACAAAAATCTCTTCAGATAAAACAGCTTCTTTGAGCTGCTTGGTCTTGGAGACCTGCAGAGTCTGGGCTCTGGCATTTCCCGTCATAGCACTTTTCAGGTGATCTTTGAGACTCTCAGATTTAAATAAAACACACTTGGAGTGTGAGGAAGAATCGATAGATCTGTTCCTGTGTTCAGCAGCAGCATAAAAAGACAATGGGTCTCTGATTTTGTCCGAGAAAGAATCCACACGTTCATCTCTCCCTTTTGAGAGTGGAGATATTCTAGAAGCAGCAGCAAGTTCATCCATTTTTTCAAAATACAGGAGTTGTGAAGATGGCAAGTCATATAAAATGGACTCAGTTAATATTTGATTGCTATCAGCTGGGTCACTGTCCTGCATTTGGCAGGCAGCCTCTTTGTCACTTTTAAGCACAACCACATTTTGTGAAGCAGAGAAGTTATCCTGCTCTTTCTGGTGAACTCCTGACTGAAGGTTCCCAAGTACAACCTCTCCAGCTGCTTTCACATCCATATTTTCATCCTGCAGGTACTTGTATTCAACATCATCCACCTGAGCGATCAAGGAATCGTTTCCATAGAAGCTATCATAGTCACCAAACATATCCTCCTCGCTGTCATTGCTGCACTGCAAAAATGAAACCGGAGTCATTGACACCCTGAGGCCACGCCACAGAGGGCAGAATAACACGCAGAGCGAGCGCAAACATCAGAGCCAAGGCGCTTAAGTCTGCCCCAGCTTAACACAAAAGCATTTTGTGTTATGTCGTCTGTGAGGAGAACCCAGCTTAGGTTCTGAAGAAATGCCTTGACTAAGTGAAACAGCTAACCTACAAGTAGGAGAGGGAATACGTGCACACAGAGATGATAGAGATTATTTTTTTAAAGCAAAAGCCAAACGGCAGCATATCGTCTCATACAAAACAACACGACCCTTCTCGACACACACCATCCTCCCAGCGGAGCTGCCCCGCCTCGCCACCAGCCCCAGGATCCCGCCATCCCCTACCAGCGCCTCCGCCGGGGATCCCTCGCTGACAGAGCTCGGTCTCTTGCGAGCCACCGGCGAGCTAGCGGCAACAGGCTGCACCGGGGCCCGGCTCCGCTTGCGCTCCGAGCTGGAGCGGCCCTTCCTACGCACGGCGAGCCGAGGCTCCGCCATGGCCGAGGCCGTGCGGGGGCTGCGCGGGACCCTCACGGCCGCGGCAGGGCACGGAGCGGGACCGCGGGGCCGCCCCACGGAGGCACGGCGACCATGGCGGGAGCGGAGACTGCGGGTAACAACCCGCCGCGGAAAGCACGTGGCCGGGCTGCCGCCAATCGCCTGCCCCGAGTAGGGCAGACCGCGCTGCTATTGGCCAGCGGGGCCGGCGGCAGTGACCCGCGGGCGGAAGCGGCGGCGCGGTGCGGGTGTCATGGCGGCGCAGGCCGTGGTGGCGCGGGGGCGCTGGCCGCGCCTGGCTCTCGGTGCGTCCCTCCCGCTCCTCCTCTGTGTCGGGCGGCCGCGGGGCCGTTTGCGTGTGCGGGCTGTCGCGCCGTGCCGTCGCTAACCTTGTCGCTCTCCCTTGCAGCGGAGCTGTGGGCGCAGCCGCGCCGCCTGCAGCATGAAGGGCAGCCTGAGCGCTCGGACCAGGTGAGGCTTCCCCGACCTGTCCCGCCCTGCTGTCCCGGCTGCTTCCCCTCCGCAAGACACCAGCGGTGCTGGGAACGCTTTGCTCTGGTCGCTGGGTAGCTCGGGGCTTATCAGAGCCCGAGTGCATTGTGGGGAGCGCAGCGCAGGGGAGGTCAGCAGGTGCTGGGAGTTCAGGCCCCACGAATCTGTATTTCAGTATCTTAATGAGAGCCTGTTAAACCTGCTAGCTCAGTAGCTCGGACGTGGAGCCGGCGACAAGACTAAGACCAGTGGCCATGAACTAAAACCACAAGAAGTTTCACCTCAGCATGGGGGAAAACTTCTCTACACTGAGGGCAGCAGAGCCCTGGAACAGGCTGCCCACTGAGGGCACGGACTCCCTCTCTATGGAGACATTCCAACCCCACCTGGCCGTGTTCCTGTGTCACTTGCTCCAGGTGACCCTGCCCTGGCAGGGGGTTGTACTGGATGATCTCCGCAGGTCCCTTCCAACACTGACTGTCCTGTGACTCTGTGCAAAGTGAAAAATCTCCTTTCATATCTTGTAATTTGTCCTGGGTGTATTCTGAAGCTTGAGGAGGCTATTCAGAAATACCTCCCAAGGAGGCTCCTTGGGAAATATTTATAAATCTCTCTCTTTAAAATGTGTGGGAGCACATGGAAACTGCCTCAGGCCATGTGCCATGAAATTATTTTTAAAAAAAAGTTTCTTGTGACTTGTCAGACAGAACTACATTTTTACCAGCTTCTGCAGATTTTGACTTCAGTAGAGGCGTAAGCACTGTCTTACTGAATGATTTAATAGAGTCGCTGGTGTCGTTGCTACTAAAATATAAAAGGCTGTTTACTTGTGAGAAGTCTTCGAAGTTGCGAGGTACCAAGAAGTGAGTTTATAAAGTTATTGAAAAGTTCAGTGGTACACTAAATATCTCTTCTAGTTTCAAGACAAATATTGATTAAAGGATTAAAAGTAACAAATGTTCTCTGTTTTCATGTGAAGCTTACAGATGTTAATCATTCTCTGATTTCAGCCCATACAAATGGAGAACCCCTACAAAGACCCTCCAAAGAGATGTGTCCTATGTGGAATAAATGTGGACTATAAGAATGTGCAGGTGAGTTTTAAAATTGCTGTCCTTGGATGAAGGGAACTGGTTTACTGTTTTTAAATGTGTGTATAGTAAGTCCAAAGTGATTAAGAAAAATAATTATAAAATCCATTGAAATGTGGAGGGGTTTAAAACTTATGAGTAAGAATGTGTGTAGGTTAAGGGCCAAATAATGTAGTTATGCTAAGATGCTTAATCTACTAACTATGTGTGACAGCTTTGCTGTTTAACAAGTAGAGTCCTTGGTTACAATTCAGCTGCCACAAAGCATGGGAGCATAGAAAATACTGTCTAGCTCCAAGCTGTACTTTTTTCTTCAGGTAGAACTGAATTTTGAAAAAAAAAACAGATGAAAAAATGAAAAATAGAGTACAAGTAGTAACAAAAAGCTCCAAAAAAAAGTTCTTAAACTGACTTTGATTTTTCTTGATTTAACTAGCTTCTTTCCCAGTTTGTTTCTCCATATACTGGCTCCATTTATGGCAGGCATATCACAGGTATGTGAAGTATTAAATTAAATAACATACAGGGCAATAATAATACTTTTGTGAGTCTAAGTAACTGTGCATCAGCAGTCTTTCTGAAAGTAACCAGTCCGAACTCCATACATTTTTAAGAGTATTTCCCTGACTTAGTAGCCTTCATCAAGGAATTAAAATATCCTTTAATTGCATGCATTTTGTATTTAACAGTAAAAGCACACACGCATTTTTCTAGAAGGACTTAATCAAAGCTAGAGGGAATTGTCAGTAACATGCCTTTCACACTCTAATGACTTCCTTAGTGTTGAAAATAATTCATCTCTTTAGGCTTGTGCAACAAGAAGCAGAAGGAAATTACAAAAGCCATTAAAAGAGCTCATGTATTTGGTAAGTATGATTTTGCTTTTGAATTTTCTAACTCAAGACTACTTTTCTACTAAGAACACCTCCATCTTTTTTTTTTAACAGGATTTATGCCAGTTATGTTTAAGAACCCCCAATTTCTCACAGACCCCAAGCTATGTAACATCAAGTATCCAGAGTGATATACTGTACAGAAATAAACAATAAAACTTTTTCATGTTCATGTACTTGTTTGCTGGAAATGTTGTTTGCTAGCATAATGTGTGGTTGACTGAGGGTGGATGTCAGTCATTCTTTTCTTTTTCTTCATGAAGTCTCTGAAAGTTATTGTCTGAAGGAAGATTAAAGCAATAATAGAAACTGGCAGTTCTGTGAACCCCTTCCTCTGCTCACCAGTCTTGCTGAAGCTCAGGTGGCTGTTTTTCCCCTTGCTGGGTTGTAAGATGTGGAGAAGTAAACAGGCACTGGTTTCCTGAGGATAATATATTTAAATGGTGGCAGTTCATGTAGACAGCTAATTCTGTAACGTGTTCATTTGAATCTCCCTGCATCAGGAGGGTAGGTAGCACTGTTTCTTCACCAGCAGCTTGAAGTTGTATCACTTTGAGGCAGCCTATGACATACTTATCTCACTGGTAGCATCCTGTAGCATAGGCCTTGAACCCTGAGAGAGAGAAGACACATGGAACTCTGGAAGGCAAAGTGAGGGAATGTCATCTTGGATTTATCTTTATGCTGAACAGGATTCGTGCACTGGGAAAAAAAAAACCAACAAAATACAACCTGCAAAAATGCCCTGTTACATCCATCCTTGCAGTGCTAGAGATTGATACATCACTGGAATACACCAGCAGTAGCTTTTGGCATGAAGTCATCTGACAGATCAGAAAGTAGGAGAGTGTGGGTATTCCTTTGCATCTCTGTTTTCTTCAAACACATCCTCATCTGTTTCAGTGCTACTCAGTGTAAGCTTCCTTTCCTGGTCACTGTCCTCTTGGTCTTGAAGTGGTTCTTGGTGAAGCTGCAATGATCTGGACTTCTTGAATGACTTTGAAACTGATGTGGTCTCCCTGCCCTTACGCTTGTTTAGATGCCTAGCTTCAGTGAAGTCTCTTTCCTCTACCATGAGAGTCAGTTTGTCCATGACATTAATATGATGGTCTGTGTTACAGCAGTTCTTGGATATCTGTTGGCCTTTGAAAGAAACAATGCATGTCTGAAATCTGGAATCGGGGAAAAATGTTTGTAGTGCCTGGCAAAGGAGAACATTCTCCTTTGGCTCCACTGGGTGGTTTTTGTCTTCTCCTGAGGAAAAAAAAAAATCAGAGTTGCAGAACCTCTTGCACCTCTGCTGTTTTGGCTGCCTCAGGTTCAGAGGTGTTTTCTGCTTCTGCCGCTTGAGTCAACTTGGAAGGGCAAGGCTTGCATCACATTCGGTTGACTTACCTGAACAATTTTGTTGCTTTTTCCTCTTTATTGCTTCTTTTAATTGGCTCACCTCTGCTAAGAGTTTCTCTACAGATCGTTCACTGACTTCTACTGTAATACATATTTTCTGCAAGGAGAAGAGCATGTTGATCAGATTAACAGTATTCACAGTAACTGACTTTAAAATTGTTCAACAATCCTTGAAGGTACTCATGGTCAAGTTGGACATAGAGTAGTAAAAAGCGTAAGTAATGATTTAGAGGTGGATCTGTCAGATAACTTAAACCTTGTGTTGAACCAGGTGCAAGATGTTTTGTTTGATCCCATCTAGGCGAAGGAGATCTAACAAACTACAGAGTACTCCTTCAAAATAATCCTCTTGTGAGAATTTATTCATGGACTTGAAGATTAAACGTTGTACTATACTCAAATGGGAACTTAAATATCAGCTTTGAGAATGTAGTGTGCAGTGCAGTAAGTAGAACTTTCAGATTAGCTTTGTTTTCTCATGCAGTGCAAAATGTGTAGCCCTTGGCTGCCTTGGTTTTGTAGAACTGATGAAGGTAGGCAGGCCTGCCTGGCTTACCTTCAGTTCCTCCTGCAAGGTGGCGTACATCTCATTTATCTTATGAACCTCCTGTAGGGACCCATCTTCATGGAAGAATTCTGACCTGTGACCAGGAGTAGAACAGCACAATTGCAAGCTAGTGATTCCAGTGCTTTAGTGAGTAAAGAAGCATTTTGTGTTTAAATGCCAGATGCCTGTGTTGAGACAGACAGCTCCTGGCAAAATATGTGACTGAATTAATTTCCCAGTGTGCTGGAATGGTAAGTAATTGTAGAAAACAGGTCAAGTGAAACAGAGCATGGCTACAACATTTGCAAAGCACTTCAATGCTTTTATAAAAAAGAAAGTGCAGTTATGGTAGTGGGAAGCTACAGGTGTCAGTAAATACAACATGTATTGTACCTGTGTTGTCTCATGGCTCTCACAAAACCAGAGGATACACAGGAACCGGACACTGTTCTGTAACCTTGCTGTTCTGCCATGCCCAGGTTGGTGACCACCAAAGGAACTTTCTGGAAAAGTCTTAAAATGCACAAGTATGAAAACATGATCTATTAATATCCAGAGATGTTTCATTGAAAGTTAAATATTTTTGGCCATTCAGGATCCAATGGAAGGGTTACAGTATGGTTAATCGTTGCTAAATGTATTACATCGTGTACAGATAAGGCTAAAGGCAAACTCCAAGAGCAACCAGAAGCTGAGCAATGCCCATAATTCCCCCTCTTTCTGACTACAGCACACACTAATTCAACATTTATTTGCTAAGCCTAGCCTGCGAGCAGAATCTCTCTGAAGATAAAGTTAACACCAATTTAAAAATTTTGATGAACACCATGTATGGTTGAGGTCCTGTACACAAAGCAATTTGATCAGGTGTAGCTTATGTGTGTAAACTGAGTGTCTGCTTGGTGATGCTGGCACCATAGATAAAAAGGGCAGTCCCAGAATAGAATTCCAGGGTAAACTTTCAACTGGGCTGTGGCAACATAAGGAACAATCTTAGTAAAAGTTTAAGTTTCAAAGGTAAAATATACAGTGTTACTGAGTCAATTGCAACAAAGTAGAGAAACTTTCAAGTTTTACCACATGCTGTAGACATTACCCTTCCTGAGGCCGATGCAGAGCATGTTCCAGTCTGTAAGTAGAACAACTTTCTGTCATCACACTAGAGGTTAAAAGGAGGAATACCAGCCCCTGATTTGATAGGTGTGACTGCAGGTTTTTATGAAGAACTCTTTCCCGGAATGTCATGGTCTGGTCTGTGTTACGTCTGAATTTGTACCATCCTATTACACTCTGCAGGCAGAAGAAAATTCACAGTTACTGTTGAATCATGATGTCCCTGTGTGTCACTGAAGCAAGTTTCATCCAGTGCGAAGTCATGTCTGAATTGTTTGCTAGTAGGTGCATAGTCAAGCAATTAGTTAACTTGAAACCTTTAGAACTTCTAAGCCTATTTCCCATCTTCTTTCCTTCAAAACCACGTGTTGAATTTGTCTGTTTCATAGCCTAAGTTCAGGCTGAAACTGCAAGCTTTCTTCTGTTTGATGTTTCTTTTCATCTTCTACTTTCCCCTTGTAAAACTGTTCTGTGGAAAAAAGTTTAGTTCTTTCTGATGTAGTGGTCCTTAACCACTCGTGAGCTGACCTCAACTGATCTTAAGATGGAAATTGGTGCAATTCCTTTGGGATGCTTGAAGTGTTTACTTGAGAAATTAATAATTCAAAATAAAGTTGTGACACATACATAGGCAAATCCTAGTCAAAGACAAGCTAAACTGTTTTTTTAATGGAGGAAAAGGATGTAGCTGCCTTCACCAGCAGCATGAGGGACTATAAAAGGTTTAAAATGAGAAAAGAAAAAACCTTGATGCAAGAGATATCCAGAACAGCCTCCAAAATTTGAGTGAGCTCCTCAGTATGGTTTAGATTTAAGAATAAAATACCTTCTTACAGCCTGATAGTATTTTCTTCAGGGCAAGTTCGTTCAGTTCTCCTGCAGAACTATAAAAGCTATAAGAAAATTAGGACAATTAGAGGGGAAGAAATTTGACTGGAAAAATAACTTTAGCATGCTGAGAATCATCTCACTTTAAAAAAATAATTTAAAAAATTAATACTATTAAGGGTGAGGGATTAGAATGTATGGAATTGTTTTTTTCAGTGTGTTAACATTGTTCTGTAGTTTATATGGTATCATAGATCACCAGAAGGTGCAATATGCTTTATCTCTATTTCTATATGCATAGACAAACATTAAAAAAAAAGGATATAAAGAATCAAAATAGGAATAGCATAAGGCATTTTGCATCTGTAATTCCAAGAGGTTGATATGGCTACTATAGTTACAGCTAGGTGGTTTTCTTAGACAATGTAACTTGGAGAGTTCAGGTTAGGGTTAATTTTAACTTTTCAATTATCTGTTTACTTGAGATTCTTACCTGAACAACTGGTAGCACGGAATATGCTTCTGTATGTCTGGAAAGAGAAAGTAACATTACTCTGGGTTCATCAGCTCAAGATGTATATTCTTCTGCATGCTATGATCAGCATGAAACTCATCAAAGGACCAAGAAGTAATTGTACATAATTTCTTAAAATTGAATGCATTAACATAAAATTAAATAAGGTGAAGAAAGGAAATATTTTTAAAATATATTCTAATTAAATTTGTCAAAAGTATAGGGACCCACTTATATAAACTGTATTTTTTGTATACTTTTCTATTATGTCAACTGAAAAATCAAGCTGGGTGCTTTGTGTTTTTCTCCTGCTGAGTGAAGGAGAAATATGTAGTATGAAGAATTTCACTTGAGTTATTCAATGCACATCAATACCAATCACATCAAGATGATAACAAAAAATACATCTGGCATCTGCTTAGTGAAATTATTAAAGAGCTTGCAGCCTTCACACATGTAATTTTATAAGCTCCAAATGAGGTAATAGATGCTTATACATTACAGTTCATGCCACTGATAGACAAAGTTTTTCCAGGGCAACAGTCGTCCAGGACAGTTTGTGATGTAGCCAAGACAAGGGTGTAAACCCTGAGTTATGTTTAATATTACAAGATATTTGGCAAAGAGTAGCCATCCAAGGAACTAGGAACTATTATTTCTTTTAAATTACTGTGTTTTCTGCAGTAAAATTGTAATCTTTTTAGTAGTTAAAATGTTACAAAATAACCTTTCCGTGTGTTTTCGGTTTGGGCTTTTATTGTTTTTTTTTTTATATATCAGCCAAGCATGTAGGATCTTGGAGCTTTGATCTTGCTGTAGACTGCTGTCCCTCAAAACTGAAAGCTGTCATTTATTGCCCAAAACCAAGCAGGCTATGAAAAATATGGACACACTAACCGATTGTATAAACAACTTCAACATCATCCATTTGTGAGTCTGTGATGCTGTTCTTGGCTTCACCTTTCACATCTCCAAGCAGAAAACCTTCCTTTAGAGGGGAAGAGAGAAAAAAACCCCACATTAACAGTAGCATTGAACAGACACTCTTGCTCTTGGTGCTCTTGTGGCCTCACCCCCTGTCCTGTGTGCAGTTTTGGGTGCCACAATGTAAGAAAAATACAAAACTATTAGAACCTGTCCAAGGGAGGGCTGCAAAGACAGTGGAGGGTCCAGAGGGGAAGCCAGAGCAGGAGTGGCCGAGGTCATGTAGTCTGTTCAGCCTGGAGGAGAGTGGGGGGAGACCTCATTGCATTCTACAGCTGCCTCAAGAGGAGACCTGGAGCTTCAGACACCGATTTCTTCCCTCTGTCGGCGGTGACAGGACCGGAGGGAACGGTATGAAGCTGAACTGGGGAAGGTTTAGGTTGGATATCAGAAAAAGGCTTTTCCCCCAGGTGGTGTTTGAACAGTGGAACAGGCTCCCAAGGGAAATGAGCAGCACTAAAGCCTAGCAGAGTTCCAGAAGCATTCGGACAGCACTCTCACAGACATGTGGTGGGATTCTTAGAGTGTCCTGTGCGGGGCCAAAAGTTGGACTACATGATCCTTGTAGGTCCCTTCCAACTCACCATATTCTATCATGATTTTCTTTAATAGCAAGTGTGAGTGCTGTCTTCAGGAGAGGAAAAATGCTGTCAAAACGAACTTTTTTTATTTTTTAGTTTTAACAGAGTGAGTTCTGGCTCATTTTTCAGTACTGGCCCGCAGTTAGGAAGGAATCCTCAGCGAGGCAGTCCTGTGTCTCGGTTGGTTTGCGGTGCTCCCGGTGCTGCCCGCCGGGCTGGGGCCGGGCGGCCCGGCCAGCGCTGCGCTGGGCCCCAGCCGGGGCGGACATGGCGCTGCAGCAGCCCCTCGCCCCGTTCGAGCACGGAACACCCGCGTTTCTCCGCCGCTCACACACAAAAAGACCGCCGGGCGCTCTCCCGGCAGGGCCGGGCGGGGGAGGCCCGGCGGCAGCGCGGTGTGGGCGGCCCGCCCCTCCCTCCTCTCCCACCGACCCGGACCGGCCCTCCCTCGGCACCCACCGTGTCCGAGTCGGTGCTGAGGTGCTGGAAGGTGAGGGCGCCGAATACGAAGCCCGAGAGCAGGGCCGAGGTGCTCTCGCCTTCCATGCCAGCAATGGCGGGACGGGCCGCGGGTGGGCGGGGGGACGGGAGCCCCCAGCGGTCGCCGGCGGCAGCGCCGGGCCCGGGCCCGGCCGCCTCGCTCCGAGCCGCAGGGAGCGCGGCCCCGCGGCCGGGCCCGGCATCGCTCCTCAGCTGCAAAATGCCGAGTTGGGAAAAGGTTCTCGAGAGATGTTCGCTGAGGTTTGATCTTTGCCTGCTTTCAAGCCTAGTCAGCAAGAAGGGAGATTTAATACCAAGGCTGTGCCTTTCGAAATAGGACATACAGCTGTATGTCTATGCACTGCGCTCTTTGAGAATGTGGGGACAGTCTTCTGAGTTAATGACCTAATAAAATGTGATAAAGAGGTAATAAAATGATAATGCTAAATAATGATCTGAGAGCAGCAAATTGTACCACTTCTTCCTCAGATGTAGACTGTTTGCAGAATGCATGTTTTGTATTTTGAGTTGTCACATTTTACTTATTTTAATACTCGTACTAACATTTTTTCCCCCATTATAGCAGGTGTTCCCGACATATCAGCCAGCAGAAAGTCCTAGAAAACAATTTCAGGAAGAGAGCGTTACAAGTGACAACATTCTTTGAAATGTGATCAGAGGTCTGATCTAAAGGCTGCAGGGGTTTTACTCCTGTACTTCAGGAGAGCAAGTGTTTGATTTCATCACTCATCAGGACTATAGGTAAACACAATCATAGCCTTAGACGTTAATTTCCTGACTCTTGAAATAGGATGTATGGACCTGTGGTCTCTCAAGAGGTATTTCCATGCTTTTTAGGTATCACACATATTTTTTTCTGTTGCCTATAAAATTAATTTTTTCAGTCAGTTTCTTTTGCCTTAATTTTTTTTGCAAGATTTAGAAGGAATTTTGGCATATTTATATTTAAATAAAATTCTTTAATATTATTTGAAATATACGTGAATGATGCTAGTGTTTAGAAGGGAAAACTGTTATGATTCTTAACTATTGTTACAGAAGAGAGAAGGATGAGGTAAGACATTCATTTCTCAGCACAGTCATTAATGATCTAGATCTCTGAATTAGGGGATGTAGATAGTACAGAATGATGGGCAAAGTTGATGGGGAGGAGCTAGCATGCATTTCTTGCAATGCAGACCATGTGGTATTGAACAAATGGGTAACAAGTACAACACATCTAAAGGGATATATTACAACAAAAGATTCCATTATAGCCCATGTAGCTGTGGTCGAGGCAACAAAAACAGATGTTACAAAAAACTTCTATCGCTGTTTGGGGAGAAAACGTTGAAAGTGAACACAAAATACTCACTCAGTTCAGGAATTCTCCCAAAGGACACTGTGCTGTGCTTGCTCTCACTCCTAAGCCAGAGCTGGGAGAAAGTTGTATGCATTTAATCAGTGCAATTAGTTTTAGGCATTGACAAATTAATTTATTGCATTCAGTGTCAATTAAACACAAACCACATACAAGATTAATATGGACAATACCTGAGGTAGGTATTGACAGCCATGCAGCGCCTACACATCTATGGGTATTTATACATTGCTGAGGCATACAAATGTAATCAGAACAGTAGTGGATTTCCCTGTTTTGAGATGCAAAGACTCGAGCCTGTTGTAAGCCACAGGATACAATTACTTTCTGTAATTGTTGAATTTATCTTGTATGGAAACAATAATGCTTCTGTAGTCAGAGCTAAATTTGTTTCAGTCATCCTAGTGTGAGTGATACAGTACCTAAAGATACTTCTTCAGTGTTTTCATCATTAATCTGTTGATGGCCTAAGGTAAAGCATTACTGTGGTCAGATATAAACACGCTCCTGTTTAGTGGCATAGATGGAATCTACAGAGACCTAGAGAGTAGCAGACATAGCTCAGAGTGAGAATGCAGAAGAGCACATATTTTCACTTCAGTGCATGAAGACAGTGTGTTTTCCATTAATAAATATTGCACCTGACACTGCTTGCTATGAAATAGTTACCTCTAAGGTTATTCTGGCCTTTTGGAGAATTTTCCACATGTAAAGCATGAACTTCAGTCATGATAAATATCAAAACAAAACTACCAGAGATTATTTCACCCTTGAGTAGCAATCAGGTAAGGAGTGAATGTGGGGTTGAAACATTGAGAAGACATAAGCAAAACTAATAAAGGCTTTTTGTTGTTGTTATAGCTGGTTAAAGTTCAGTTGAAAAAAGAGGTGTTCTTAGTAGCTTTCATTCTGAGTACACTCAGCAGAATTAATGGGGTGTAGAATGTTCTGATCAGTCCTGTTTGAACACTTTCTTATCCTGAAAAACATGATCCTGGTGTCCTTGGATGTTAAGTGATGCTGGTAAATCAGCCCTGGTTTGCTGTCTGACTCTGTGTCATCGGCTTACAAGGCTTTTCTAAATAGATCAGTCTGCTTTGTAGCATGGCAAAACACACAGAGAAATACCAGGGAATCCTACAACTGGTGTCAGAAGAATAATTTTAGCAATAATGCCATCTTTCCATGCCTAATGGCAATGTCAGGATGTATTTCTGTATACTGGCTGCAAGCAGCTTTGGACAATGTTGCTTCTCCAAACGGTAAAAATTATACCCTGCATATTTCTTAAAAAAAAGGATCAAGTGATAGAAGGTTGATCTTGATTGACCGTCATGATCATTGTCACTTGCCTCAGGTACAAATACCTCTTTGTTAATCTTTAGGGGGTGTGTTACTTCAGCATCTGAAGCAGCACCTGGCTGGAGCTAATGTGCCAGTGCTGCTTTGGAGCAGTATCTGCTGGGGACATGTGATGTTTGGCTGGTCTGATAAGAAAGGCATTACAAGAAAGGCAAGCTGAAAACTCTCCCCTGACATCCCTTTGGAGTCACTGCAATGGTTAGTGTCGGACAGGAAGGAAGTGGAAAGAGTGGTTGCCAAAATTTATGTGACTATGTGATTCCTTCTTTTTGAAGACCATGGCAAGTGTTATTTCCAAGCTATGTTCCCCTTGTGTATCAGAGGGAAGGCAAAATCATAGTAGCACTCCTTGAAAGCTATCACTTCCCACTGCAGTTTTTAATCTGTTCACAGTATATTTGAACCTGCTTAAAAGCTGGCTGCTGTGCAGGAAAGGGCTGTCTATACCTGATTTAACCCTTCCATTTGAGGCACTACAAATAGACACAGGTCAGTGCTGTGTTTGCTTCTTCTTGCACCGGAAAAATAAATGGGTCATAATTCCAGTTCCGTCCAACAATTGGCCGTTAGGCAATAGGCAATGTTTTGCAATATGAAATTAGTAGGATGACCTCAAGGGATCTAGAATCTGGAGTAGTCAGCTGATGCCCATTCCATATCCTTGTCATTTCCCTAGGAGACCAGAAATTGTTTCAAGTGAATTTGTTATGCTTGTGGGTGTCAATTTGAGATTCATTAAATTAAAGGGAGGTTTGCTCTTGGATTCTTCCTGTGTCACCCACATTACTTTCTTGTAAGTTGGGTTCCATTCTTCCCAATGGACAAAGAGTTTTGCATGTTTTCTGGTGGCTTTTCCTAACATATGGAGTACTTCATCATAAAAAAGTGCTTGTGATTATTTGGTATAAATTCATCACCTGTTATTTACTGGACCTTACAAATCAGTGCTACATTCTGTTGCTGCATGTTTATTTCATTATTTGCAATACTTTCCCTCTTCTGGATAAAGCCTCTCTCACAGCTTCTAAACTGATGTGATTGCAGCAGGCTAGCTCTTGGTAAGAGGGATAAAAAGGGCAGAAGAATGACATGCAGAATCTCTGTTTAGTCAGTGGATGGCAGAACTAATTCTGAAAGAAATTATTTTGCTGGGGAAATTTATGTAGCCACATTACAAATGTGGTTATTCAGCTTAGTGTTGGATGCATATCTATTCGCATTGGAATTTGATAAAAATGACATTCCATGGCTCTTCTGAATTAATATCAACAACAACAACAATAATAATATAAACAATATCATCATCATCAATTACTGTGATAGGGTACAAAAAGCTATGCCAAATTTCTGACCAAAAATAGGAAACTATGTTATGAATTGCCTGAAGAAATAAAGAATTTCCTTTCTTCTTCACATCATGAGCAAGTTCATTACCTTCATTCAGGGCAGAGATAAAATTCAAATCCATATTCACTTCTATAGCAGTCTTAAGTGTTTTGGATTAAGACATGCAATGCTTAGACCATCACGTCTCAGTTGTTTTTATGCTTATGGTCTCAAGAGCAGCAGGATGCTTTAGAAGCTTCAGCAGCCATTTTTGGCAGAAATTTTACAAAATTAAACTCCTTGGTCATGATTGGACAAGTTCTAGTACTCAGATTTATTCTGTAGTGGGTTTTGGGACAATTTTCCATTGAATTACAATTTTTATTCCATACTGTTACTACGTAGACATGCAGAATCTCCTTGATTTGGGTGTCATTCCCAATTTGGGTGGTTGAGGTGCAGGTTTTTTATTTGTGTTTGCTTCTTTTTCTCTCTAAACCATATGACATCAATGGTAACAGAGTAGTAAGAACATCAAAATGGTTTTTATTATTTCAGGAGGTACAAAGTGGATAAAGCAAAAAGTAATTTTAAGAAGAGCCTCAGCCATATGGATCTTGTAGTACCTTTGGGCTGGATGGTTTGACCACCTCAATAGAGAGGCAAATAGAAACTCTTCAGTTCTTTCTTTATATGGTTTCACAGAATGAAAAACAACTCTACCTTATCCAGGAGAGGAAATTTCTTCCTCCCACCCAGGCTAGGCAAGTCTGTCTTTCCCTCTATGCTTTTAAAAAATTATCTGTCTTGTGTGTGCCTAAACTTGCTGCTGAAGCATCCCACCAAGTGAGTCGCCACATGTTCCTGTTCCTTGCAATACTTCATTTTGCCCCCCTTTCCTGCTTCAAATCAGGTCCCAGGAATTACCTCCACCCTCCCGCCCACGGGGTTTTTAGCACCTAGGCTCTGTGCATACCGATCCCCTGTGCCGAGGCTGATGGCAGCTGTTCTCAAGTGCTGCCAGGTGGATCAGCGC
Source organism: Zonotrichia leucophrys gambelii (assembly GCF_028769735.1). Taxonomy (NCBI): domain Eukaryota; kingdom Metazoa; phylum Chordata; class Aves; order Passeriformes; family Passerellidae; genus Zonotrichia; species Zonotrichia leucophrys. The sequence continues at coordinate 41,314,532 of NC_088173.1, read as the reverse complement.
CCTCCTCCAGCTCTCCACAGGCCCTGCTAGGGAATGTGTGTGAGGTGGGCAAGCCACTTGAGGAAGAGACCAGAAAGGAGAATATAGAATAGTAGCTAAAGAGAAATGGGTGACCAAAGCTGTTTTACAGTGGAGCTTTGTTCCTAGAGAAGCCTTTTGTCAGGGCAGGTAAGAAATAGTGGTTAATGGTGTACCTGACAGCAGCAGGGTGGAGAGTGAGGGGCTTAACGTTGTCACTGGGAGAAAGAGCATTGGGAAGGCAGAAACACTTAAAAAACAAACCAGTGAGGTTTTGTAGAGGATACAGAAGGCTCAGAAGGCGGCCAGCAAGGGGAGAGAAAGGTGAGGAAGCTAAGTAATTAAAAGAAGCAAAAGAGAAGTTATTTTGCTGGAAAAGATTGCAATGTGATTTGAAAGACCTGAGGGATGTCATGCAGCAGCAAATCTGGAGGTACAGAAGCCACTTGACTCACTATGTGGTACAAGAAGTGTGCCATGGATTCACATGGGCTTGTGAGTGTCAGGAGTCTGGTGCCTGGGTGTGTGGTGTAAATTAGAGGTGGTGCAGCCCCCTCTGACATCTGTGCTTCTCTTACTGCCTGGACAGTGTTGGATGCACATTTTACACAGGATCTTTGCATCTGCTTCCATTTGTAAGGAATCTAGCTGCTTCACAAAACCAAGCAACGGTGCTTGGGGATGGGAATATTTTAAAAGGACAGCCCCGGCTTCAGACAAACACACCAATGTATTGGCAAAGGGAAAATCTTTCGTGGACCAGCATGTCACTGTCTTGGAAGTTGTGCCCTAAATGCTCTTTCCACCAAGGCTGGTTCATTTATTCTGTGGGAAGATTATAAACAAGAAGCTGGTGGGCTCCCCTGAGGTTCTAGAGTTATTCACCTTTATATCATCTGTAATGCATGCAAAAAGGCAAGAGAAGGGTGGCTGTAAGTGGTTGAGCTGGGTATTTCTAAAAAATACTGAATTAAATTATTGAAATTTGATAGGCTAGAAGGAGAAACAGGATTGTCTATTGCATTTCAATTCTGTAGTTGAATATGTGCAAAGATAGATGACTTGTTACTTCACCACAGTCTATTTTGTAACCTGTAATACAGGATTTTTTGGTGAATTTCTGATAGAGTGGAGGGAGCAGGTTTATTGTCTTGTCAGTCCTTGCCTGCTGAAACTTGCATCTTCATTTCAAATGTGTTATTAAAAAACCAAATAAAATAGAAAAAGCCTGACTTGCATGTCAAGCTCCTCTTTAATTAATTTGTTCAAATACCAAAACAAGCCAGTTATCTCACCATGAAATAGAAAATCTGAGTGAATAAGTCACAGATTTGTGCAAACATCAGTTGGAGAAATGCTTCATGTGTGTTAATAAGAGAAGATTTTAGGCAGTCTGAAAAACACACCCACCTAGTTCTGTATTGTAATTTATTGGCAGGACACCCTGTGAAAACCAGATGTCACATTGACAAGGTTCCTTATTGGCAGCATCTAATTATCTAACATATATCATTACTTATCATGTTTTTTTCTTTCTTCTCCCCTGGTGAGCAAATGCTTATCAATTACAAGGAAGTGGGTGGAGTTAGGGCGGGACAAAGGGTAGAAATTACTTTTATCATTGAGAGTATCAGTAGTGTCAGTCTTCAGTGAGCAACAGCCTTCTCCTAGAGACAGCTTTGGCTCTTAGAATGTGTCATTTTTCTTTGCCTCTGTCTCTTGAAGCTTGCTAGATTCTCCACTACAGATGAGCATATATTCTCAGAAAGGCAGCTGATTGTCATTTTGGAGGGGCAAACATGGAAGAAAATAGAGAAGGTCATGGCCTTGCAGAAGGCAAGATTTTGTCTGTCTGGATTTTTTTGTTTGTGGCATTTGTTTTGTTGCCTTCGATATTTCGAGTGTCACTGGGGATTTGTCATTGCTATGTGAAAATTGTAATTAAAATGTTAGAGGTAAGTTGAGATGTGAGTTCAAAAGGTGTATGTTTGCTACAGGACATGTTTAATAAAAATAAAAATAAAATTTTTATTTTTTATTAAGCATGTCCTGTAGCAAACACATACCTTTTCTTCTGACTTTTATGGCATTTATATCAAATGCCATAAAACTCAGAAGAGAACAAAATCCATTCACTTGCATGTGTTATTTGCAGCTTTATTTTATATCATAATCTTTTGAGGGGTATCTTTAATGGTATCTGGTTATGTGCTGGCTTATCATTGCTTCTGGTTTGAGGTTTTTTTGGGGTTAAAGTACAGATTCCATAGTATTTTCTTCTAGTTCATGCTTGATAGAATGCTTCATGCAAGTAGAATACTTGTGACAAGTCAAGTGTAAAGAAAAAGATCTATTAGTTTGTGGAGTTGGTAAGTAATAAAAACATGTATTTTAGGTGTATGGAAGTTTCAGTCATTTTGTTTGGATTGTTTTAATTGCATGGAATTAATATTCCATGTAAGAACACTGATTCTGTGTGTTTGCTTCACTCAGTTATAAATCTGGGGGATCCAGCAGTTACAAGTTCTGCTGTGCAAGACTTAAAGGAATCTGTGTGCAACCTTCTTAAAGTGGAATTTTTCTAGAGATAAACAGATAATGGCTAAGATTCTGATCCTGCTTCTATCAATAAAGGGTTTCTGGGGCTTTTTGTAAGCCAGAATCCCACTGAGTTTTTCAACTTTGGTGTTTCATATCCATTATTAGCCAGAAGTAGGTGCTGTGAATTCATCATATTGAACAGTAAACATTTCCATTTTCCAGTAGATTGGCTTTGTGCTTCTGGCATAAACCTGTTTTCTGTGAATATACTTTCTACTTGTGGCAGAAAACATGTTACTATTATTTTTGCTATTATTATTAAGCCCTTGGAGTAATCTGCAGTAATTTTGCAGTAGAACATGTCTGTAACAGTGTGACACAGTTAATATCATGACCATCTTACCTTGCCAGTTCTGTCTTTTATCTTTCTTATGTTCTCTTTTGTTTGCTGTTGTTTGGAGGGGTTGTTTGTTTGTTTTAATACTGATCAGGAGCTCTTGAGTAGTGTCTGTTTTCAGCTGTATGAACATCATTTAGCACAGTGCAGATGACTGCAAAATTTAGGGGTTAGTTATTTTTTTCAGATACTGATGTCAGTGGGCAATGACTGCCTGTGGTGGCTGTATGTAATATTGACCTTTATATGTGAAATATTTTTTAATCAGACAGTGGTATGCTAATTAAATCCCGAATTAAGAGCTACTCTAATATCAAACCTGTCTTTAGACAACTTTGCTGCTGCAGTTGGTGGGCATCAAAATAATTTCTGGGTTTCTTTTTTCCCTGTGCATTTCCCAACTCAGAGACATGTTTGCCCCACTCAGTGTGTGTTTAATGTAGGAAGATACTTCTCTTTGGTAAAGCACTTGAAGTATTTTTCTCTCCACAGTTTTTGTAACAGGTTATTAGTAATAATTCAGTGCTCACAATGTGGAGGATCAATGTACTGAAAAATAAATAAGTTAATTGTTATGTGATCAGCTATAGCCTTTTGTGTCTCGTTCCCTGTTGCCACAGCAGCTAATAACAGGAACAGCACAACTCCATGCGCTGCTATTTAGGCTGGCTCATTTTGTTCTTTTCTTCAAAGTTGTTCCCTAATTGTCCTGTGGGCAAAAAAAGGAGTTTCTGCTGTTTTCATCTTACAATTAATTCCAGTGGTTTTCTTTGAAGTATTGTCAAATGCTTCTCATTGTGCCACAAAAGTAGTTAAGAGCTATCTTGGTGGAAAATGGGAGAGAGAAAGAATGGAGGGGGTGTTAGGTCCCCTTTGCTTGTAATGTGGCCCACTAGGCTCTTAGAAAGAAAGGATAGGACTGGAAAACTCTGGGTTAAGGCTTGTGCATGGAACTGCTGAGCCTATTCTTGAAGTCCTGGGGCTTTTTCACCAGAATACGGCTAAGATTGCAGCTTGGGATAAGTCAGCCTTAAGGCAGGTTTGTTTGAGATATGAAAAACCTGACATTGAAACCCTGGAGAGGTGTTGGCTGGTTTCTAGCTGTGGTGTTGTGTTCGTGCAATATTGCTAATGGGATAATGCACAGAGACCATCTGTGGTTCCTGATGTCCTCAGGAATGGTGCAACAGGATGCCTTCCCAGAGAGCTGAGCTGAAGATGCTGAAGATGCTTAGTCATGTAATGGCACACTGCTGTCTATATTGCAGGAATATCACTGCTCGAGGGAGTGCCAAAGAACTGGGTGATGCTGCAGCAAAAATTCAACCTTGAGCACTATGGCTGGTCACTCCATTTTGTTGCGTTTGACTTAGTCTGTTATGTAGACCAGCAAAATTAATAGAAACCTTCTCGCCTGAGGAGTTTCTTTATATCTGTTTCTTACAGCTGAGCAGAGGAAAAGTATGTTTTATTTTCCTCCATGTTTGGCAATGTGAGAAAAATAGAAGAGTGGAGACTGAAATCAAGGACTTCAAAGTAAAAAAAAAAAATTAAAATTTTGTTTTCAAAGAAAATGTATCTTTAGAACTTAGTTAATTTGTTGGGAGCAAAAAAGTTGTTTCAGAATAAAACTCAAATTTTCAGATCTATTACTAAGCAATGAGTAATGGTGGCATATGATGAGATAAGTCACTTTGATTTGTTGACTTCACTGAAGTGTTATAGCACTATGAGTGGTGATTGGAATAAATGGGAAAAATGTAATCATGCATGGAAATAATTTTTACCTTCTGCTGCTTTTCCATCAAGGAATCTAGATACTTGTTATTTTAGAAAGAAAATAAATCATTTTATAAAAGCAAGATTCAAGGTTTGAAAATTTGGGGTGACTGTTTTTGTTTGCAGGTGCTTTTTGTGTTTGGGTTTTTGTTTGGATTTTGTTGGGTTTTGGTTTTTTTTTTTTTTAGGACATACGGATAATATAATAGCAAAAGACCTCCAATACAGTAATTTCTCAATTACATATATATTATCATATATATATATTCTTATTATTACCCTTAAATTATCCTTCAAGTATTTATAGAAATTATAAAGGTGAACGTGGTTTGGGTGTCATTAGGGTTATTCTTTCACATATGCTTGTAAAGTTTTATTTGTAAATAATGTCTTTTCTCTGAGCTTTGTCCATCCTGGGGTTTGCTGGAAATGAGGATATATAGCAAAGCTGTTCCAGGAATGTTACTCTAGTGTTTGCAAAAGAAGATGCATTTGCTAGGATGAAATCTATGCCATGCACTCAGAGCCCTGTGAAGAGTCAAAGAAACACATGTAACAGCTGTAGCTCTATTTGCCAAGAAATGTTCTGAAGGTCTACAAGATCTGAACTTCTGCCTGAAATTGGAGCATTGCTGCTTCTAGAGAAAAAGAAATCAGCCATCTAAAAGTTTTCCAAGAAGAGTAGTTTTTGCATTGAGAGCTCACTTGTACATGGAGGTAGTTCATATGCTGTGAGCTCCTATTGGAGTACGGTGGATGTTGCTGATGCTTCAGCTGGTGAAAAATTGCACTACTGTGCTTTTAAATACATGGCTGTCCTTAGCTGGCCTCTCCACCAAAACCCAAACAAATTATATTAGTGCTTTTATCCCAAACAACCCCTTCTCAACCCATTTCATCAGTCCCCATGGAGCAGCCAGGAGATTTGTGAGTCCTTTTCTCAGCCTGAGGGTGGACAGTCAGATAATCTCAGACACTGAGTGTAAGTGTAACACTCGCACTATTTGATCTGTGTTCATGTTTGTAATGGGCAAGGGGAAATAATGCCAGGCAGAAACCACTGTTGAGTGAAGAGGTCACAAGTGCTTGATCTTAGATGGTGATTTTAGTTCATGCTGAAAACCCACCAAGCTTCTCTTTGACACTGTAGTGGAAGACTTTACATGGAGGAATTGCCCCTGAGCTTTTGTCACACATGAGGAAAAGATTGAGAAAAGTTCATGTAATGAGTGATTAGAAAAACCTTTTGTGAGAATATGGGAGAAGAGGTAGTAAAATATGGGAAGAGAGGCAAAACTGAATTATTACTTAGTATGGAAAGATGGAGGATTGAGCTGTACTCAATACAAAAGCAAAAAAGGAGGAAAAATAGTGCAAGATATGAGATTTCAGGAAATGAACATTCCACATTGTCTTTCATGTCATGTCCCGTGAAGACAGTAATTAACATAAAACAGTATTGAGCACCCTCATTTTATTTAGAATGTAATTACAGGAAGCTCAAACAAATGACTGTTGCACTGTTGGAGTTAAGCAGTCAAGTATTCAGTACTTCAGGTGGGATCAACCATTGGGTGTTTGGACTTCTGGTGTCCTCATCACTTCAGAAAAGGGAGTGAGGGAAAGCACAACATCTGAGTTATCATTCAGTCAGCAGGTGTAGGAATGAAGTTGCTACATTTAATACTTAAATTCTGTGTTAGTTGCAACATCTGTGGGGTTTTTTGTAAGGTATTTAAAACATCCTTTCATTACTGTTTTGCAACAGAGACCAGCGTGACAGCTCTGTCTCAATACTGTGCAATACAAAGGTGATCACAAAGCCTTACTTCATTTTGGAAAACAAATTCTACATACAGATGCTACCAAAGGCAGTACAGCACAGTAGCCACTGCAGAGTTAGTCAGTCCAGAGTTTGACCCAGACAGATGGCTTTGACAGGTGTCAATTCAATGGCCGGACTGAAAGCTTAAGGCCTGGGTGACTCTACAGCTGTATTCCCTCCTTGCTGCTTGTTCTTCAGTCTCCCATGCCAAGCCATGAGTTAGGAGAATTTCATGTCCCATGATGGCTTGTGGAAATATATTGCCTTTTTTCTTGCTCACATACTCTGCCCAAAGTACTTTCCCATGGTAAATCTCAGTTCTTGTAGTAGAAGAGAAAATGGATAACTGCTCCTTAAAGCAACTGCTCCGTGCCAGTCCAGACTTTGTAGATGCCTGTCTCAGCCAGCTCTTTCCCAAGCTAATGAGCCCTGTGTAACTGTTCAGCCTTTGAAAGCTCTTCTTCGTCTTTCTGGGACGCTGCCTTTGTAGCCTTGACTATTTAGTTTAAGTCTGCCACTTTTGCCTCATTCTTTCTCTGTGCTAGGAGGCAAGATTTTATAATTTACTAGTAAACTTTATAAATTTTTGTGGGTTTTGACTTGTCTTGCTCATTTAGATTAGTTAACATGTATTTTTGGAGCCAGCTTGGTCAGCGACTGTCACCCTTTTCTGTCTGGGCACCAAAAGCCAGCCTCCTGGAGGTATTCCAGATCCTTCAAGATAGTATGAGCAAGCTCATTTCTGGCAGCCCTGGCCAGCTGACAGGTGCTTTTTATGTAGGAGGACAATGATAGGCAAGATAAGGGTGGAAGACAGGAAATGGGAAAGCAGAGACTAAGGCAGAAGGCTTTATTTGTCAGTCTCAAATATTTTGTGTTTTATATTTTTTCTTCCCTAAAGCCATGCAAGTATCCTAAAGGATGTTGGGGAAGAGATGAGGACCAGCAGTATTTTGTAAAGAGGTTAAATTTGCCATGTCTGCCTTACTCTCTTTTGCAACATTCCTGTACCTGTTCTGCATGTTCTTTCATTTCTCAGTGTGTGGGCTGCTGTTTTCATGATATCCCCTGGTTCCACCTGGCTCCACCATTCTGAATGACTCTCCTTGTGTTGCAAAAAATTGAGAGATGATGTACCTGTTGACCTTTTCAGGAGAATAATTGGGAAGTATAGACAAGATGATGCTCTGTGGTGCAGGTTTTTTAATTTCTTTTTTGGGGAGGTGGTTTGCTTTATGGTGTTACTAAAGAAGGTTTGTATGGAGTTTAAAATACTACATTAAAGCCTATTCTGCCTTCACTTTTTTCTTTTCTTTTATGATGGCTGGTAAAAAAAAAAAAAGGTCAGCTACGGGTAACTAAAATATCCTAGTTATGTCAAGGCAAAGTGTCTCCATTTTGATTTTGTTACTGACTTAACTTTGATAGCTACAGAAAGAGCATGCAAAACTTAAGGGTGGCAAAAAGCTGGTTGATGTTTGCACATGAGACATGTTGTAATGTAGTGAAGACTGAGATCAGCCTTGTGGTGACTTGTGTGGCTGCACATAGCTAGAGGGAAATACACTGTTTAGCAAGAGTTTATATGAAACAGATGGATCCTTATCTATTGTAGATGGGAACCCTCAATAGCAGGTGAAGGCATAACCTGAGTGGGTTACTGAGCCTTTAATAATGAGCAAAGCCTACACTCAAGCCTCCTATGCCCTTTGTTAGGGCAGGTACCTTGACAGAAATATAGCCAGATTTTAGTACTCATGGGAGCTATTATTTATGTGTCTGTGTATGTATGATGAAAGCATTCAAAACTAGGAAAACTTCAAAAATCAGGCATGATTTTATATTTGATTTTGCTAATGGAGAGTTTTATGATGCTCTATGCAAGGAGAAGAAATGGTTTAGCCCAAAAAAATTAATACAGGGAAGGGTGAATGCTCATTACCACAGTTGCTACCTTCTGAAATACTATTGATACACAATGTTGCCAGCTCTGTTTTCTATCAACAGAAACCACTTGAATGCCCTCAAAATGCATTAATCTCTTTTATTCTTTAAAATCAAATGTTCAGTTCTATTTTTCTGGCATACCTCTAATGTCAGTGATATTATTTTGTATAATCTTATTGCCTGAACCTAACTAAAGAAGATAGAGTTTTGGGTACATTGGATCTTATAGGGTCTCATAGGTAGCTCAGTAATTTGTTGGACCTCCAGAAAAAACAAAAACAACTGCCTGTGTCCTGAAAAGAAGTTTGAGCCAAACAATTTTTCCTGGAAATGGCAGAAGGTAGTCTGTATAACAAATGAAACAGGAGGTCTGCAGGGCACCCTTCAGGCTGAATTTGAAAAATGAAAATCCTAGACCTGGCAGGGGTAAAAGAGGCTCAGACAATTCACCTGAGGTAATTGCACAATGTCTGGAAATGATGAAATGAAAACCATCAACATCTACTTTTCTTGTTTTGGGAACAGTGGGCCACCCTGCAGATTGAGGAGGGAGTAAAAAAGCAGAAGGCGATGGCACTTGAAAATTTAATCTCCACTGGTAAGATCTCTGGATGAAGGGGACACAGCACTATTTATCATGTAAAAAGGCAGCTATTTAACAATCTTACTTAGAAAGGAGTTTGATGAGAAAATATCCATTGAAGCTATAAACCTACATAAGCATGTTATAAAATATCTAATCTCTGAGTTTTGTAAATAAAAGGAATTAGAGACAAGTGTGGATATAGAAAGACATTGCTGATAAGCATTTGGGAAGCATCCCTGTTTTCATAAGTGTTTTTTGCTTTTGGGCTCCATCAGCTCTCTCTTTACTGGATTGGGATATATTAGTGTTCTTTGTGCTTGACATGGCTCTGCATAGTTATCTTTTGCTTCTTGTAACTCCTAGCACCCAAAAAATCCTAGCTCTGAAATAAAAGAGTTACAGCATCCCATGGATCACAGATAGAATTTGTACTCTTTTCTAGATGAGAGGATAAAATCAAAATAATTTTTTCCCCAACTACTTTTCCTTCCTTCTTTGATCAAAGAGTTAAGTTCTCATAGTTATCTTTTTACTTGTAGTGCCATTTTTAGTGATTAGTCATGTAGGCTGCTTGGTTTGTCGGCTAATAATTTTCTGTTCTGATGATTTCCTGGGAGTTGAAGGTTTCACTGAAATGCAGATGGAGGAAAACTTTGTGATTCTGTTCAGGGGGAAGTAGGTTGATCAAGATACATTAATGTATTTTTATAATGCATATTTAATGTCATCCAATATACCCCATCAAAAAGAAAAAAAAAAAAAAAGAGGTGGGGGAGACAAGCAAAAAAGCCAAGTGTTAGCTGGTATGAACCAACAGAATTTTAGTCACTGTAACCAGCCAGAAAAGCATCTGGTCTCAGAGTGACCTCAGCAGACTTGCTGCATTGCTGTCCTGTGGGTTGTGATTTTACAAATAGCAGAGCAAGAATGTGTTGTTATTCTTCCTGCACAATGTGTCTGTGTAATGCTTTGTATGTCTGGGAGGGGAGAAACCCAGGCACTTTCAAGTTTTTTGGTAGGGAAGTGACTCTAAGCAGAGAAGGGATGGGGGGAGACAGAAGGTTCCAAGAAAAAAATGCAGAGGAAGGTGTTTTTTACAGCTAGGAAACAATAAAGCTGATCAACATCAGCAAGAACAATCATACAAACTCTGCCTGAATTTGAGTCAAGGCACCAGAGGGATCTGCAGTCTTGGCAGTGTATATGTGACATTTCTAGGTGTGAGTGCCTAGGCTATTTGGTAAACAATAATGAAGTAGGTGCTGTGCTCAAGGTTTTATTTGCAGCTTGATCAGAATCCTTTTCTTCTTTCTCAGCAACTTAGGGGCAATATATGGCATAGGATTAGAGAAGTGACTTGTGGAATTAACTGTCAGTACATAAATGAGGCATAGCAATACATTATTATGCTTGAGTAGGAGAGCTGTTTCTAAAAATCATATGTATTTCTTGATATTCTCTTTGGAATCCATGTTGTTCATTTCACCTTGTGGAAGGAAGGCTCATTTCCTCATGCAGGGATCATCCAAAGAGATGAGACTCCCATGGAGAAGGAGGTTGTGGGCCGATGCCGAGGATGTTTCAGCCTTGCTGATGTCATGTACTTCTCCAAGAAGGGCTGTGAGGCAGTTGCGGAGGATGAAGTCACTCGACGGTTCTCCTCTGAGGAGCTGCTGTCCTGGAATCTCCTCAGCAGAACCAATGCCAACCTGCATCATGTCAGCTGGAAACTGACTGCTGTGTGGGTCACTGGCATCCTAATTCGGTATTGCCTACTGCTGCCTTTCCGGTGAGCCACACAGGGTTTGCTGGGATCCTATTTCACGGTACTTTCTACAGAAGGTGTGAAATAATATACTCTTGACTGGTGGAGGAAGGCTTCTTTCCAAGAAGCCATCTAAACTCAAATATCCCTTAAAAAAAAAAGAAATTTCTCATGTTCCATATGTTTTATTAGTAATTCTTTTGCTTTTAAAATCCAGCAAAGCTGGATTAAGGGGTTTGTGCTGGTTAGCAAGTAGTTTGTTGCTAGTTAGATGCTATTAAATGCTGAAGGAAGCATTGTGAAATGGATTAAAGAGCCAAGTAAGAAAACCTTCTTGCTTGCTCCTCGAGTTTTGCTTCTTGCCCTTTAATTAAGATTGTTTTACTTTGTAGCATCTGCTTGTCTGTTTTCAGCATCCTGTTGCTGGTGTTGGCCACTACTGTAGTAGGACAGTTTCCAAATGGCAGGTAGGTATTTGCTGAGGGCTCTTTCAGTTCTTCTGTGTTTCTTTAAGGATTTGAACTAGTAGTTGGAACAGTCTGCTGAAGTCCAGAGGATTGATGTGGACTATCACGGGGTGACTTTTTCTCTCCTGTAAAATTATAGAGTGTTGTGAGAGAAAGTTATGGCAATGGCATCTGAAGGCAGACATGCAGTGTGAACCTTAGTGTGATCTTTGTAGTAACAGCAATTTGGGATAACTTGGAGAGTTTACATTGCATGTGTGGCTCCATAGAACTAGAAATGTATCTATGGCTTCATTTCTTTTAGAGTTAAAGGCTGGCTGAGCAACCAGGTCCAGATGATATGTGCCACCTTAGGTGTCCGATGTCTCAGTGGCCTTGTTCATTTCCATAACAGGTGAGTGCTGCCACCTTGCTCTTTATTAGTCTGGAGTTTGTTTCTTGCAGCATTTAACATCTCAAGTTTTGGAGCAGGATTCTTATTCCATTACTGCCTGGATACTTGGTGATGGTACAACTTGATCCAAAAAGCTGTTTGGATCATTCAGACTCTCTCAGGATGTTCACATGCCCTCCTTTGTTTCCTGCTGTGTATTGGCAGGGTGTGTGTAGATGATGTTGTACTTACTCTTCAGACACGTAGATATTTTTCAGTGCTTGCCACCTGACGGATTGTAGTCTGGAAAATAAACATTAATTACTTTTATGGTTGTCATTGCAGGGAAAACAAACCACAGAAAGGAGGCATCTGTGTAGCCAACCACACATCTCCATTGGATGTCCTAATCCTGGCCAGTGATGGATGCTATTCCTTGGTATGAACAAGACAGTTGGTAAATATCAGTAATGTTGAGATGTCCATAGATGTAGCATTGGGTAAGAGGTTGAACTTCCTCATAGAATATTTAGGATTTGACAGCATTCAAACTCACATTCTGAACTGCAAAAAACTAGATGTAAGCAGGTGTGTGCACATGTATGACCAAGGGGATTGTTATATTTTGTCAAGAAGCTTAGAAATGGTTGCATCTGTGTTTGGAATTTAATCATTTAAGTGTGTGTGTGTGTGTGTGTGTGTTTGCTTTGTAACAAGTTTCTTTTGGACTTGCAGGTTGGCCAGGTACACGGAGGGCTTATGGGACTTATTCAAAAATCCTGCATGAGAACCTCTCAGCATGTCTTGTTTGAACGCTCGGAAATGAAAGATCGTCACCTGGTGAGGAAAAAGTAAGGTAGTGAGGTGTTTGCTTCATTGTCTGGTCAGGTGTGGTAATTTGTCATCAGTGTTGACATTTTTTGTCATCGTCTTTTTTTGTTTGGTTTGGTTTTGTTTTGCTTTGTTTTGGTTTTGGTTTTTTGGGTTTTTTTGGTTGTTTTTTTTAATGTATGGTGGTTTGATTTTGTCCTTTAATGCAGGCCAAAGAGAAGCTCCATGCTTTTGAGTTGTAGGAAACACAGTTGTCTTGGAAAATGACCGATCTTAGTGTCAGTAATCTGCTTAGTGGTGATATTTGTGGTTTTAAGTGATGCAGCAAATGTAGTAAGATAGTGACCTGTCAAATAAACGTGGGGAATCCTTAAATACATGTAAAACTGATGTTGGGAACCTAGAAAGCATGAAAACTAGAAATTTGGAATATCTTTCAGTCTAAAAAAAAGTTTGACTGCATTCATAGCTGGAATCTGGGAAGTTATTTTCACATGCTTCAAGAACTACCATTCTCTGGTTAAAATGGAACTTCATAGAGCTTTGTAGAAAATCTACTTTTTTAATTCAAGAGATACTGAGATAAAGGCCTGAAACCAGAACATATTCCAGATGAGGCGACTGACTGGGTGAAAGGCAATTGGGCAAGGGCTTTTCCTGTCCTATGTGAGAGGTAATGAATGTTTAGACTCTTGAACAAAACCAATATGAAGTATACATTGAAATTTTGTTTTCTCCCCACAGACTTAGAGAACACATTGCAGATAAGGCCAAGTTACCCATTTTAATTTTCCCAGAAGGTAAGAATCAACTGTATTGATTCTTTTGCTCGTCTCACTTCTTGCCATTGAGTGCAGTTTATTATATCCAGTCTTTAGAACTGTGGTTGTTTTTAGTCTGTAGAATTAATTAGTTCTTATGAGATATTAAAGGTCAGGTTCTAGTATTTTACAACAGTTTTATGACAGTTTATTTGCTTTAGCATATAAGAGAATGAAGACATACAGGACTCTGGGATTATGTTCCAGAACTAAAGCTTACTTTCTTCTTTAAGAACTAAGTCTCCTTAAGACAAGTTTAGGATTAATTTCCTGATACTTTTCTCAGAGTGGATTAAGCCCTTCATCTATTTTAATTCTGACCAGGCACCTGCATTAACAACACATCTGTAATGATGTTTAAGAAGGGGAGCTTTGAGGTAGGAGGAACCATCCACCCAGTAGCAATCAAGGTACTGTAACTGCACTTTTCTGAACATGGAAGGATTGGTTGCAAGTGCTTCTCACATCAGGGAAGCTGTCCGTGTGTAAGCCTTGAAAAGGGATATGTTTGGTGTGCATAAAGTATTGAATAAGCCCTGAGAGACAGAAACTTGTGGTTTTAAGCAATATGGGAAACGTGTAATTTCTGTCCTGGCTCTTATGTGCTCTGAGGATAAGGGCAGTTTTCTTGGCACTTTCAAGTCTTTCTGAGTACCTTTAGCCAGATCACTCTAGATCTGGAAATATTAGTTACTTTTTCTGGCACTATAATATTACCTGATCTTATGGAAGTTCTTAAAACTGGTGTGAGCATTGTCAAGGAAACCTTTGTAGTCAGCATATATGCAGATGACAAGATTTTACAAGATTTAAGATTTTGAATAAATCTTTTGCTACAGTTGTTTTGCAGGTCTGTTACAGTTTGACATCATGCATTGCTTGTAAATGCTAACAGTTAGAAACTTGTAATAAATGTTGGAACTTTACTCTGAATTTACTGATGCTTTCAGGAGGTGTGATTAGATTTGCCTGTTATTAAATAAGTTGAATTGTGACTTTGTGGCCAAAAAAAAGAAAAAAAAAGAGCCATTTATGTGATTTAAACCAAGGCAACTTATTCTTCTTGTCTTCCAGTATGACCCCCGCTTTGGAGATGCCTTCTGGAACAGCACAAAGCATTCCATTATGACCTATGGTTTTAATGTGTTAACCAGCTGGGCAATTGTCTGCAATGTGTGGTACCTGCCACCGATGGTCAAAGAGGTTCTTACACTTTTGTATGTTTTGAAAGTGCTTGTGAAATGCTGTCTGGAAGGAGATGTGCATTACTACACAAGGTGCTCTGAATCCTTATTGATAACTTAATGGACAGAGGCTAGGAAGCAACACTACAATCCAAGTGCTGGATTTATCTAGGATGCATCCCCTGCTCTGGGCAGACCTGGGACTTCAGGCTGTGTGTTGTTTGAGGCTGTCCCAGAAACCAGAGAGCCTCCCATGTAGTTCTTTTTGGCACCAAAGAGTGGCAAACCAGGATCAGCTGGAACTGCTTACATTTGGCTCATGGGTCAGGCATAAATCCTACTGCCTGCTGTCTGACAAAACCTGTCTTTTTAAGTGAGGCACAGAGAAAATATCTGTTGTAAAGCAATTAATGCTTTTTTTTTTTTTTTCAGGAAGAAGAAGATGCTGTTCATTTTGCTGACAGAGTCAAGGCTGTTATTGCTGCTCGGGCAGGAATGTCTGTGCTTCCTTGGTAAGAAGCAACACCTCTGGAATTGCTTTTAAAGGTGCTCTGTATTCTGAAATATTAACATGGAATCCTTTAAAACCTGCTTTGTTTACACTGTAGTCCACCACCCTTACTGACTCTAATTCAGAAAATGTTACTTTATCACTTGAACAATTACATTAGAATAATTAGAATAATTAGAATAATATAGTAGATAGAGACAAACAGAGCTGACAAGTGGGTTTAGACAGCAGGCAGTATTAGGTGAAAATTAATTACTAGCCTGTTAAGTGCTGGGTTAAAAGAAGAGGATTGTGGTGTTGTAAATCTTGGCAGTATAAATCACTAAGCATTGTCTTACAGATGTCAACATTAAGAGTGGAAACTGCTTGGACTACATAATCTAAATATAGTAATGTTTTTCTGCCTTAACCCTGAAGTGAGTTTAAGGCTGTTTCTTTTCTGTATCTTTCAGGGATGGAGGACTGAAAAGGAAAAAGATCAAAGAGTCTTTCAAGGAAGAGCAACAGAAAAAATATTGCCAGATAGTAATAGAAAATGGATCTGTGGGAAGCGGAAATGTTTGTTAAATGCTATTTATTTATCTCATTTTTCCATGACTTATCTCTACCAGAAAATAGACTGGCTTTATATTAAGCCCAACATGTTTTCCTTCTATTCCCATAAGATATATGCGTGTGACACAGCAGGGAAACAATAAAGAAATATCCTTATTTAAAGCAAAGTACTATAATTTTATAAATAGGAAAACATAAAATATGCTAATAAAATTCTCCCTGATGCTGAGAAGAATCTACAGTAAAATTAATTATCTTCATTAAAGTATGACTTTAAAATATTTGCAATACCTTGAGGACTTAAATGGTTACTTATAATAAATCACCTCTGTACTGCTAGACTCTCTCAGCGACTTAGCCTAGCAATACTCCTGTGAGCCACAGTAACCATGTTGCTCTAGAGATAGATCTTCTGATGTCAAAAGACATGAAGCATTTCACCAAAATATGTTTTCTGAATTGCATGTTGGAGAGGAAGTGTTATATGTCAGAGGGAAAAGGTAGAGGTGACTTTCTCCTCCATGTTACAAGACCAGGGATGGCATTGTAGAATATTTTCTGTTATGACAAAGAGCAGAACAGTGTCCAGGGCATCATGTCCCTGATGTCTGGGTGTGTGAAGCTGAGGTAAATTAATCACAGCCAAGGACAGTGTAATAGAAAATATCCTGTGTTTTTAAATCATATCTTGTGGTTTTGTTAGATCCTTTTTGAGTCTGTTTGTATGCATGACACAAATTAAAGAAAGCCTATGATGTGACATCCACTGTCCTCTGCTGCTGTTATTTCTAGATAGCTACTTTCTTGTGTTACCACTGGGTGTGAAGGCTGGGGATTTGGCCTCTGACAAGCCCACCCTCCAGGAACAGAGCAAGTGCACTTAAGGAGTCGGCAGTGGGAATATTCTATAGTCTCCTATAGCATTTATTGCTATAAAATATTTGCTCTCCTGGTAAGTAGCTCTCATATCAAAGGATCAGTCTTCTTTGACCATCTGGATGTCCCTAATGAAACACACAAATAGCTGCTGTTTTGGCCAGGGTGCTCTAAAGACAGACCTTGGTAAGAGCAATTAATAATGTTTACATGACAGCAGCCCATTGGCTGAAGTCTCAGAAAAGACAGAGGATCAGTCTTGGTGAGAACAAATACATGCTATACACATGTATTTGTATTTGCACAAATACAGAGGAACAGATGCACAGATACAGCTCTACCCAGCCCTAGGGAGTCTAGAAAAACAATATCCCATGGAGGGGCTAACAGTAGCACAGAACTGAGCTCTCCTCTGGCCAGGCCTGGCATTGCTACAGGTGTGTGTATTTCTCTGGTGGATCAGTCAGTCTAAGTGCTGGTGTCATGGGTAAGCAGTAGGAGAATCTGCCCTTTTGCACAGCTTTTAGCCACACAGGCTAAAAGGAAAGCCACCAGGCAGTGAGGAAAATTGGCTCAGGCTCTCCTGATTTGGAGCAGGTCTACTTACTCCCAACTATTAGTAAGATGTGCTTCTGTGCCTGTTTAAGCCGTTGATTTATTTTCTAGGTATAAAAATGTGAAGAAATGTCATTGGAAATCCTGATAACTCTCAAATATTTTCAGTGTGCCAGAGTTTAAAACTGGGAGATTGTCTTTCTGTGTGACTGATTTCTGAGAGTTGCTAACAGAGACTGCCGTAAGAGAAGTGTTGAGAGCATTCTTCCTGCACTATACTCTGTACTTTCTTTGTTCTCAGAGGCAAAATGGGAGACTGAATAGGCAAAAAGAGGGGCCAGACACAGGAAAATATGGGGAGATAAAGAACAACTACTGGAAGAGAAAATTTCTGCTTCTATAAGAAATTAGGAGATTGATATGCCTTTTTTTCCTGTCCTGCAACACTTCTCCAGCCTCATCAAGAGGAGCCTTGGAATGTGTGATCCTCATTATGGTTATGGCTCCAAGTTGTGTAAAAGTAAAGCTCAGACCTCTGAATATATGAGTATTATGTATCATTTGTGAGAGGATGGTGGGATTGTCAGTATTTTCTCAGTCATTTTTTGGCTGTCTTAACAAAGCAAGCTGAAAACTCTGTGAAGTGGGTACTTACATAAAAAATGGGGAAATAAAACCAAGTGATGAACCCAAGAACTTGTCAATTGCAAGTGGAGTGTACTTTATTACCTGCTGGTAAAAATGCCAGTCTGACTTGAAATAGAGACTACTTTGTCTTGCCCTGCTTTAAGTAAGTGTTTTTGATTTTTGGTGTTATTTTCTCTACTTACATTCCACCTCCTCCTTTCTTTTCTCTTGAAATAAAAATGAAATACAGAATATATCAGCAGAGGCCTTGGCAATTGCTTTTACCTGAAATTGTATATTGTCCTTAGATTGCCAAGGTTATGGAGGAATTGATTATTATCCAAAAGGTCTCCACAGATAAGTATGTTTTCCTCCTCTACTAGGAGGGCATGGTGACAGTAGAAAAGAACATGTTCTTATGACAACAACATGAGTGGGAAGCTGACAAACAGCTTATTTTTCACAATCAAGGATCTTGCACTTGTGTTACTCCTCCTCTTATCTTTCACCGGCCTTGCAGGAACCATGTTTCTAAACTATTAGAGTGTAGGAATGTGCCCCCTGTTGACAGAGTGAACAAATGATCCTCTGTCTCTTAAAAAAGGAAAAAAGCCCAGTTTCTCTCCTCCATTTGGTAAAAGACACCTCATAGGACCTTGAGGACTTCACCTCAAACCTAAGGATACCCAATTGGACAGAAGCCAAAAGTTCCCACTTAAGCAATTCATTAGAAAAAGAGGAGAGCAAAGCAAGTAATTGCTTTTGTGGGGTGTTTTACCTGGGGCAAGAGCCTCTTGGACCTGGCTCAGTTTTTCTCTGTAAAGACCTTTGTCATTTTGCCTTTTATTAAAACTTTTCTGTTTCCAACACTACCTCAGAAGCCATTCTGCTGCTTTTATGCCATCTGAGGTAGCTGGGCTATCTCAGGTGTGATGTTTCCCTGAGAGCTCATCAGACCTGGCTAGAGGAAATATTATTAGAGCTCCTCATTTTTACCATGTACCCTTACAGGATGAAATGCAGCATGGTCTTGTGCTCATTTGTGAGAAATGATAGGCTAAAATGGAAGCAAGTGCAGTATTTGGGTGGACCAGGCAATAAATGCCCAAAACAAAACCAATCAAAGAAAAAAAAATAACAAAAAAACCCTGTCCTGGTTCAGGGCAAATTTTGGAGAGAACCCCCAAAGGGGCTCCTCCAGGAAAGCAGATTCAATTGGCCCCTCTCCCCAGGCAGTCTGGGAGAAAATACCTCCTTGGAGAAAAGTGGAAAAAACCTGTTTATTAATCAATAAAACCCCTTGTTGCTCCAAAAGAGATGACCAACTGAGAGAGTCCCCTCCCCGGGTTGCAGCTCAGCTCACTCGGTCTCTGATCAGTCCCTCTGGGGCTGGAAATGTCGTGGCCCAGGCCTGGCCCGGTGGGCCACAGGTGCAGCTCCCAGTGCTCTGCTGGTGTTCAGTCCAGAGCAGGTTTGAACAGGTCCAAAGAAAAAGGAAAAAGGAAAAAAAACCCCTACAGTCCAGGGAACTTCTTTGCCTCAGCTAGCTAAAAGCAAAGGAGACCTCTGTCCCACTGTCTGTCCATCTGCAGGTGACACAGTCCAGGAGCAGGAATGTGGAGGAGTGAGTGCAGCGTCTGAAAACAAACTGCTGCTTCTTCTCTCCCCCCTTCACTATCTGGAACACTCTTAAAGGTGCAAAACTTATTATCCAGCATAAACAGAACAAGACGATTGGGGATAAAAGCATCATATAGTCAACCTAGGACAAACCCTGTCAGTGTAATTAATGTTTTTGCTTGTTATATTGTTTATGTGTTTATTATCTGATAGATGTGCAAACAACAGACGAGATGTATCATCATCTTGGATAAGCCTGTGAACACTCTTCCTCCAGAGCACAAATTTCCTCTGCTGTTTACCATTTAATATATTTGACCTTAACCAAGGAGCCTTGTTCTTTTAATTGACTGGATGACCTTATCCCAAATTAAATATGATACAGCTAATAAGTGCAGGGAAGACCTACATTCTAGGTAGCCTTGCTTTTTAATTTGGTGTTGCTAGCTGGTACAACTCTTGCTGTTAGCATCCCTCACATGTGGGATGCTGATGTGGCACTAATACATCAGGAAACTGAAACAAACCACAGTGGTCCAGGGTGCATTCATCCCAAACTTGAGCTGCCTAAGGAAATGAGCCATGAGTTGGAAATAAATGTAGGTTGGAATGAGTGAATAAAATAACTCCCTCCTGCTATGTGGGTGGGGTAGAGAACAAAAATAACTGCTGCTTCTAATTCTTGAAGATATCACTGCTTTAACAGCTGTGTGGATAGAAAACCAGATCTATTTTAAAAAGTTCTTTGCTGAAACTTGGGCAGTGTGCTCATTTTTATAATAATCTTTCCCTGTACCATACCTGCAAAACTGATTGATGTAGCTCAAATCCTTTATTCAGTTGGCTCCAAATGTCTTTTTCTGCGGCTGTCTTACATTTGGGAAGGTTTAAATGCTTAACTCTGACTTTTCCAGTCGGCTGGCCGTGCAAGGTGCGTGGCTGAGCGTTAGCAGAGATATGCAACGGGGGCCATCTGGTGGCGTCTAGTCACTGGCAGCACACTGCCTCGCACAGCCGGCTCTCCCATTTCCAGGAAACCACGAAAACGTAGATATAACGTTGCACACTCCGAACACTGCATTTTCAAACACTGATAGTGGTTTACTACCCGCAAAACTTGTGCTTGCTTGACGTTTCAGCAGCCTTTGCTGTGTGGGGTTTCTCCAGGCCATCTCTTCCGTATCACAAACCAAAATCAGAACTGCTTCTGTCCTTTAGTTCATTCAAAATCAGGTAGGGGTCTAACCCCTGAGTTTTTTTGGAAGTTTTTTTTTTTTTTTTGCATTTTAACACTCTGTAGAGGTGACAAACCCGGGATGTTCCTGGATGCAGTACAACATTTGCTTCTGCTGGGATGAGTTTCTTCAGTACCTTGATGCTGTTTGATCTTGATCTGGGGCTGGGGATACTTTCAGAATAAGTTTTCAGGATAATGAAGATGTTCGGAACTTGTTTTCTACCAGCATGCATTTCCTTGTGCTGTAGTGAGAACTACAAACTGTTAGTGCCAAATTTAATAACACAGTGTTTCAAACTCTTCCATGTGCAGCTTGCCCTGAACAAAACCAAGAAAAGCAGCCTGGGCAGCTGCTCACTCTAAAGAACAAATTTTGGTTACATATGCAGTCTGAGGCCTGATTCCAAGCTGACCAATGGAGGTTGGTCACAGATGAGACTTCTGGGGTTTATGGCATCTTTGTGGAATTTACTTTTGGAAATGTTCCTTCTGAGGCGTTGTTCACTCTTTGGAGCAGGTTTCCCAGCTGTGGCACATATTGTGGAGATGACCTGTGAGAGTTCACAAGTTCATTTGGTGTTTGAAAAGGGGCTTGGAAGTTAGAGGACATCCAGCACACAGAGGCCTTCCCGATTCTTTGTTTTTTATTGTTTCATTGCACAGACAGGCAGCACCTTAGCTCTGTAGCCATTTCTCCTCTCCCCTCCTCTTCTATTTATTATTCTATTTAAGGATGGCTCCTCAATTAGTGTACCAGACTCCTCAGTGAGCAGAGTTCATTGTGATCAATTGTCATCAAGGCTCACGTTTAGTACATCCAATCAATGCTATTCTATATAATGGCTGTGGTATTGAGTGATTTCTAATTTTACAGTATGTTGAGCCCTGTTGAACTCTTTTAATATGATAATTGCTTTACTAATCAGTAGCCATGATTTGTGTGCAGTTGTGGATTATTGATATCAGTTGATGTCCCCTAGTATTTCTATTTGACAGTATGAAAGATGCGTGTGATGAAAGACCTGTAATATCTAAACTGTGGCTATTAATTAGAGTATAATTGGGAAAGGTACTATATCCCTGCATATCAAACTTCTAAAAGTAGGTTATTAAATAATTTGAAAAGGCATATTTCTTTTTATAAGGGATAGTTACTTATAACTATCTTTTAAGTTTATAAAGACATCCGTTAAACAGCCGTTTTTGTAAGCATTCATTAGTTCATACATTAAATACTGCATTTATCAATTATATAATTGATTTTTTTTTCCTAAAATGCTCATTGTATGTGGCTATGGACAGCCTCCTTTTCTCATATAATTTATGACTTTTAATAAGATGTATATACATCCATTCAATGAAATAATAATTGAAGTTTGTTACACTTCAAATAAGCACTCTGCCCAGTGTTTTATTAATATAATTTTCTGAAATCCACCTACAAGGGATTAGAAGGATTAACATTCTTGTTAGATTTGAGCTGAGGCTGATTTTTACCCAGATGCTGTCTTAAGACATTTGGGCTTTTAAGTTATTCTTTGCATGTTGCAGTGCCTGTGTGACACAAGGATCTGGTGGTTGCATCCAGCTCAAGGATTACACTGCACAGCAGCCCTAGGAAGTGGCACCCCTGTGTGTGTGTCTGAGCTGCCATGAGGACTACAGCCTTATTAATGCTCCTTTGGGAAGTGCAAGCTTCAATATCACTCAGGGGAGAAAAAAAAACAAACCAAGATGTAAAGATAATTTACTGGCTATCAGCATGTTTTGTCCTTCCTTAAAATCCTGCTGTGAATGGAAAAAATTTCTTTTTAAGTGGTTACTTTTATTGCCGTGGAAGTTTTGGTCATTAAGGAGATCATGGAGTTCTGGACTAATACTCCCATGTTTTTTCATTCACTGTTTCCTCTCTCCCAGTGCAGTGGAAATCCAGGCTGCCAGGTCATGCTCAACAGCCACAGGAGGTGCCATCCTTGTGGCCTGCTCCTTGTATTGGTGTCACAAATTCTATCATGTCTGCTGGGTCAGTTGGTTTTAATTGGGTTGGATTGATTAATTCCTAGAAATATAAATTTCTAAACTATGGAAATGAAATTATTTGAGATGGGGCACGCCTGGGTACTGTGTTCATGAAGCACACAGTGCTTATAAGCCCTTGCTGTTGCTGGGGACAACACACAAGGCTGCAGCTCCATCAGTGCACATTGCCAGGCTCAAAGGCTCTGTGGAAGCCCAACTACTTCTATTTATTTTCAGTGTAATAAGAATTGGAAGTCCATGACAGCAGACAGTAAAATTCCACTTAGGATACAAAGTGAAGCTGAAAAGATCTGACTCCTTTTATAAAAGATATCAATTTTTACAGTGAGTTATAGCAAACACAGTGCTAGAGAGAAAGCATGCCTTGCCTGCAGCCAGAAGACAGACTAGAGAGTGCAGAATTCCCCCGAGTGGTTTGCTGGCTACCTGCCATTCCTCAACTGCTCAAGATAAAAACAAGCCCTGGGATAACCACCCTGACCCTATTTACTTGCAATAAAACACTGATATTTACATGAGATATTTGCATTTACATGTTTGATATTCTGAAGCTGCCCAGCTCCAGTGACAAGAGACAAATGAAATGCTACTTTTTATTAGATCTGACCCACCAGAAGGCAGTAACACATGCTATAACTTAGCAAAGGGAGCCTGAGACTGTCTCATGAGGTACAGGCTCTCTTCCCAGCTTGGTTAACCAGATTTTCCCCATCTTGGAAACCAAGTTTGTAGCCATGTTCCATGCCACCAAAGCTTGAGAGGTGCTGATAATTAGGGGGATAAATTAAGTGTGGCCAAACAAACAACAACAACAACAACAACAAAAAAAAATCAGAAAAGCATTGTGGTAAGACTGATCCTTTTCCTCTGTCTTTGATTCAATCCAATCCCCATTAAAAGCATGTGTTACATCAGAGGGTCATGTTTATTTGTACAATAAACATACTTTTGCCACAGACATGAAAATACACTATTGCTAGTATTAATAGGACAAAAATTAAGAATCTCAGAAACTTCTCACAAAATTAAAGGAAAAAAAACAACAAAAATTTTTGCATCCATTTGGAGCACCTGATTTAGGTAAACTTGAAGCATATCACTTCAACCACAACTTTTTTGCTATGCACTGTACTTGGTGAAATAAATTGAAAAATGAGGATATATGAAAATGTTTTCTTTCAAGTATAGCAACGCTGGTATATTCTCATGGGACGTTTCTTTTTGAAAAATACTCTATTAGAAACATGACTAACTGTAGCCTTTCTACATGAAATAAGCCTTCAAAAATTAAAGCATGGAAAATTTTTAAAACTGGCACTTTTTCTGTCTTCAATGTACATCATACTGTTTTACCCATACTGAAAGCATGGTCATAGTGCTTGAACAAAAAAAAAATGCCTTCTCTCTTAGGAAAACTGGTTCACTGGTAAAAGTGAGGCAGAGAAATTTTATGCCTTCACAGATTACAGTGCAAACAAATAAAATGTAATGATGTAATCAATTTGAAACGAAATTGTCAGTAGATAGGTGATCAGCAGTTTTTAACAGCTTTATCTTTAAAAGGCAAAGGCCACTTAGTAAAGAGAGCAAGTAGGTTTGTTTCTTTTTTAAAATAAGTCAACAGTGTTTGCAGTTAGCAGCCAAGTGTTCTTCAATGGGAGTGCAAGATTTGTGCAAAGGCCAAACTTCAGCATGGTTATGACAGGACTTTGGTAGCAGCACTGTCACCAGGAGGCGATTGGATGAGCAGGCAGGTTTCCTTCCTGCTGTCCCAGGTGGAAAAGGTAATTTTTCAAGCAACTCAATAACAGAATTGATTTTTTTTCTTCCCATTTAACATTAATGATTTTGTGAATTATTCATACAAGCATGGAGGGGAAGCCTGAGTGCAATAAATAAGAGTATGTGTTTATGTGTAAGTCTCACCTGTCTTGGTCTGTTTAGCTCACACAGGATGGCTGCCTGTGCCTAAAACTGCCTCCTGTCATGATACATTTTCACAGTGTTTTTCCTCACTGTTGCATAGTGAGAGCAGGAGTCAACCCAGCCACCTTCCCCTGCTCTTAAAGCACAAATGTTGGTAGAGACTGCTCCCTTCCTACTCTTTGTTTATGGAGCCTGAGAACAGTGCCAGTGGGTCCAATAGCCAGGCATTGCAGCCAAAAAAAGCAATGCCTTAATTCCATGTGATGAATATTACAAGGAGAGGTCTCCAAATCTTCTTTTGTTTCTCCAGATACACTGATGGATTCCAGCCTTCTGAGACTCAGGAATTTGACATAAGGTGTGCCATTTCACTAAAGCAGAGGTTAACAAGCACATAGACTAAACCAAACTATTTTCAGTTTTGAAGGTTTGTTTTCTCAACAAACACACAAGCCAACACTTTGCCTTGCACAGGATTATCTGTACTGCAATTCCTGCTTCAGATGGCAATATTAGATATCATTGGTTGCTGTCTAAATAAAGGTACTGAAATGTCACGGAGATACAAAACTGCATGACCCATTACTGTGAACTGTACTGTTTTCCTCAGGATCTAGACAGCATCTACTGTTGCTGCTTGGGCTGCATCTGTCATTTGGATGAAGCATTTTGTTCCTTAACACAGATGAAAACAAACTAACCAAGCCTTTGGCCTCTGCCATTTGCACCAGAGATGAAAATTCATAAACAAGTACTAAAAAACCTATATCACTTTCTTCTTGGGAAGCAACAGACAAAATTCAAAATTAAAATATGCATGTGTTATAAATATCAGCCAGTCTGGAAAGTAATGTTCTTTTGATTTGTTTCTGTTCTTGGCTTTGGGCACTTTTAATTGACTTGAATCCACACATCTTTGCAATATTTAAAAAGCACTTGTAGTGCAGATAGTAAGAACACTTTATTATACTGTGTGTAGCACTGACAGGTTATGGCCTTGATCCTTACTGGGCCTTTTGGGCATGATCATAGCTAAACACTCAGAAGAATGAAGACATTGAAGTGCTGTTTGGCAATGTCAGATCTAACTGGACAATTGTGGCTGTTGTGTCTAGAGGCTTCACCAGGGATCATCCTGCTTCTGCCTCAGAGAAATTATTTAACCAGATGAGGCAAAGAGTAGGAGGAGAGACACCAGAGCCAAAAATAGGAACCAGAAAGCAAAGCCCTTGTCCACATGACTCTCTTGGAACTCTCCTTGGACTCCAGGTTTTTCGTTGAATCCTAAGCAATTGGTTCTCAGATATATTTCTGATCGCTCAAATGTGGAGAGGCACACATCCCTATTTCTATTGAAACAGTTATGAAAGATGCACACAGAAAATATGCTGACTGCCTTTTTCTCGGAGGACTAGGTTATTCCCTTTCCCTGGGATTCTTTGGGCTGACATCCCTTTCAGCCTTTTTCTGCTAGCATCGCTTTCTTGGATTGTGTCATGCCAAGCGCTGTAGGACGGGCTGTGCACAGGCTGGAGCAGGCAAACCCTCCTCCAGCCAGGTGCCACCAAGTTTCTGTGAAAAATTAATGTATTTTATGATTGGATTTTTGCAAATATTAAAATGAATGTTATATGTGTTGCGTTAGAAAGAAATGCTGTATTAATTCTCTTAAGTACTGTGTTAAATACAGTTTTAGGTCATAAAAATTTTTAAAATAAGAATTATGTTAGTGGGGTTTTTTTAAAGAAAGGAATGAGGCACTCGCACCAGACAGCAGCCACAGGACACCTAAATCTTTCAGGGAAAAGAATTTATTGCCTTCTTATCAGAAGAAACGAACTTCTTCCCGCCTTGAAGGCACTGTTAGGATTAGAAGGAAGAAGTTGGCAATGACCAGACAAAATCCTGTGTTTGAATGGAATTTATGCATCATATATGAAGTGTAAGAATATGCAACAGGCTATTGTTTTTAAGGGTTAATCCTTTGTTAGCAGGGGTCCTTTTTCGGGCTCATGATGCCCAGAAAAAGGCACCTGGACGTCCTTAACTCTTTGTTTTTATTGTCTCATGTTGTCTTAATTCCATTTGTCCAAATTGTTTTTACTCTAATTGTGTTACTATTTTTTAACCATTTTATTACTATTAAACTTTTAAAAATTTTTGAAAACAAGTGATTGGAGTTTTTCACAGTTTCCTTTCTCTTGGAGAGGGCCTAACGCCGGAGTGGGAGCTGGACCCTCAGCGAATCCCTCTTCCCTGCTCAAATCAGGAGGAAAACACAGGTGGTCGAGTGCAGATCTTGCCCCTTTTCCTTTCTTTACTTGTCCTGTTTGATATTCACACACCCACGAGCTTTCCCCAGTTTTCCTTTCCATTTTTGCCCTCTGAGCTGCTCGCTTCGGGCTTCCTACGGCTTTCCAGCCCCCGCTGCTGCCTCGAGGCACCCGGCTGGCCACGGCAGCGCCGCCGCGCTCCCGCCCGCCCCCGTTGGAGCCGTTTCTCCTGCACCAGGAGCCTTCCGTGCCGTCCGCTAGACCCGGGTTCAGCTGCTTCCCGCCCCGCGGGCGCCCTCTCCCGAGGCACACGGCTTCCAAAGCGGCACCACCGAGAAGGGGCAGCTGTTTGCACCAGCCCAGCCGCTCCCGAGCGGCCGCCGGGCGCACGGTGCCCCGCGGGGCGGGCCGGGGCGGAGCGAGGCGGGCCGGGCCGGGCCGGGGCGGCCGCGGGCCTTTAGGGCCGGCGGGAGGCGGCGCTGCCTGGGTTCCGCTGCCGGCCCTGGCTTTGCGCGGCCCTGCGCGCCATGGAGGTCGTGTGGGCCTTGGGGCAGGTGGGCGCCGTGTGGATGGCGGTGGTGCTCGGGCTCATCGTGCTGCCCTCGGCGCTGGGCATCTCGCTGGGCATCTCTGAAGCCTATATGTGGGTGCTGGTGAAGACGCTGGAGGTAGGCGGGGGCTCTGGAGGGGAAGGGGGGTGTCCCTGGCGCTGCGTTCCCAGCGGGGCTGCGCCTTGCTCGCTGCCCCCGGGCCCAGGCGGGCCGGGCACGGCTCCCTCCGCCCGGGGCTGGATATCCCGCAGGGGCGTCTATGCGCTTTGCTCCCATCGTGTCCTGCTATAGGGGAGAGCGGGTGGGTCACGTCCTGCCTGGCATCAGCTCTGCCCGGCTGTAGCTTCGGGCTTAAAGCCCTCAAGTAAAAGTGGAGATCTGTGTTAAATTTCTGCTTGTGTAGGCTCTGGAGCGCTGTCCCTGGAGCCGCAGGAGAGCGGAACAAACCTCGTTACCTAGGGCTGTACCGTGGCCTGGGCGAGGCTGTCGCTGTGGCAGCTGTGCTCCACCTGGGGAGAATGATGCCGGGTCATGCTCCTGGAGAGTGTAAAGGTCTGCTGCCAGAAGTGCTGATGCTCAGAAACGCGGACTCCCATCCACATTGAGCATGTCCAATGCCTTAGTTGCCATCTGCCTCTCAATTCTCAGGGATAGCCAGTTTCTCGCAGAGGGACTGCCTTCTGCATGGGGCATATTTAATATGTGTGTGAAAACCCTCCTTCTGAAGCTTATGGTGGTGGTCAGCAAGGGTGTTTTTAAATTGTTGCTGGACGTGATCAGATTTGAATCTTTACTACGCCTTTTCCAAGGAGGAGGGGTACCCAAACCACGGAAACAGCTGTAAGGAGGAAATGTTAAATGACTCACAGCACACTCAGTGGCTATGCAATATACATCACTACGTGACTATGGAAAGTAGATTTTGTCTAATTTCATCTTGTTCTTCGAGGTTTTTAGGCAAGCCTTGTTTCTGCACTTCAGTGCCTGGCTAAAAAGTTCCACCTATTAAATCAGCATTTGTTAAATACATCTTGAGGCAAAATGGTTTTAGGCTTTTGGGTGAGAATGAAGCTGCTCTAAGTAATTTCTGGGACTGAATGGTATCAGGATAAATGTTGAGAAGATGCAATTGTTAGTGGAAAAAAGAATTTGAATAGCAGGAGCTGAGGAGGTAAAGATCACCCTGGCCTCAGGGAGCAATTCAGATGGCCTAGTGAGATAGTCTTGTTTGGATGACTTGCCTTCACCTTTGAATAACCACAATTTACATTCTTTATTCGTAGATCATTAATCATTATTTTTTAGTGTCATCAAATGTTGCAACAAGAAGTGACTCAAAATGTTTTGGGCAAAATTGTGGAGAAGTATCTGGCAGCATATTGATGGTGGTTAATTGTGAGAGCTCTCCTATTGCCTAAGGGAGGAAATAATGACTTACCTCTCGAGTTACCATTACTTTTGCATTAAATACATTCTGGAGTTGCATGCTGCTCAATATATTAAAAATTTTATTAATACATAATTATATTGGACATAGATATGATATAAAATAATGTATCTATAAAGAAAAGGCAATGAAAAATTGGAAAGTATTCTGACAAGAGTCAGCTGAATTTGACTTGCTATGGGAGAGTGAAGAAGTTCAATCCACCCCGGTATTCAGCTTATCTCAACCTGGCCTTGCTTTGCCTATGAATACTTTGTCCTCAGAGTACTTGCATGGGGATAATCCCTGGAAGGAAGTGGTTTGTTGTGGGATGTTTCCTCTTCATTTGCTCTCAGGTCTGTCGTGTTTAGAAGCCTGACAGAGCATGACTGTCTGCAGCCAGGTTCCAGCAGGAGGGCCTGATGTGTAATATCTTAACTGTGGATATTAATCAGAGTAATATTGGGAAAAGTACTATATCCTTGCATGCCAAGCTTTTAAGAAGTAGGTTATTTAAATAATTTGGGAAGGTGTATTTTTTTAATAAGGGATAGTTATTAATACTGTTGTGTTAACAGTAAAATGTGCTCCTAGCTGAGTGTCTGAGACGCCCTGGGATGTTGAATTGAGTGTGCACATTTTCTCCTAAAAAGAGCCTTTTTGGCTCTGTGAAGTCACAGGATGCTGAAGTCTCTGCTGGCTGAGGCCTTTTTCAGCAGTGTTCACTTATTAGCTTTCTTAAGCTTCCTCTTCCACTCCCTGGATCTCCTCAGGCCTTTTCCCCTCTTTTCCAGGAGGAGGCACCTGCACAGTGTTCAGTCAAGGTGCTGCTGCTTTTGTTGCCTCTTTAATAGGCCACATTACAGGAACGGTCAGAGAAGTGGTGGCTGTTTGTGCATCCCAGGTGATACCCTGGTTTTGCCTGTTTGTATCCCGTGTCTTGGTGTAGTGGAAGGACACAGTGACTGTGGTTTGTTTCCTACATGGCCTGTGTTGTCAGGTTACAAAGTCTGCTTTATTCAAATCAATCTTTTTTGAGGGCCCAAGTCTGTCCACAGTTCAGGGACAATTCTAGAGTGTGCTGTGATACCTCTTCAGGTCGTATCAGACAAAACAAAACATCCAAGAATGAGTCTGTGGTGTTCATTGTTGTGTAGGCTGTGGGATGGAGCAAGTTAAGATGATGGGGGCTTGTGCTTGAATTTTTTCCTGTCAATTAAAAAAAACACCTTTTTCTGCTTGTTTCAGGAGGGCAGAAGCTTGTTCTAGGTGCTGCAGGCATGATCTGAGGAAAGGGAGGGGGAAGCTCCTTTTAGGAACAAAGTGTTTTTGTACTTCGACCATCTGACATTTCTGACAAGGGACATCAGTTGGTGCACAATAGATTTTTCTCTCTGCTGAGCTGCCTCAGCAAACACATGCTGCTAAGAAAACACAGCGTGTACAGATGAGGATGTGCTGCTGTTGGGTTGCATTTGACCCTTAAGTACTGCACTAGGGATTACCAGCCTTGTATGGATATATTTTTCCTATGTGATTGTCTTTTTTTCCACGTGATAAGGTAAAATGTGTAGAAAGTTGTGCTGAAGAAGTACAGCAGGCAGCACTTGCTATTTGAAAGCCTGTTTCCCCCATCATGTGGGTATTCCTGAAAGTGCATGAACTTGCTCCTGAGTTGCCTTACCAAACACAGCAGGTTAGGAGTTTGCTCATTTTTGTCTGTGACTTTCCTTCCAGTGTTAATAGAAGGATTTCTGGCACCATGTTGGTATAGTTTTTTAAAATGTGGGAGTACTGCTGCAGACACATCTCTAGCAGCTGTTTGACCCTGTGAGGAGCTAGTCTGGACTAGGCAGCCTGCTGTCCTGGTGCTTGTCAAGTCTCTTGCCACAGAAATATTCTCTACTGCTGAAATGCTGCGGACTGTCTCTTGCAGTTGTCACAGCATGCTGCATTGCTCCCTGTTTGTTTTTCAACATCAACAGATTCCTTCCAATTTTAAATTTAGTGCATTTTTACCTCTTGGTCTCGTTTATGCTCTGTCTTAATCCATTGCCTATTGTGAACTCTTAATATGATTTGGGGCTGTCAAGGCCCCTGCAAACCTGCCATTGGAGGTGTCTTGCTAAGCACTTGAGAATCCAACCTTCAGAAAGTCCTTTCTCTTTCATTGAGGCCCATAGAGCAGTCACTGTCACATAGGATAAGTTTCTCTATTTCCGTCAGATTGTAGAAAGTCTGTAGGACTAGTTTGGACAGTGTGTCTATATATTTGGCAGTAGCAATGTACCCTCCCAGTGATGATCTCTGCTTGGATGGATTGCAGCTCACCTTGTTAAATACTTGAGGGTTTTTTTCCAGTCTGATGGGGTTTTTTGGGTGTGCCTTTCTGCCTGAGACAGTAGAGTTGTCAGCAGTACTTTGTAGAGTCTGCCCTTCTTGCCCTTTCTAATGGGAAAAATTCATGTGTTTTTAAAACTGTGCAGTGCATAATGTTGTGAAACATGAGGAAACAAGAAAGCCTTAGGGAAGTGAGGTGTTCGGGTCACATTTGAGTCAGGAAACAAACAACCTGGCTATTAACTAACATCACATTATTGTCTGTTTCTGGACTAATGGTTTGTTGATGGCTGCAAGCACTTTTAGTGCACTCCCCTTCCCAGTCTCTGGAGGCTTTTTGTGGGGGCTTGTGGTGAGCAGAGAGTGCTTCTTGTGTAGCTGCTTTTGCTGGCTGTAGTGCACAGCAGATGCTGCACTTGTAGGTGTTGTTCCAGTCCTGTAACTGAACCATGGGGTTTAGAAGCAGCCCCTTGTAACAGAAGCAATTCCTGATACTGTATTGTGCTGCCTGTAGTGAATGTATTTTTGCTGCACAAGAGTGCATTATTCTGTAGCTGGAGGTTAAGCCCAAGTTCCTTGTGTTGCAGATGACCTTGGCAATATGAGTGGAGCTAGATATGAGGGAAAAGGACCTCTCAGTGCCTCTGGTCAAACTGGAGATTGCAGCTGTGCGGGGCTGGTGGGATGGACTGATACTCTTGTCCTAGGTATGCCAGGCTGCAGCTTCTTCCCATAAGTCGCCATCAGGATTCTGTGTGGTGCTGGGCATGAGGGTAGGGAATGGAGAAGAGGGTGTAAACTGATAAATAGATGAATCATTGTGGGCTTTGACTGCTGCTTGTGTAACTCACTGGCCTCAGCGGCAAACTTTGCTGACTAATGTCATTGCACAGTCAGTGAGGGCCTCTGTCTGTGTAATTGGTATCCTTCAAGGACTGCTGGGCAGAGGAGAATCAGAGAGAGCTCTGAAAGCTGCCAGCTCAGATGGTAATGAGAAGCAGGTCTTGGAGACATGCCTGGTGTGAACGATGCATCCTTGTTACAGGGCTCACGGTGACTTTTGCAATAATATTTTAGCAAATTTTGTGCAGAATCTTGAAGTAAATCCCTGGCCTGTATTAATGTAGACCCCAGTCCTTTGAAGGCCTTTATATATGTTTACCACAGATTTAAAAATCAAGAGTCCTTGTATATCAGTAAGATTGGCAGAGCTGGGGGCTGCCCTTTGCTGTAGTAGCATCAGTAATTAATGTGCCATATTCCAGATCAACACCTCTTGTCTGAAACTGCTCTCTGTTTTACAGCATGTGAACACTGTTAATAATCAAATGCTGTTGAAAAAATAACAGCAGCTTGCCTTGAAGTAGGAGTTTGTGAGGCTGCTGTGAAGGAAGCTGCTTGGCATTCCTTTTGCTGATGCCATTGGTGTTATCCTATAAAGCTGGACTTGTAATTGCTCATTGGATACCTGTCCACCAGGAAGGACTTGCTATGCAACTCCTGTGTGCAGAAGAATTTGGGAAGCTCCTTGGAGGCAGTGCCAGGGGTGTCCCATCAGAATAAGAAGTGCATGGGAGGTGAGAAGAGGACGTTTTGCCCTGACTCGGAAATGATTGCTCCTCTTGGTGGTGTTGGTGTTCTTTCCTCACACAGAACAGCTCAACAACTGGCATGCAGATCTTGCTATGGTAAACAAGGTGGCAATGTGTGGGATGTGCTCTGCAATCTTTCTGTCTTGCTGAGGTTTGGAGAGATTCCAAGGAGGAGTGCTCACCTAAACTAACACATGAACTTTTGGCTCTGATCCAGCGGTGCTTTTGAAAGAGGGACCCCAGTGGTCTGCCTCTATGTGATTGTAGATTTCAGTCATCTCTCCCTTCCAAAAAATTGTTGAACATTTTTAAGTCAGAGGTGGTGTAAAGGTGGTAAATGAGGTGAAAGGCGGAGCCCCATTCCTTAGGGAAGCAGGCAACACTTTGAGGTGTTCCTAATGATTTGTGTTTTGATCCCAGCAAAGAATGTCTAGATGTGCTTTCGTGAAATGACATGTCAGGCTTGGCTTTGGACATAGACCTCAGAGGCAAAATCAAACATTCACAAGAGATATCAAAAACCCTTCCTAACTCCAGATAAGAGTTGCTAAATGGACAACTATCTTTCTCAAGTACTGCATAGGTCCTCTATGTGTGGCAGTTGCTTAGTGATGTGTAAGTGAATTTGATCTTTTGGCCACTTTAGATTTTATTTTAAAGGTGCTGATAAATTAGAGGACTTTTCTAGGAGGATAAGGAGGGAGAACTTTTCAGGGAAAAGTTGATCTTTTCCTTGCCTAGTGAAGTGTGGTATCTTCAGATTCTGCACTGCATAAGTACAGCATTCAAACTACTTTATTGTTAGCAGTTATGATACTAAAGTTTCAAAATTAGACTTGTGGTGATGCTTGTAGTTCTGGGATCATGCTGTTTTCTAACTTTACATTTTCAGTCCATTGGGTAGCCCCACTGTAGAACTGGTTTTAATCTGTTCAGGAGCCGGGTGTTTTATACTTATTCCCCAAAGCTGCCTCAAGAAACCCTACTAAAAACACAGGTCTGCACCAAGGTCCTTGGGACTGCCAGCTCAGCACCAGCTGGGAGAAGCCACTTAGATTTGTGCCAGTGTTACTGAGAGATCCAAAAGCCTTGCCAGTCTGCTTTTTGCTCATTTCCTGAGTAGAAGGGAGACTATGACTTGTAATTGTTTCATGCTTTGATCTCTAATACACAAACACGTTGTTTTCCCCTCTGTGGGATGGATCAGCTCACATTGTGATAGCTCTTTGTAGCATAACCTTGTTGTCCTCCAGCACAGGAACCAGCAAAGGATGGCACATATCCCCAGTTAGCAGGAAGGAAGGAGAATTACTCACATTAGTGCAGGTGGTGTCTCTTTTATTTTCCAGCCTGGATACAAACAAGCTTTTCACTTGATCAAAGTTGAGATTCTGGCTTTGATGATAGTGCCTTTAATTCAGGTGCCTGAGAATATGTGAAAGAGTTAGATGTTAAGTAAAAAATTCTCATTTCTTACTCCTTGGTTGCTGGAACATACATAGTTTTGGAAATATGGTGGATTGAGGTAAGAAGAAAGCTGACAGAGAACTTAAAACTTATTTGCTGTGTCATCTAATAGATATGGGTTCTTAGGAATGCTCCTGACCAAGAGGGAGAGCTGGTCTCATCATTGCTTATTTTATTAAGTGTGCTTAAATCCCCTAAGAGGCCTGGCATGGAATGTCAGAATGCCTCAGCCAGTGACTTGTGGAGCACAAGTCAATTGTCCCCCAGAATACACGGTGCAACCCTTGTGCATGATGCTGCGCTCTTGTCAGGCTTGTGGCAGTGCTCCCATCTCCTGGGAGGGCACAGGTAGAGTGCAAAGGGAACTGTCCTCTCCAGGCTTTCTCTTTGCCACTGTTCCTCCATCCCCTGGGTGGGTTGCTGCACCTTTCTGGAGTTAGATGGATATGAGGAGCAAAGGTCAGACCACTTAGGAAGAAGAAAGGGGCTTTTCTGAGTAGGGTTGATAAATGTGTCTGAGCAGTAGAAACTGACTTGAGTTACATGGCCCTGCAATTTCTCTGCTTTGGGAAGATTGCACTGCCTCCTTTGCATAGCAAAACGTCAAGATACTGCAGTATAGGGGGGAGTTGCAAGCTTCTGTGCATTACAAAGGCCTGTCTCAATAACCTGGGTCCTCATGATTTGTGCTGAGGCTCAAGCTTTGACACAGTCTAGAATGAACCCAGAACTGCAGAATTTCTGTAGCAAGAGCTTTCTGAAGCTCTTGCTACAGAAAGCATTCTCTTTTGAGCACTGAAGTGTGCTCGAGTGTTGCATTCTCTTTCGAGCACTGAAGTGTTCTTTCAGGTTTTAATTGTCCCTTTGAGAGGATTTGAAAGATGACAACTTTTTTTTTCTGCTGGTGTGTAGGGCTGAGACCATTAGCCAAATATGCTCTTGCTCTTCTATGTGATAGCTGTTTGTGGAGATATTAATTTGTTGAATGCAATGATTCAAGTCTGGTCAGAAATGATTGCGTGAATGTATTTGCTGGTCCCTCTGTACCCCCCAAATCCATTCTATAGACAAAATGTAAAATGACAGCGCTCTGAATAGGTTCTTCCTTGAACATTGTTTTGGTTTGGTATTTCCCAGAAGTTTTATGGTCACGGTACTGATAAGAATGTAGCCAGAAAGTTACTGAAGGTACTAGAGTACTACAGGAAAACTGAGTTATTCCTACTGTTTGCTGCACAGGAGCCATGGGCAAGTCCAACAAACTCAGGGACTGTGGCAGCTGTATCTCCAGGAGTGAGGAGGCAATAAATGTCACTGGAGCAGCTTCAATATGCATCCAGTTAAAATAAATTCCTGGAAGAGCTGTTTCCTTAGCAGCAGGAGAACTGAGAAGGAAGGGGCTCTCTGTAGCTCACCCCAAAGCTGGTGAATTGGCCTGTTTTCCTGCTGCTCAGAGCTTCAGAATGAGAGCTGAGAGAGTTGGGGTTGTACAGCCTCGAGAAGGCACCTGGAACTCATTGACCAGAGAAGCTGTGGACTCTCCATCCCTGGAGGTGTTCAAGACCTGGCTGGATGGGGCTCTGAGCAACCTGATCTGGTAGAAGGTGTTCCTGTCCATGGAAGAGGGTTGGAACTGGGTGATCTCTAAGATTTCTTACAACTCAAACCATTCTATGATTCTGTGAAGATGCCAAGAAACGAGCAATTGCAGAGTCAAGGGAAATGTCAAGTTTGTTCAGCTTGGAAAGTTCTTGGGTGCTATCCTTTTTGGGTTGAGTCTGAATTCAATTAAAATTTCTCATGAGTGCAAATGCTGGTTTTGGTTTTTAGTGAAATCATCTGTGTGCAGGCTTCAGTTTCACAGTTTCACTTAAGCCAGTTAGGACTTCTTGGTGGTTTTTTTTTGTTTTTTTTTTTTTTTTTTTTTTTTTGGTTTTTTTTTTTTTTGGTTTTTTTTTGTTTTTTGTTGGTTTTTTTTTTTTTTCCCTCAGTATGATGAAACTCTGAAAGGAGACGTCTGGGTTGTGCTATGTCTGTCAGCTTTGTGAACATGTACTCTGCGTGCGTGTGTCTTGTGTCCAGCTCAGCTTCTGGGGCTTTCCCTGTGGCCTGGACCCAGTGGCTGCTGTGGCAGTAGTAAGGCTGACTGAGGCCTTTCAGGCTCCTGGTGGCTGTGAACTGAAACTGAAACAGGTGTGGCTCTCTGAAGAAGGAAAGCAGAGTTGAGAAGTACTGACTAGCACTGAGTGTTGTTTTGGTTTGTTTTTTTAATTATTATTGATTACTCTGAGTTTCTTCATAAGAACTGTGTATGGGTTTGGGTTTGTGGACAGATCTGAGGAGGATGAATGATGATTACCTGACGAAGATATTCTTTGAAAATCACAATGTGTGTTTGGCTAATTGTTGGGTTTTTTTGGTGACTTTTTTCCTTAAGTGAATACTGCATGTGTGAAATGATGTTTTCATTCTGTTCAACAGTGGGCCACTATCCGGTTACAAAAAAGTGCCAAAAAGCCGCAGCCGCAGGTGCCACGGACTCCTTCTGCCACTGGTGAGAGCTTGGGGTAAATCACATTGGTGAGGTTCATGTTGTCGTGTTGGAGTACTGAGGCCTTCTCAGATGAAGCAGTTAGGTGTGTGCATGGGATAATCTGAGAAGAGGTGGGTGTTACATGCTCACTGAAAGTCATGGTATATCCTCAGGCAGCTGCTCACTCACTGTCCCAGTGGGACTGGGGAGAGGATCGATTGCAAGGGTAAAAGCCTGAAAATCATGGGTTGAGATAAAAACAGTTTAACAGGGAAAGCAAAAGTCACACCCACAAGCAAAGCAAAACAAGGAATGTGTTCCCTGCTTTCCCATGGGCAGGCCAGAGAGCAGGGCCCCATCATGGGTAACAGTGACTTGGGAAGACAAACACCATCAATGTCTTGCATTCCTCCTTCTTAGTCCCATTTTATATCCTGAGCATGATGCCATATGGTCTGGAAAGTCACTTTGGGTCACCTGTCCAAGCAGGGTCTCCTCCCACTCTCCCAAGCACCCCCAGCTTCCTCACTGGCCTGGTTGTACAAAAACCAGGAAAGCTCCTGGCTCTGTAAATCCTGCTCAGTAATAACAAAAACATCCCTATATTATCGACTGTGTGTTCAGCACAAATCCATAACACAGCCCCATACCAGCTACTCTGAATAAAATTCACTGTACCCCGCTGAAAACCAGCACACTTACATATCTTATTGTTTTGCAATGCTACTGGCTAGCAAACAGTTCCTGCAGTTTAAAATGCTGCCTTTACTGGCTCGTACTGAGTCTTTGAAAAATCAGGGGATAAGGAAGTGAAGAGCATGAAACAACATGAAATTTAACAAAACAAAGTAGAGCTTAAGATGGAGACTGTTCCTAGTTGATGCAAATTTTTGTGTTTAAATATGAGATTAGTTTTCATCTTGAAATTTGTCTTTACCCTGATGCTTCTAGGGTTGCTGGCAAGCTATCTCAGTCCTAACAGCATTAGAGTGCACTTAAATATTCTCTGAAGAGGTCTAAGTGTTTGTTGGACAGCACCTTTCTTTCCCAAGCTTAGTGTTTTTTCTGTGGTAGGACTGCAAGTTGAAAGTGTGTAGTGGGCTTGTCTTTTTTTCAGTCTGCTGCTGTTGACCTTTTACTCTCTGGAGTTAGTATCAGTGTTTGCCAAACTTCTTACACTCACTGTCTGTAGAAAGACAGCTGAAAAGTTGCTTCATCTTTCTTCCTTTAGCCTGGTTTTGAAATTAGTTCTTTAACTATATCTTAACCCATACTGTGTGTGAGTTGTGGTAGACTGTAGTAGGTCAGAGTTGTCTTTGTCTTTGGAGCCATAAGAGAAGTCTGAGTTTGCCCAGGAAACAGGAGAAGGCTGAACAAAGCATTGCAGTCAGCCCTTGGTTTCCTCCTGGTTCCCGAATGCTTCAGTTTTGTTATTCAATTGCTCTATTTTGACAGCATTTGGCAGCAGTGTGAGCATTTTCTGTGTTCCTCCCTTAGGCTGCACAACTGGAAGCAGGCCCAGCCTGCCAGTTAGCAGACAAGTCAGCTGTTACCTGAGCCTGTGGATTAGCTCATGTGAACATGATCCAGTAGTGGGGACTGAATTGCTGAGCCGGGTATGTGTTTCAGCTCCAAAGGGATATGCTTATCAATACTGCAAACACTGGGATCACTGTCTGCAGGCCAGGTGTGCTGCTGGCTTCTGTGGCAGCAGATGTCAGCATCTGTAAGAATAAACTGTAGTTACTGCACAGCACCTCTGGAAACAGGTTAAAACTTGTCTTGCTTAGTTGCTGACTTACAAGTGGCTGAGAAAAAGTACATCCTATATCACTCACCAGTGTCCTGAAAGTTGTGGGGTTTTTTGGGAGGAAAGGGGGGAAAGGCAAGGTTAGCGGTCCTTTCTGGTAATTGTCAGTTACATGTTGTCTGCTTCCCAGGTTGCCAATGATGCAGGAAGATATCCTTTTTCTTCCTGTAAGGCTGATAGTGCCCCATCACTTCATGGGCCAGTGAGATGGCAAGAGACCCTACTGTGCTGCTTTAGCTGCACAGTGGGAGCTGTCATCCTCCTAGACATCTGATCATTCTTACACGTGGTTATTTCTTCTCTAGTAAACAGACATCAAGGGAGGGAGGCCCTAGCTAGTAGACTGGTCTTTGAACTATCTTTAAAAAAAGCTACAAGTAGCTATTTCTCCTGCAGCTGAGGGGTGTGTAGTGTTAATATGTGCTGTGGTTCAGAACCTGCACAAAGTTGAGTGTACTTTGCTGTCTGGAGGATCATTAGAGATAGTAAAAATGGCCTGAGGTAATATAATAATATAATAATAATATAGATGATTGTGTGCAGGCTATGTTCAAGCAGTCTTAGGGATGGGGATGCACAATCACAATGGTAGCCTGAAGCCCTTTTTAATGTTCTTCATATATCAGAAATAAAAAGTTAAAATCTTTCCCCACTGGAGGTGGCTCTTTCTGCCGGAAGCTGGAATCTTAACTATTCCTTACTTGAGAAAGTATGGGGAGACATGTGATGCCAGGCTGAGCTCCATATCTTGCTCTTGGGAATTTTTAAAGCATAGGAGTAACTGACTTGTGATTAGGAGTTCCTGGCTGTGGAAGAAAGTACTTGAGGGCATCTGCCCTGCACATCACAGGGTAGGCGTAGGTCTAACAGTGCATTATATAAGTCTGCTGAGGTGACAGAACGTGATGAGACAGAGGCCCAATTGCATTACACAATATTTACTGAGGGAGGAGAAACTCCTGCTGATAATG
Source organism: Zonotrichia leucophrys gambelii (assembly GCF_028769735.1). NCBI lineage: Eukaryota > Metazoa > Chordata > Aves > Passeriformes > Passerellidae > Zonotrichia > Zonotrichia leucophrys. Next base: position 41,275,088 of record NC_088173.1, on the reverse strand, counting down.
AATTACAGAGTGGTTGATTAAAACAGGGTAAAGGTAAATGTTTCTCTGTGTGTACGCACCTATGTGTAAGTGCTGTACGGATGTGTATATCATATCTTACGATTTCCCTGACCAGTCATAAGATTTCCCTGACTCACTGTACTCAGTCAGTCAGGGAAATCAGCCAGTACTAGGAGTTGGGTCAGGATAGAAGGGGGTACTTGACTTTATGTTCGAAGTCAAGTTCTTCTGTTCCCTGGCAGAGCAAAAATGGTCCTCCCCCAAACACTGAAATTTTGTCCCTCAGTAAAAAAACAAACAAAATCAAACAAAAAAAGACCAACCCCAAAACCAAGTGGACATGATTGAAGAGACACCACCTTTCTCTGCAGCATCAAATCCACTGTGCTTTACATCTCTTGGCAGAAAGGGCTGCCGGTGCCCCTATGTTGGTTGTGTGATAAGCAATAGTTTCAAGAGAAAAGTTGACTGGTGTAGTTACATGGAGAATTATGCGATGCTGTCACCTCAAAATCTTTCTCTGTTAGAGGGCAGTGTGTGCTGGACCCAGTGGTAGCTCTTGGCTGAGTAGGGGCTTGGAGGGTGGGTGTCTATCTCACTGTAACTGAATAACCAGCACTCAGCTGGCTGTGTTGTCTTCAAGGTGGTGGGTTTAAAAATGACGAAAATGCCAATAAGAGATTTGAAAATTACATTCAGTAAAGGAAAAGCTTGTGCAAATAACCTTACTAGTATCTAGTTACTACATAAATAGATACTACTAAGGAACTAATTACTAGATACTACTAAGTAGATCTACTTGCTTTGTAAGTAGATGGTGTTAAATTTGAGTCTGGTATAATTAGTTTACTGCAGTATGTGAGCTTGAAGGCTTGGGGTTAGTGCTGTGGTTTTTTGGTTGGTTTTTTTTTTTTTTTTTTTGTTGAGACTAATGTTTGCTGTACTCCTGCATAGGGCTGTCTTTGGCCAGCTCAGCTGTGCCTGTGGCCAAGGGATTAAAGGCCATTAAGTGTGACTTGTGATTAGAAGAAGGCTAGGTACGTCACCAGAGAGAGCAGTGTGTGTGTAATTCTGTTTGTAATGCCTTCACGTGCCACTGTGATCTTGGCTTGGAGCAGCTGTCCCAAAGCTGCAGGGCAGTTGGTGCATGGGGTGTTATGTGACAAGGACAGCGCAGGCTGATGAGGCTGGACATTCCAGCCCTGCTGTCTCAGCTTGCTGGGTTCAGCTGAGAAGCTGGAGCTAGATGGGCCAGCTGTGTGAGTGTGCTGAATAAGGGGGAAGGATAACAGCTGGATAAAGAGGAACCATGCCCAGCTCTGGGAACTAGAGAGAGAGGTGGTACTTGTGTGGTGGGTGCTGGAGCGTTCCCCTGGTTTCTTGCCTACAACCTGTTTCCAGCAGCATGGAGCAGACAGGTTGCACTGACCACTGACTCACCTACAGTCCTAGATATTTCACAGTTTGGAGACTTTCTGAGTGCGAGGAAAATTGAATCAAAAGCTAGAGCTGTGATTTGGGTTTAACATATGACATAAGTATAGTCCATTTTAGTAAATGCTTGATGTGATGCATGCTTGCATAATTTAGATCCTGAAGGGCACGTGGCTTTTTGAGTGTGCCATACTAATGGGTTATATTTGTAAGCTTGTCATAGGACAATGCAGTGAGGTGGCCACTGGTACAATTGGGAGTTCTGCCTGCCAGGTTCCAAGCTGAAGGTGCCAGTAGGTTTTGTAGCAGTGATGTTCTTCTTTAGTGTTTACCTTGGTGGTTTGTGGGATTTGTATCTTGAAGGCTTCCCATGTTATCCCATATGTGCCATATCCGTACGTGCGATAAGAAGATTTTCCATATAACTTGTAATTTAAATGTTACAATTATTGGCACAGGAAATATGTTGAGAGATTTTCTGCTGACAAGACTTAACTGGGAGGAACATATTCTAGGATGTGGAAAGTTCCTAGTAGCTTGACGAAATTGGGTGCTATGTCCTTTCCCTTTTTTTTTTAACTCAGCATGGAAGCACAGAGATTATGCAATTTATCAGAGGGCGTCTGACAGAGTGGCAACTTGAACTTGGACCTCTGTAATCCAAGTTGAGTGTCTCAGGGGATGGTTGTTCTGGTTAACTGTTACTCTAGATTTCTTTGGTCATCAGTTTCTGGAGCCAGACTTGCTTACCAGCAAGCAACTACTTGATCTGTGTTTAGCTTACACAATTTGTTTTTGCCTTTGAAAGCTCTGATGAGAAATTTGTGCTTATCAGACCATAAGCTTAAAAAATGAACAGATTGGAGGAATGGGAATACTTCTTGTTTGTGCTGCAGTTGTGAACTCTCCAGGTTTCTCTCCAGGCATTATGTAGTCAGAGTTCAGCTGAAACAGTTGTTGGTGCTGAACTAAATCAAGGCTCCTTTAAGCACAATTTTCTTTGATGCAGTGTTTTGGAGAGTTTTTCTTTGTTTGATTTTTAAGTAAAATAAAAAAAAATAGTGTGGTCTCCCTGTACCTACAGAAAATATTTGTGCTGTGATGGCAGGGAGGTGTGTTTGGTTCAGAGCTGGTCCATGCACAGTTTTGTGGTCTGGGGCTTTGGGACTGGTTGTGGCTGTGGGACACCAGAATGTCAGACAATATGGGAGTAGGGAAGCCTCTATCAAGGAGATTGAATGCCTTTAAATACACAGAGCACAGGAGGGAATGAAAAGGCCAAGATCTCACTTGGTTTCTCCTGAAAGCATAAGAAAGTCCTGAATAAAGTTTGAGAACACACCAGATGGTGGGAAAGGGTTTGCCTTCTTGCTTCATGTTCAGTAGGTAACAGAGCTTGATATAGTTGCTGCTCAAGGTGTTGTTGTGAGGAAGGGGAGCTGGAAGTGGCCTCCTGCAGGGTATGCTGTGGTCAGCTGCACAGCTTCACTTCCTGTCCTAGGAGGGGCTCTGACAGTAAATTTGTCTTCTTGAGTAATACAAAGTGACTAGTGATCTGGAGGGTGACTGTTGGTTACATCACAGAATTATTTTCTCAGTTGGTTACCCTTTTCCTTCCCAAGGTATCATTGAAAGGGATGAAACGCCTATGGAGAAAGAAATTGCTCTTCTGCATCGAGCAGACTTCGAATTCTCCCACATTTTTTACTTCTGCAGAAAGGGGATGGAGGCTATTGTGGAAGATGAAGTCACTCAGCGATTTTCCTCAGAAGAGCTGCTCTCCTGGAATCTGCTCACAAGAACTAATGTCAACTTCCATTACATCAGCCTGAGGCTGACTGTCGTGTGGGTCATTGGGGTGGTAGTGCGCTACTGCATCCTGCTGCCCCTGCGGTAAGCTCTGGTGCTGAGGGGTTTTGTCAGCCTGAGAACGGGTAAATTTGGGCTTTCTTGGTAAATGTCATCTCAGCTTTCTTTAACCCAAAAGCAGCATTGGCAGATAAAAAATATTAACGTCCTTAAAGGCTCCTTTTATGTTAAGAAGCACTTATTTGCTGTGGAGAGTAGAGTAGAGCTGCTGGTCATCTTTTGCATGAATGTTTCCCTTAAGCTGATGTGTATTAGCAAAATAAATGTAAGCTCTAAAGCCCCCTGACACTGTGTGCATGGGCGTATCTGGATCTGCTGCCTTTGCTACACCTTGACTTTAAGCAACAGGTTAGGGAATTGCTGAGTTAGAGAACTGCATATGTCAAGTATCTGAGGAATAATTGAATTTCTGCAATCCCTTTCCATTTTAAAGAGGGGAAGTGTTATTACAATGAGCAAAGGTACTTACTTAGGTTTAATGTCTGTTTTGTCTGTAGCGTTAGCCTCGCTACCATTGGGATTACGTCAATGATTGTAGGAGCAACTGCGGTGGGACAGCTGCCAAATGGCAGGTAGGTACTGTGTGTGAGGGATGAACTCTCCAAATTGCATCAGTGCAAACACTGGAGTGGACAGATTTTTACCTAGAACAGGCTACCAATAGTCCATTCCACCCACAAATTTGTGGACCCTGTTTTAGTGGCATTTTGAATTTGGGCTGGGGTTGGGTTCTTGTCAGTCTTGGCATTGAGGTTGATGATTTCTGATGGGTTCCTCCTGCTGGCATGAGATACTCAAATGGGACATTGTAGGGCAGGTAGTAGTGTTGGGATGAAAAACACCCAGCAGAGAGAGGACAGCCCTGCCTGGCAAAGTGGTGCCAAGGGCATGATGTATCTTGGCTGAGCTGCTGGTAGAGCTGGGAGCATCCCTCTGTGCTCCAGAATACCAGGAAGATTTCAGCCCTGAGTTGTGTTGAGTAGTCTGGAGAATATTGCATGTGCATCTAGCTGCTTTCCAGGATGCTTCAGATGTCCAATTTCTTTCAGGGTGAAAAACTACCTGAGCGAAGTGGTTCACCTCACGTGCTCCCGCATCCTTGTCCGAGCTCTGTCTGGCACTATCCATTACCATAACAAGTGAGTGAGCAAAAGTGTATATATGCTTATATGTGTGTGACATCCCATTGAAAATGGGGACTGCTCTCTCCTGAGCTGCGAGTTGTCACACTCTAGAGGTTGACTCACCTGACAGCTTAATGGAACTATTTGGTGTGTAATGTGGTGCTTTAATGCACTAGCAGTCTAACAAAAAATATGTAATTTCAGGGAAAACAGACCTCAGAAAGGAGGAATTTGTGTTGCCAACCATACATCACCAATAGATGCGATCATTTTGACAAATGATGGATGCTATGCAATGGTATGAGGAGACCTAAGATAACAGCAAAGGGACCAGGAGAGGGAAAGATTGTGGGGTATTGCTTGTGGACTTCAGTACTTTTCACAGCAGTGATGTTTGCTTGAGCACTGGTCAGTGGGGAAAAATGTAAATTATGTTGAAATTGGTCTATATTATGTGCTGGAGAAGTTGTCCTTGTACTGTCAATACCTAACTCTTCTGTTGAAGTACCTGAGATAGTGCCATGTGAGTGTCTCGTATTTTTCAAGTGAATGCATTTGAACAGTCCTGTGGTCATTGCTCAATCCTGGCTTGCAGCCTCCCAGTGCATTTGTGTTTGTTGGATGTTTTTGGAGGGGTGGAGAGGAGGAAGTTGTGCCTTTCAGGTGTCTCACATACTGATGTGCCTTGCTGGGCTTGCAGGTGGGCCAGGTTCACGGTGGGCTGATGGGCATTATCCAGCGAGCCACGGTCAAGGCCTGTCCTCACGTCTGGTTCGAGCGCTCCGAGATGAAGGACCGCCATCTAGTGACAAAAAGGTGACGTGCTGGGCTGCCTCCCTGGAGAGGCATTGGGCAGGCAAAGACCTGGATTTGGGAATGAGTTACAGGGGTGGTGTGCAGCACACTGCATCACTCAGAACGACCTGAGTGTGCTTGCTCATGTGGGCTTTGTGCAGTACCCTGAGGTGAAAATGTCAGGTTCCCAGGTCACCAGGGAAGGCTTGAAGCATTTATGCAGCGTGCCATGGTTTAGACCAAAGGTTCTGGGAAGCTTTAGATTGCAGACTGTCACAAAATATCTGATTTGGGAAGCCATCAGCATAATAATTAATGTCTGATGAATTCAGGTATGTCCTTGGAAACAATATGAAGATACTTAAATTCTGGTAGTTTCTGTTGAAGAGAAACACTGATGATAAAATTGGATTTTTGTTACAAAAAGTCAGTATCACTGGAAATTGTGAACGACTAGAAATAAAAAGCCTTATTTGTTTGGGTGAAAGGCCAAATGTCTTGTTATAAGGATATAAGCTGTGTACAAAAGTGGTTTTCTGCAGGATGTCACCAAAAGCATACCTGTGAACATTGTAGTACAGGGATAAAAATTCTTCCTAATTTGTAAAGAACTTTTTAGGTTAATTTTGACAGGTTAACTTCTTCACTGGCTTATTTGCCTCTGCACAGCAGGACAGTTTTGCCAAATTGTCCATGTGTTATTCAAGTACTGAGCTGTAGGCCTTTAGAAGTCCCCTTTTAAGGAATATGCTTTTAAGTAGCAGAGGCTGCATGGACCACTGCATCAATATGCTTTTTTCTTAGGCAATTTCTCGAAGGTTGAGTGGATCAGAGTTAGTTAATGGCATATAATTGTTGGCTTCTCTGACAGACATTAGTAAAATAATGCAAGGGAAGGAAAACAGGATATTGCATCAATGTAATGCTCCAGGGGTCTAAGGCCCAAAGCTTCAGTTTGTATAGGGAAAAAAAGGCAAGTGCCAATTAGTGTCTAGTAAAAGGCTTTGGTTTCATACATGTGTAATATATAAAGGTATTTTTAATGCACCTGCCTGGGGAAAGAAGAGTGGAAAGGAGCTGTTTTTTAAGCTTTCCTTCTGCTTCCACAGACTCAGGGAACATGTGGCAGATAAAAGCAAGCTCCCAATCTTAATTTTCCCAGAAGGTAAGAGGCTGAACTGCTTATCTCCATTCAGTGTAGATGTCATCCCTGTTCTCTTTTCATGGGTTCTGCTGCTCAAGTCTATCTTCACCTCTGGCTTCAACTTTGTTAGGGCATTCCTGGTTTTCATCTTTAATATAAGATGCATATACACGGAGACAACACAATACTGTCTCTGGATGTTGCTTCTCCTGGCAGAAGAAGGGGAAGATTGTTTATTTTTCCCTGAGATTATTAATTTGCCGTCCTACAGATTTAACCGCAGCATTGTGATTTTTGTCTTGCACACCTTCTGGCTTCATTCAGGGAGCCAGTCACAAGACAAAGTCTAAAAGTAAGCAGGGGGGAGATGCTTAACTCAGTGAGCAGCAAATGCAAGCTCTTTATGGGTAAGACCTGTCTGTGGATGTTGTGTTGTACTGAAATGGCTGTGTGAAGCAATGATTTTGTCTTCTGGACAGGTACCTGCATAAACAATACATCTGTGATGATGTTCAAGAAGGGGAGCTTTGAAATAGGAGGGACAATCTATCCTGTTGCAATCAAAGTAAGTGGAAATAGCTGGCTGCTGGATTTCAGATTTGGGATGGCTTTTTGTCAGAGGGGCGGGAAGCTGTCTCAATGCAGCTGCCATTAAAAGCACAGTAGCTCTGGCAATTGGGTGGATGCTGTGGGTGACTCCTGGAGAATAAGTGGCTGAAATTAAAGTTAAATCCTTTGGCCTATAGAGCCTGGCTGGTGGGCCTGATGGGGTCAGCTCCTTCCTGCAGAAAGTTGGAAGGAAGAGAAATCCAGCTAGTCCTTCCCAGTGCTGAAGGGAAACATCCTGCTCACAGCAGACTTAATTATTTTGGCTGTTCAGGCAAATGGGTGACGTCTGCTGCTGGTTCTGTTATGTAATCCCAGGTCTGAGATGCTGTGATGGTCTGGGGAAAGGCTTAATCAATTGTTTTTTGTGATCCTTTGCAGTATGATCCTCAGTTTGGAGATGCCTTCTGGAACAGCAGCAAATACAATATCGTGAGTTATCTGCTGCGAATAATGACTAGCTGGGCCATCGTTTGCAATGTGTGGTACTTGCCACCAATGGTTAGAAAGGTAATCCTGCATCTGGTTGCCTGACTGCTATTTAAAAACTTGACTGTCTGCAAGTGCACTTTTACTCTTTTTTCCCCCCAAAACCTCTGCCCACCCCATGTCTCCAAATTGGTTTTATACTGGATTTTTGTCAGTGCTGACTGATGTATGATTGGACTCTCCTTTTCCTGATTCAGCTTAGTACCATCAGCAGTGCATCAAATGTACAAAGGATAGCAGTAAATACAGTGCTGCTCACAGTAGCAATAATGGTAATGTTCCATCTTGTTGAAGCAGAATTTTCTCCTAATTTCAACACTCCAGGGGAAAAGTGAGTTATTGTCACATGGGAACATCAGATCATGATGTTGGCATGATAAGGAATGGGTATTTTGGAAGTGAGCTATTTTGATGAGGCAGCAGATGAAAAAATGTTATGAAAGTCTGCTTCCATTGACTTCTGTCTTTGATTATGTTGAATTTGTGGCTCTTGAAGGAAGATGAAGATGCTGTTCAGTTTGCCAACAGAGTGAGGTCAGCCATTGCTCGCCAGGGAGGACTGACTGAACTCCCATGGTGAGTGATGCCCTCCTTGTTAGAATTCATGGACTATTTGTGATTAGTTTGACTGATAGGTAGCTTCCATCCTTAGCTTTCTGACAAATAACATTGAACATCACTTTATTCCACTCAGGGGAAACAATGGAGTAACTTCACATGCATGTATGTGAAAGTTAAAAATGTATGAAGTCTTTGGAGCACATAGCATGCAGTGAGTCATATCTAAAAGGCTTGATGATTTTGAAGTAGGTCCATTCACAGTTGTTTCTGATGTTGAGATTAAGTATCAAAAGTGAAGTTTGTTGGCAAATCTGATGAACAGCAAAAAATAAAACAGGTCTTGAGCCTTTCTGCTCTGACTTCTCATGTCCTACCTCAGTAAAGTAGCAGGATAATGCCTAGATTTCATGTGGCACAAACTTGAGAGTGAAATTCAGATGATGAGAATGAGCAAATAGATTCAACTATGAGACCCAGCTCTGAATAATATAAGGCAAGACACAGCTGTAGTATTGCAGAAAATTGACTACCTCTACAGTCTGGGGAAGTAGCATCCCAGACTGCCAAAGATTTCTATCGTAGGTACAGTGTGTTACCAACATGATCAGGCTGCTTTAATGAGCTGAATTCAAAATTTGAACTGCATAAGCTATGTGCTCAAAGTAAAGGTTTTAATAAACCTGCTTAAAATTGAATGTTATAGAAGTTCTGAAGAAAAGCCTTTATTACCTACCTTAATCAACTGTAGAGTTCTAATGCAATGCATAGTTTGATAACAATAGCCTTTATGGCCCTGATGTTTACTGTTCCCTCTTTCCAGGGATGGAGGACTGAAACGAGCAAAAGTCAAAGATACTTTCAAAGAAGAACAGCAGAAGAACTACAGCAAAATGCTAGTGAGAAATGGATCAGTAGGAAGCCTGCCTGCAGAAACTGAGTCAGACTGAATGATGGTTCTTGAAAAGTAACTTTGCACAACCAGCCTTAGCAGGAATGTGGTTTTTTTTAAATTAAAAAAAAAATGTCAAAAAATAGAGCAAGACGACAACAAAATCCTTCATTGTGTGTATTCATATTCTCTGTATGGCTGGTGCAGAGCCTGCCAAGGGCAGTGTCTCTGTGTTCTTCTCTGTTCATTCTTTCACTAGCGTGCCCCTCTCCATCTTCATGTGATGATGCACTGCAGCTCTTGGTATTCCCAAGCTGAATGCTCGCAGAGTTAGAAGATGAAAAAACACCCCAGTTTTTCTGAGTTGGTAAGAATGAAGGGAAGTACACTGAACAGATGCTGTCAGCACACTGCTCGTGAAGATACCTCTTTTTCATGGTACTTTAAAGGTTTAAACATAACAAAATTTTGTCTTTTTATTTTCCTATTGCTCACAGATTTTTTGTTGTAGATGACTTAAATCATATGCTTTAGGATGTTGTCAGAACTGTGAGATTGATTCTTTTTGTTAGCTTGCACCTGGATGTGCAAGGAGGGAATGGAAGCAAGGGTTGCAGAGACCCTGCAGGATGGGAAAGGAGCTGCCCTGCCAAAAGCACAGACCATGGAATGTGAGGAATTTCGTGGCCTTATAACATGGATATTAACTTTATTGAAAACTGCTGCCTGAGGGAAGATAAGGGGCAAGTCCTCAATCTCCCTGTCCATTGCTGTTGTTGAAATTGCTTTCTTGAGCTCTGGAGCTGTAAAGGTAAGGTACAGTAAAGGTTGGACAATGTAGGCTATGACAGATGAATCTTTGTAGATTGTCAAGAGTGCCCATCTGCAAAAATAATTGTTGATGGCTTGAAATTCTCAAGAGAGCCATTCCAGAAACACATCTTGTGTTTCCTGGGCTAACAATAGCTATCACAACCATAAACATAGGATTAGTAAGTCAGCTTTGATATGAGACATGACATGTCCAAATCTGCAATATATTGCTGTCTGAATGTAATGAGAAATAAATTCTATATTAATAATGGGTATTGTGTGGCATTACTACTGTTCTCTATATAATGAAAAAAGTTATACTTCCTGAGAAGCTGACATGGAATCATGGAAACTTCAATCCATGACATAAAGGACTAATTGTAGTTCAGTTCTATAGATTTCTACCCTGACTTTCTTTCCTTTTTTACCCTCTCCTTGGACTCTAAGGCACATAGATGGCTTGGTGTTTATCCTTGTTAGACTAGCAGTAACTCATCATGCAGGCTCATCTTGAAATTACAGCATGAAGTCACATCAGGGAGACTCAATTAATGAATCTGTAACTAACTGGGAAAGAACTGAGCTTCTAAATTTTTAGCTGAGTTCATTTCTAAGTCTTTTCCTTTTAGCAAAGATAAATTAAATTTGATGCTGAAAGAAAATTACTGTCCTATAAATCAAAACTTAATCTGATAGAGCATAGTCTCCTAGAAGAAGAATTCCTGTTTCCCATTATGCACTCACACAAACAAATGTATAGGGAAGTGTTTTCAGGTTTAGCATGGCAAGCCTTCAAGAAGGAAATTGTTTCTGTTAAAATGGTTAGAGTGGTAGGACCATTTCATTGTAACATTTGGTGAGACATACCAAAGGCTTTTTGCTTAAGGTGAACAGAGTTCAACTGTCGTCTGAGTTGTTATTACTGTTAAGATGAACTGGTCATGCAAGCTTTGGGCTAATGAAAGCATTTGTCATAATTTATGGATATTAGCTGTGAGCTTGAGCTTTCCTGGATTGCACTCACAATAGGAAGCTTTGCAAGGACAGCTCCTACAAAAACATGCCTGCCTGTTTTATGTACCTACATACCTAAAATACAGTTTAGGTAACATTTAAAAATCTACTCTGTATAAATATTGGGATATATATTTAAATGTTTCTTATAAGGTATTGATTATGATGTATTTCTCTGTAGATGGAACAAGAATTGTTCTGGTTGAAGGTTTAAGTACAGGATTCCTAAGAGAACCTTCACAGCCAGTTTATGGGCCCTCTTGCTTTCTTCCTGCTTTTTGAGTTAATCATCAGTAACTGAACTGCAGTGATTTTTTGGATGCTCTGTGAGGTGCATGTGTTTACAACAACAGGATTGAGAGCTTTGGCAAAAGTGCTCAAGGCTGCAGTTTGCTTCTTGCTTAGGGCAAAATTGAATTTTAAGGCAAAAAGCCCTGCTAAGTTAAAGGATAATGACAAAGTAATGACCAGGTAATCCAATGATGCTGTAATGAAATGTCTGACAAGCCAAAGGGAGTTCTGTGACTTAATTACAAATAGTCTCCTGAACTAATTTTTAACAAAATCTGCCTTATTTTGGAGAGAATTTGTCGAGGAAATGTGTAGATTTAGCTGTATGAGTGTCATGGGCCATGACCAGAGGCATCATGCAGCAATTTCTTAATTGGGAATATATAGCTGAATAAGTTGAGGTTTCTTGAACCTGCAGCTGTAGGGGGATACAGTGTGGGTAAATGAAGGTGGTATAGAATGTAATCTTATCCCCCAACGAGTTGCAGCTGGACCAATTACTAAAAATTAGGAGCAGGCCTAATGTTAACAGGCCACACCTGTAGCCAATAAGAACAATGTTCTAAAAGAGTGGATTGGTGCTGCAAGGACCAGGAACAGTCAGTGCTTAGAGGAGCTGTCTGTCAGAAACATTGAGGAGGTATGAAACTGGTGATATGGAATGCTTGCACTATAATGATAATAGAGCTCTTGATGTATACATGCAGCAGCTTGTACATCTTTGCTAAGCAGAGAGTCCTGTGTGTTCTTTGATTCTTGTTGGTATAGCTCCAGACTTTTCACTTAGCTCTGAAAATGTCTTCAGAGAGGCTGTGTGGTTAGTGGTGATAACTAATAGGTGGTTTTGGACTGTGTCCTAGATTTGTTACAGCCATGAGATCCAAGTTTTTGGGGTGGTTTAGTTTTTGCTTTGGAGAAGTATTTTTGTAGGGCAGCAGGGATGACTAATAGCAAAGGGCCAGTGCATGGAAAGTGTGACTTGACTTGCTGCCAAGTAGGCCCCTCTACAGCCTTTGGAAAGCTTTTTGTACATTTTTTCTTTTTCCACTGACAGATGGGAAGTTTTACAGCTGTATTGGATTGAATGAGTAGCGATAGCTCAAGAAATCAATGGTTGAACTGGAAGTTTTAGTTTCTGGTGCTGGGCACAGAGCATTGATTCTTATTTTAGGACCTAAGTGCATATTTTTGTTTAGGTTTGAGAAAGACCTTTGAGTTTAGAGAAGGGTTGGCTCCTTTCAAGCTCTGATAAAACTCTGCAGGGTTTGGACAGGTAGGTGGTTTTAAAGGTGGTGATAGAATTGAATTCAAATGTTAATAATAATTTTTCTGCTGCTGTAATCTGTTATTTCTACCTTGAGCACAGTGGGTACAGCCAAGGGTTCCCTTTGTATCCTGTTAAGCTGCTCTGCCTCTAATACGTTAAATGTATGCAGACTGTCATTATGGACAGCTCCTAATTGACATGAAGGAGGCTAATGAAGAAAAACTCAATTAAGTGTCTTTGGAAACTTGTTTTAAAAATCTCAGTGTGATTCTGGAAGTTCCTGGCCCAATCCTGAAATTTAAGGTACTTAAAAATGTTCTTGTCCCCCCTCTTACTGAACAGATTGATAAAGAGGTTTCTAGTCAAGATTTAGGTCTTCCCCCAATATTTATCTGGTCTAATTCAAAGAAGACTTCAAGTGTCAGATTGGATGTATTCCTGCTCTTCCTTATTTTAACTAGTGTTTCTCAAGAATTGGGCAGTCCTGATACTATCAAATTCTTGCTTGAGGAATGGAAATTATTTGAGACAGTACTGAGATATTTAAGGAAAGGGCCAAAGAAAACCCCAAAGATACACAACTAAGGTGAAAGCTGACTTTGGTTGTGAAGCTTTCTCCAAGGTATCAGTACTAATGCTCTGGAAGGAAGTTCCTAGTTCTGATTTTTTTTTTTTGGGATGGTGGACCTAAAGCAGCTGTTGGATAAACAAAAATATTTATCAGTACCAGCACTAAGGCAGCCTGATTTTATATGTAATTGTGCCTCAGCTTAGACTGCAAGCTCTGATTGAAGCTGTGGTACAATGCAGTGTTATTACAGAGTGATTTGGGTTGGAAGGGACTTGTCAAGGCCATCCTTTACAATTTACAATCCCTAACCCCCTTGCAGAGAACAGGGACATTTGAACTAGACCCCTCTGCTCGGAGCCCTGTCCAGCCTGACTCCAAATATTTCCAGGGATGGGGCCTCTACCACCTCTCTGGGAAACATGTGCTAGCATTTTGCTACCCTCATTGTAGAAAAATTCATCCTTATCTCTAGTCTAATTCTACCTTTTAGTTTAAAGCATTAACCCTTGTCCTATACCCTACTAAAAAGTCCGTCCCCATCTTTGATGTAAGCCTCCTACAAATACTGAAAGGCCACCACAAAGTCTCCCTGGGCCCACTTCTTGACCTTGTTCAGGCATCCTGTCCTCCAGGTGTGTCAACAGCACCACTCAGCTTGGTGTCATCTGCAAATGTGCTGAGGGGGTACGGGACCCCAGTATGTCATGGATGAAGTTAATACTGGTCCCAGTGCATCCCCCTGAGGGACACCACTGAAGCGTGATATAGGCCAGTATGTGCTGCAGCACAGAGCTTGACTCAGCCCTGTGTGAGGATATGTAGTTGGACTGAGAGCTACTAAAAGTCACAGGGATTTTTAATATTTATTTGTGTGATAAGCTGGCTGCTCAAGCCTAGCAGTGAGGGCAAATTCTTTGATTTTGTCACAGACATGTTTTTGGGTGCTGCTGTGCCACACAGAATGTGGCCATGCTCTTACCAATCCTGATTTGTTCTCATTAAAAAAGGTTTTTTGCTTCTCTGAAATGAACATAGTAAAACCAGCAGAGCTGTGACCTCAAGAGTCAAGATACAGACTCCAATGATTGTTCACTGTCTCCACATTTTTATTAAATTTTTGAGGCTCTTTTTGTGCTGCATAAAATCCATACAAATGAAATACAAGTAGAGTCAGTAAATAGTAATGAAAAGGTAAATGCATTTTGCAAAGAAGCCAGTGCATATCAGACATCATGTGCAATAATGGTGATTTTTCTTTTTTTGCACAGATCACAAAGCTATTATAGTCTTTTAAAATTAGTATCTGGCTTTTAGGCTCTGTAATGGGTTGTGTGACCTTACCCTTTGGCTAATAAGAAAAATTACATTGTCTTTAAATACAAGGCAGACACAAGATATGATAATTGTATGGATAAGACTGATATTTCTATTAAATATAATGGAATGGGAACATGCTTGGCTCAGTTTTCCAAATTGTGGCCACCTTTGGAGCAGGGAGGAATGAATGTGTATCTGAGATTCAGCACAGCTGCCCTGCAGCTTGCTGAGGAGGCATGGCGAGGGAAATCTCCCTACCAGCTTCCTACCTCTCTTGGGCCAGGCATGGTGCAAGGCTGGAAACTCAGATGTGGCCAGGTTGCAGTTTGTGCATCTCTGTGGTGGGAAGGGCTTGTCCTGGACCTGTCTCACTGAAATCCAGAATTCCCAGCACCCCCAGGAGCAGTGACTCTATTGTGTCCTTGTGCTATGGTAGTGCACGGTTCACAGGCTGGACTGTATCCATTTTTCTCTTGCACACCAGATGATGTTCTAAATGCACAGCATGTCTTGGAGACCTAATTTGTAGGGATTTTAATTTCAAAGAGAGTCTGAGAGCTGAGTAGCCTTGAATTTCTGTGAGTTGCTCTGTCACGTGATGTCTTGACACCATTCAACCAGTGTAACTTGGTTCATGTGACTGCAGTAATGTCAATTCTTAAAGAGTCACAGAATGGTCTGCATTGGAAGGGACTTTAGGATGATATTGTTCCAACCCTCCTTGCCATGGGCGGGGACACCTTCCACTAGGTACCTTCCTCTATACCCTGGAAGACTGTTCCTGGAACTCTTCCAGGAATGGGACAGCCATCCAGGATGAGGAATGGATCTCAAGAGTGATGTTTTTAGCTATAGCTTATAGTGTCCTGTCTCAGTATTTTGAGATTTTGATTCCAGAGTAAAAGCAACTTCACACAGAAGTCCAAAGGAAATTTGCTTTGGAACCTTGAGGCCAACACCTAATCCAGACACATTGCAAGAAAGAAATTTCCTTGCCAAGCAGCACCATCTATCATCTGATAACTGCAAAACAATGGGTTTTATGGTTTGGGGGGTGGTGTGTTTTTTTTGTTGTTGTTTTTTTTTTTTTCTTTTTTTTTGTTCTTTTTTGTTTGTTTGGCGTTTTTTTTGTTGGTTTGGGGAATGAAGAGGGCTTTTGGGAGACCTGGCACTGAGCTAGGATGGGAGCCGGGACCTTGTGCCTTCTACAGTTAAGCTTTTCTTGATGCTCTTGAAGTTTTCAAGTAAAGGGCATTCCCAGCAGAGCACTGCCATCCTCAGTGTGGGGCCCTGTGTCAGTGTCAGGCTAGGCAGGCCAAAACTTTCTGCCTCTGAAGTGACTTGCTGGCATAAGTCAGAGCTTTATTGGGCAGCAGCAGGTTTTTGTGTGTGCTTTGCACATCAGGACTTTTCATCTTTCTATATAATTTTTATTTTGTTTTTTAACGTTATCTGGGTGTGCAATTCTATGCCTGGTGTTAAGGAAAGATATAAGTTTTGTTGCTGAAGGATGATGTCTGTATTTACTTTCAGCTTTGATTGTCTTATATTGCTTTCTTGTGGGCTCTGTCTTTACCTCTCTTCCCCCACAGTAGCAAGTCACTGTCTCCTGCCATTAGTTACAAAGAAAAACTATGAGATTGGCCCTGTGTTCTCCTCACTTCATACTGGGAAAATGGATTAGTCCAGATGCTTGGTAGAATTGCATAAAGTGAGTGTGATGGAGTGTAAGCCCAGGTGGGGACAGCTCTAGCAAAAAAACAACCCTGGCATGGCACACTCCAATTTCCTTCCTCATGCTTCATCTTGTACAACAGTTCCACTTAATTATTACACTGTGAAAGTCAGCTGCCCAGGCAGGGATTAATCCTTTCCAACAATTGCAATCAAACTTCCACTTGTGGGCTCAACTTCTAATGCTGGGTTCGTGCTCAGGGAAAGGGATGGGAATTCAGAAGCACAAGCTCTTAAGAGCAGCAGCAATTTCCTCCTTGTCTTGTTCAATAATAATGGTGGCACTACTTTTTGGGGAGGGAGAGCAATAATGTTGTTTAGGAGGTTGTCAGTTCCCAAGTTAGCCACATGAAGAAACCAGTGACCAGCTGAAGTTCCAAACACACCTGTTTAGCTGGGCTGGCCTATGGTGAAAGTTAAACATGTCTGAGACTTTGGGGAAGAGTTGGGAGGTAGGGAGAATATTTAGGCTTTTAGAGTTGTGAAGTGCTTGGTAGGTATTAATTAAATGCTGTTTGGAATGCCTAAAAAGCTTATATCTTTAATCTTCAGGTGCCGAAAGATCTTTGGAAATTGTCCCTGATATCTTGAGAAAGGTGATGCCCAAATGCAAATCTTCAGTTCTAAGTAGTTCAGAAGTAACATGGGCTTGGTCTAGCTCTGTGTAACTAGAGATAACACAGGAATTAAGACTACACAGCTGAGAAGGGGTGAAGTTATGGCATTAGAAATAACTTGCTCTTCAGAAAATGTAGTGCTGAAGCCAAAAGTGCATCTTTAGTTTGTACTCATCTCAGTATCTTTTGGAGCTGTGAAGGGTGGTCTTATGACCATCTCTTCATGCACCAAAGGGGAAAACCTTTTGGTCATATTCAAGCTTGATATGTTGCCTTTGGACTTTTGAATGTGTACTGGTCAGGATTCAGCTGTGCTCCCACTTCTGTCAGTAGAGGGTTTTTTACTGTGTTTCTAAGGAGCTCACAATAAATCTCGAGAATGTCAGGAATGTTAGTGTGGCATTCCTGTTCCTGCCTTGAAATCATATGCACTCATTCAAGTCCTCAAGAAAACTCCTGGGTGGTTGATCAGCAAGGTTATCTCAGGACTTCCGTTTCCTGTAGATGTGCCAATTTATTGATCCTGAAGTTATTTGAGCAGGATGCTTGCTGCTGTATTTGCAGATGTTTCTGAAGCATGTTGAGAGGCAGCAGTGGTTTGCCAAAAGGGCTAAGTCTTGTCTTAGGGGCCAAGACTGAGAGTTAACTTCTATCCAAAGTGGCACCACTGTCATGTTACTAATGGTGTAGAAGATTAAGATTAGATGCATGTTGTGCTCTCTTGCAAGTACCAACCATCCGCAGTTGATCACTGCTGTAGATGCTATTTTAAATATCCAAAATTGAGGCACTCTGTGACTTCCTTTAAGTTGCTGTTATCATTCAGACCCTGCTTCTCTAATGGGCTCTCCAGAAGATGTGGGTGTTACAGTCCTCACTGATGGCTGCAACAGGACCTACAGGGATGTTGCTACTCTCATTCCAGGATTTAGGAGCAAATAAGACCATTGGTCCCCTCCTGGTGGAAATACACACCAGCAGAGTTTGCATTTGATCTGGCTGAGTCACAGTAAACTTGTATTACAGAAATCCAGTTTCAGAAACCAGCCAAGTCCAGGATTATTTTCAAAAAATAAAAATTATTTACTTGACCCTTTACTGTCCAGCTTTACAAGGTTGAAATGACTTAACCATTCAGGACCTTCTGGATTAATCTTTGCTTGAAGTAGCTTTATTTGCCCTGCCACATCACCAACTGAAATGAAATTGTTAAAAGATGGAATCTGTAAATGGGGCCACTACTGAGGCTTGCATGGTGTTCCATTTTAGCCCCCTCTTCATAGGATTTCCTTCCTCAAAACTAAGTATATTGCTCCTGCCAGTTTTTCCAGCTTGTTGCTATCCTTGGGATTTTCCATCTGTAAGGCAGGCTTCCTCTTCGTGTCTGCTGTTTTGTTCTGGCTGTGGAGCATCTTTTCCTGTAGGCTTAAAGAAGAGGGAGATCATTAACAGATAAAGAATCAGGTTACTTGTGTATGTCACTGTGGTCCTTTAGGAAGATGGACTCTGTAGGGAGCAAAATGGAGCCATTAAGAAGATGGCTGTTTGAACTGGTTGTGGCCCAGAGAGAAAGGAGAAGAAATACGTCCCAGATGCAACAGGAGAAGTGCTGTCTTGAGCATGCCCTTGATAACTCTGAAGGGTTTTATTTTTTCATGGATGTGTGATGGCAATTCTAGCAGACCGCTTTACAGCTTAGAGAATTCTCTTATTGCAGTGTTTCTCACAGCCCTCCGGTGGTGCGCATTTGTGCATGCTCCTGAAGTAAAAGTGGATATTTCACACTATTCTCTTAGCAGAAATGTAAAATAAACTCTTAAGGATACTGTTTCAAGGAGGCTGTTATGCTGTTTAAAATCATGTTACTTTACAGAAGTGTTTGCTCATGGTTTTCAAAACTGTTTTTGTGCTTTTTGCTGCATGTAGCTGCTTATAAAGTAATGAACAATTTCCCCCACCCCACTTCTTTTGCTTTAAAGGTTTCGTTTCTAATGCTTTCTGTTCCTGAAGTTGTACAGTATTTAGTTGTACAGTATTTAGTTGTACAGTATTTAGTTGTACAGTATTTAGTTGTACAGTATTTAGTTGTACAGTATTTAGTTGTACAGTATTTAGTTGTACAGTATTTAGGATCATTATTTTTTAAATGGCAAAAATGCTAAAGTTTGGATTTGGCTTAGAAATCAATGTTAACTAATATGCAGGGCGAGTGAGGATCAACAGTGTTTAGAGCGCTTGAACTCCCAGATTTGCCTTCTCACATCTCTTGGGAAGGTGTGTCAAGATTTAAAAATAGAAATGGTTTGTCTTCCATGCTTTATGTGTAGCATAATCATGTTCCTTTTCAAGGTGCTTCAGAAAAACCCCTTGGCTATAATATGATCAACATAAAAACAAAAATGTGAGAAGAAAACAAGCAAACTCAAAGCTCCCAACCACACACAGCCCAAAAGCCTGGAATATGCTGCGACATCAAAGTTTCCACACCAGAAAAAAGCTGGAGTAATTCTGTTTTTGCAGAAGCTGTGCATTTAATTTTAAATCGTTCTGTAGTTGCTGCTCTGTAGTTTACCCCAAGCCCTGGCAGCACTGCTAAGTGTAGCAGTAAATATTACATCATAATTTTTAGGTAGCCAGTGGAAAGATGAAGCTGTCTGTCAAAGCTGGCTCTAAGGCCAAGGGAAGAGTCCCACTACGCAGGCAGGAAGCCACTATGGGGGCTTTTGGCCAAAAATGTCCTTGGACTGTAGCCAAAAAACTGGGAAGCTCAGTTCCTATGGATGCCTCCTTGAAAGGAATGATCCTGTCTGTTGTGAGCAAATGATGGGGAAATTGGTCAGGATGAAGCAGGACTTGGGAAGGCCAAATTTTTGTAGGTGCATGAAATTGGATCTCACAGTCTAGCAGGCACTTGCCTGGTGCCTGAATCCTGCAAGAATGTGAGTTCAGTTGCTGACAGCACTCAGTGCTCTCGTGGGGCTGGGGTGGCACTGGTAGGAACAAGAGGTTGAACTCAATGCAGTTCATGCTACGGTAGCCTTGCATCTCTAGACAGCTATGGACCATTCATGGCATGCAGGAAAATTTTGGCAAACTTTTCCTTTGCATTTTGAGTTTTCACAGGGAACAGGAGAAAGCTTCCTGAAATGCTATGGTTTTGGTGTTGGGAAAAGCAAGCTCAGATTAGAGTGGTGGCAGGGTGGAGATGTACTACAGCTTTTTGTTGGCAGCCAGAGCTCTGTTCTGGAGACCCTGAGCTCTGCCACTTGAGAGGGCGAGAGGTTTAATTGATAGCACTTGGATTAAATTCTTGCCTTGCAATTTCATTATTAATATTATAATTGAATAATTTTTACATGTTTTTTTAGTGCTGTTTCCTCTTGATGTAAGATGATGAAAGGCAGGTAGGCCCTCTGTTTTCTGCATATTTGCACACCCCACTTTTGTAAACAATGCTGAATCTGCTGTCTGAGACACGCTGGTGGGCTTTCTGCACCTGAAATTGCAGGACAGGAGGCTGCTGAAGAGCTGCTGTTTGGCACAGTTGATCTCTGCTACGTTTGCATCCTCCTGCAAAGGAGCTGTGGCGAGTTGATGTATCACAGCACAGGCAGCTAGGTGCCAGCAGCGGCTCACATTTGGTTTGCCTGATGCTTGTCCTTCCCAGCAGTGCCCAGAGCAGGAGCAGCTCAGCTCTGCAGGGCACTATTTGCATACTCTAAAGAGTTGGGCCATAATTGGCCTTCATTGATTTTGTTTTCATTGAGCTAAAATAGAGTCAGAGCTTCTTAGGCAAGAAGAGCTGATTGATTTGTGGTAGGATTCAGGACTATTCAGTTGAAGGAATAATTAATTATGTTCTTATTTAGTAATTGTCAGGGTCGAAGTTTACTCTTACCTTTCAAGTAGACACTGCTAAATTTGCTCTCTAGACTCTGTCTCTCCTTTTAAAAACTAGGAGAAGGGACCAACAGGCAGAAGATAGTTTCCTTCACTATCCTTTCATTACCATGTCTTTTTCTCCCTGCACTATGTGCTGCCTGTGAACTATCTCCCTGCTTATCCATTTGCATGACATCCTTTTTTCTGGGTCTTAATTGATCAGCTCCATTCTCTGGAAATTTTCTTCTAAACAATTCCAAGAAAACACTTTTTTAACCAAAAGTTGGAAAACAAAGGAAAAAAGAATCATTTACTTGAGAAAATTTGAATGGTAACCTGCTGTTAAGATTTTTATGATCTTTTTTTGGTTCTAATTAAAGCTTTTGCCCCAAAGAAATGTTTTCTTGGGTTGAACAAATACACCTGTGAAGCTCAGGAGCTGGGGGGTGTTGATTGTGTGCTGTTTAACACTCATAAATGTGAAACACTGGATATGTGTGTGAGTTATGGTCTTGCTGAAAGTGGAAACTTGTCCTTCCTTGTGCTCTTCTTAGCAAGTATGCATTTAATTAAACATTAGAACTGTGTGAGCAGACAGTGCTCTGTGGCACAGGCAGATTTTATGAGCTGTTTCAGCAGAGTTGAAAGCAAGGTTATAGCAGCCCCATACAGCAAGGTTAGCATTGGCACACACATAACAAAGATGATGTTTGTTACATTTTCTCCTCTTCTCATCTTGTGCTTGCAGCATACCATGGTGGCAATGTTTGCTAGTGGTTTTTAAGTGTTGGTCTTATTACAAATATAATGTTAGACACCGATGAATTGAGTCCAGCTGGTTTCTGTGCTGCTGCCAGGAATGCAGTGCTCAGTAAACACCTTACACCAAGCAAGTAAATGACAAAGGAACTGCCTGGACAAACAACAACCAAATGCAAGGGATCATTCTTTGTAACAAATTAGTTCTTAAATAGAAGGGTCTTCCACCAGCTTCACTGGATGAAAACTCCTGACTCAATGAGGGCACTGAAGTGGACACAATCACCAATAATAAGTAGGACACAACCCCTGCATGGCCTCAAGTCCTTTGCAGTATGTGAGTTTGCAGGGGTGGGAAAACCAGAAGAGAAAATTACTGAAAAAATAGTAGGGGGAGAGGTTGATGGCTTTAGGTAAAGGGCCAACTCCAGCAGCACCACAACTATTTTGTCTGAAATGTACATGGGCAGTATTGTTCAGATAAAGAAAGTACCTCTCAGTTTGGAGATGTTCAAAGGAGTGCAGTTTACTCTGGGGATGTTGTCTCCTTGCATGAGAGTTGGTGGGAAAACTAGGGAAACTGCCATGGAAGACCTGCAAAGTTCATTTTCTAATATGCTTTGCAGGAAAGAATTGAATTTTGAAGGAACTCAGCAAAAAATGCTATGTGAGAAATCAGCTGTGTTAGGATATTTTTTTCCTTTTTTACCATTTAATTTCCATGGAAAAGCAGGAGAAACACTGTTATATGCAGAAAAATCATT
Source organism: Zonotrichia leucophrys gambelii (assembly GCF_028769735.1). Taxonomy (NCBI): domain Eukaryota; kingdom Metazoa; phylum Chordata; class Aves; order Passeriformes; family Passerellidae; genus Zonotrichia; species Zonotrichia leucophrys. The sequence goes on along the minus strand of NC_088173.1, from coordinate 41,253,148 downwards.
TTCCCAGTCATCAATTTTCTACCAAAAATAAAAAAAAGTTCTGAGGTTTTGTGGTTTTTTTGGTTTTTTTGTTTTGGTTTTTTTTTTTTTTTTTTTTTTTTGGGTTTTTTTTTTTTTTTTTTTTTTTTTTTTTGTTTGTTTTTTGTTTTTTCCATTTTGGACAAATGGTGGGGTTTGTTTTGTTTTGGGCTTTTTGTTTGAATGAGAGATTTCCTATGTAGAAAGGCTGTAGCAGATTTCTTTGGGAAATATTGTTCCTATTCATTTACTTTTCCCAGAGGTAAGCAAACTTCTTTAGTGCTACTGCTGAACTGGAGGCAAACTTCTTTAAAACTGAATGGCTTTTGAATGCCATTTTGCTTCAGTAAAGTTTCCCAAGCTGTGGCAAAGTCCCAGCCAGGTAATAACTGCATAGGATCTGGGGCACTCAGTAGCTGTGTAGGCTCACCTGGATCCTGCTGGGCTGAGCAGCCATCCTGGACACCAAGGAAACCCCTTTTCCAAGCCCTATGCCCTCTGCAGGTGTCTGAGCTGGAAACCTCTTATTTCCTTGCTTGCTGTCTCGCTTTTTGGTTAAATCAGCTTTTGCCACTCTTGGATTACACACACACACCCCTCACCCCTGGGCCAGTCCCAGTGCCTACTTTGCCCTGGCATGACGGGTCCCAGACCCTCCAGCTGTTTTGTGGCCTGTGCAGCAACTTCCATATTGGAAACAGAGCTTTGGCTGGGAAACAAGGTTATGTGGGGAGCTGTGGAGTTTGGAGACTGAAAGAAAAGGGGTTCAGGGGTTAAGGTGAAGCAGGAAAAACAGCTGTGTGATCTTACAGTGGTAAATCAAAGCCTGTGCAGGCCAGCATGTTCCTTTGAATTGGACACTCCTATTACATCATCTAAGCTGTTCTCTTTTTGGCATTCACTTTTCTCTAAATAATGCTTTTTATTACTCTGGATAAATCCTATTTTGAGATTTTGAGATCTTAAGGTCATGGGCTCCACCATTTCCATAGAGTGTTTTTTTCTCTTTCCTAATGATCTGTTTTAAGGAGCAGGGAGGCACTGAATTTTTTCTTTCCCATGAATAATCTTCCTCTGTCAAGTTGAGATGCTTTGTCATAAAATACCTTTTTGCTAAAATAGTGAATGGGTGCACCATAGCCCAAAACAATTAGCACCACTTTGTGTCTGAGTGCTTTCAAGTGTGCCTCCTGGGATCTCTGTGATTTGTGCTGCCATCTTGCTATTTGTGCTGTGTCAGAGTTCACCCATCATTTCAGAACCAGGAGGGCAGGAGCTGGGCTATTCTGCACATGCGCTTTCCAGGCCTTCCTTTGCCAGGGGCCTGGAGGCTTCTGCCTCATTCATTTTACTGTGAGTAGTTTTCTCCACTGCATATATATCTCTTGGATTGAATTCTTATGTATTTCTGCCTTGGGACAGAGGTAACACTAATGCCTGTGTACACCAGGGCATTGGTAAAGGTTGCCTGGTTTTGTCGAGGCTGAGAGATGAACCTGAATTCCAAGTGCTCAGTATGACTTTTTCCTTTGCTTTCACTGAGAGCACTGATTAAACATGTGTTTACAGGCCTTTTAAACTTCACCTAGTTCCGGTGCACCAGAGTTTCAATGACTTGTCATTTCTACTAGACTGATTGCCTTGGAAATTGAAGAAATTTCTATGCTGATATGCTCTGGGTAATGAATAGTTGTCTTAGAAGAAGATGAGTACCTTGGGGTTGTAAGGATTATTGGACTGCCTATGCTGGAGCTCCAGCTATTGCATTGTGAAGATAATGAATGATTAATTGGTCTCATACTTTGTTCTTAATTGGTAGCAGCACTTTGGATGCACTGGTTGCTGTAGCAACTTAGAGGATACACCTGTTCTCAGTAAAAAAAAATTTTAAAAAGTGAAGGGATATAGGACAAGGAGCAGAAATTACCACCTCACTGGCACATGTAATTGTTGTGGACAAAATAAGAGTAAAGGGAAGAGCTGAGAAAGAGGACTAGCGCAGGAATCCCCCCAGCGAAAAAGATGTGGAAACTCCTCCTGTCTTGAGAGCAGAGCTTGCTTTGCATCCTTCTTCCTTTCTGGCTAAGACCTATTTTTTTTTCCTTTCACAAAAAATGCAGAACTGTGTTAAATGCCTGAAGTTTCTCTCTCACATGATAACTCTGCACCAGTCTCTAGAAGGAGGCTGACCCTAGATCCTTCCTGGGTAGCTGCTCCTTTACAAATGAATGTATTGTAGTGAGCTGCAGCTACAGGCGCTTGTTCCCCCTGTTATTTCCTGTTCCGAGCATTCCTGCTCAGGTGTTCTGTGTCCTTGGTGGATTATTAAACCCTGTGCTCCTGTGTTTCAGGGGGTGAGCTACAGAAGTGAGTGGCTATTAAAAGCAGCAGTTGGCCACAGGAAATCTGTGTTAGACATGAAGTTAATTCCTGTTATTCTTGCCTTTGTAACCAGTAAATCCCTATTTTCCGCCCCTGTTTTTGTGATTATGTAAAATAACTTGCCAGGTCTAAAGGGAGCACTGGCAGCTGTGCAGCTCTAATCTTGTGTGCAACGAGGGAGAGTCACAATCACATTTTGTCTAACAGTCTGCCAGAAACCATCACACATTCATTTCACAAAGTGGAAGGAAAAAACTCTGCAATTCCTTACATAAACCAGAGAACAAGCTGTGGGGCTGCATTGTCTTCCTTCCTTCCTGATGGAACAAGAAGGGATCCCATAGTGACTTGCATCAGAATAAGATGCTGGAGTAGATATTTTATGGGTTGTTCACCCACCCTCTGTCCAGGTGAAACTTTATCTTGGTGGAGATGGTAGTAGTAGAATTATCTCATGGAAATTTCTTGCTAGTTTTGAAAAAAGCTGAACTAAAGCTGGCAAAATTGCACTTGAAAATGAAAGCATGGACATTACATTGTGGATAAATGTTTTGATGGGTGGAGCATGAAATTACCAATACTTCTGCAGCAGTATTTGTGGCCAGGACACTGACTTGGGCAAAAATCCCTGGAGCAAGGAAATACATAGAAGTACATATTTCAGCCAGATTTTGAAAAGGACAGATATCTCCTTCGTAATCCAGAGATTTGAAAATATGTCAGGAAGAAAATAAGTTAGTTTTCTAATGTGCGGTTTCTGCTACTGCAACTTAGAAATAATTGACAATATAAGAGTGGAAAGAGATGCAAATGAGGATGTTACAGTGTGAACAAATGGAGGTTATGCTAATCTTGGTATGAAAAACCCATGTATGTTAACAATGATCAAACTAAATTGCTCATTAATAATCACCATAAGTCAACAGCACTTCCTACCCAGATGCTCAGAAATGTTTTATGAATCTTTGAAGCTCTGACAAAGAGCAAGATGAGGTGAGAAATTTTCTGTAGCATAGGCAGTGATGGTGGAGGAGTGGAAATGAAATCTGGGGTTATGATTTGAAAAAATTCAGCAAACAAAGCTGTGTTGTCCTGAGAAGAAATAAAGTTCTTTGACTTGATCTGATGCATGAAGCCACATGTTCAGTGACACTGCTGTAAAGTGGCTCTGCCCTGGGTTACCTGCAGTTGGAGAACTGTAGCAAAACTTAGTAGCTCTGTATACTGCTTGTGCTGCTAAGGAGTAACTTCCTCTTTATACTGATGTTGATGTGTGAGATGCACTCAGAAGACAGCAAATATTGTATGTTTCACAACAATAATGTGTGAAAAATCCTTTAGGTTTGTTTTCTAATTTGTTTCTACTTCAATTAACTTTTTAAACTGCGTGTCTTGTCTCATAAAATGATGAACGCTTTCCAATTTATTGAAACAGTGGTTCTACAAAAGAACAATATGCTTGAGCAACTCTTTGTGCTGATATATCATCATCAACCTTAGTAATGAGTAGGAGAGAGATAGGGCTGGGTTTGGCTGCATTGAAAACATTTGTAGATTTTATCTGGAACAGATTTTATTAAAATTGCAACCAACTTTATATAGCCCAATATACGCTTCATTAAGGGAACATTACCTTACAATTATGATTAATTCGATTAAACTTATGAGAGTGTGTTATTTGTTCAAATCAAAAGGGTGGCAGGGAAGAATGATGGATGATGAAAGAGTGTGATAAATGAAGAAAGCAGCTGAACTAAATTGAATGTGTATTCATCCGTTTTCACTTCATAACTAATGATAAATTGAGCATGTCACATTTAACAATACATGTCTGAGCTTAATCACAGTCCCAGCCCCTGTAATCTAATGTCTTTTGTCAGATAGCTGCATTCAGAGGACGTGATATTTGGTTTGGAGAAATCTACGCAGTTCATTATCTATCTGTCCCGGCAGCTAAAATCACAAATGAAGGCTCCTGCCCTCCCTTGAAATGAAATAACGGAAGTCTCAATTGGGATAGAGTTGTCTAGAAGGCAGAGTCTGACTGTGAAATGTTAATTTGACTTGAAAGGCAAGTGATGTATTGAAAATTGTGTGTTGTTGACAAGAATACATTTTGGGATAATTGCAGACTCGAAGCCTGTGAGCTCAGAGTCTAACTCACAGGCTCAGGCACTTGTTGTGCAGCCACGTGGGAAAGATGCCGTTCAGCACCAGCTGAAATGTCTGAATTTGGCCTGGAAGGTTTGGGGAGTTTGTATGGGCAATGACTGGCTGCCTTGGGATGGTTTGCAGGCTTCTTAACACGTACCTCAGGTTTTGATGGTCAGCCTTGCTGGATGGCAATCTGCAGTTCTGGTTCTATCCTTGGTTGTAAGAGATATGAAGCAGGATGTCAGGATCAGGGCTGTGCTGAGGGGAAGATCTTCATTTTGTCGTCATCAGAACAAAAGAGGAAAACATTTTATTCTGGGATGTTTGGTCAACATTTCATACCAAAAATGTAGTTTCGGCTGGCTTTGTTGTTCCATTCCTGGTTCAAAATTATTCACATGTTTAGGCCTGAGGAATGATGGATTAGGCTGCTGAACCACACCAGGGATGAATTTTGAGCATGAAATGTTTAGCATTTCCAGGAATAGTTCAGATGTGTTGTTGCAGATCCTTGTGTGATGTAGATCAGAGAGAGAGAAAAGGTTGTTGTATAGTTTTAGGGAGTAACAGGAAGCAACTGCAGAAGAGCTGAATGCGTGAAATGGTCCTCCAAACCTGAAATGGAGGAAAGTCCTGCATCTCCTAAGAACACTGGACATAAAGTGATGTCCTGTAAACAAATGAAGAATAAAACTGGGTAGCTAAGCATGGGCATAAGTGTCATGTACAGGGATAGGGAGTAGGGAAGGGACAGTCTCTTGCTCTTCTCAGGTCACTTTAGTTGCTTTAGAGCAGTATCAGACACCTCTCTTGTTCTCTGTGCTGTTCCTCAAATTCTCCTTGTCCCTCTCTTGCAATCAAGTCTCTTGACATGGCAACTGCACTTCCTGCCCCTGAATAGGAGAACTCTGTGGAATTTCAAAGATATTTTTGAGCTTCTAGGTCAGGAGTGGGCCAAACTTTGTTCTTGTACAGTACTGCCTGTAAGACTGGATATTAAATAGGTTCTGGACAATTAATGTAATTTAAGAAGGGTAACGATATTTAATTTTGCCTGCCTCTCTAAATTTAATGACTGAAGGAAAGGAGTTTGTGGGTAAAAGTTAAGGAAACAAAATAGACTATGAAATAAAGGGAAGAAAACTGTAATATTAAACTTTTCAACCAGTTTTGTAATGACATCATTCCCCCCTAGACTGATGCCACTGTTTTAAGTACCATACTATTGTTCAGTCCTGGCTTCAGGTGTCTGAATGCTTTGTTCTTCTGTGCCAGACATCACATCTGGATGGGATGGATGTGAGGGAACCCCTGTGAAGCTGTCTCTGCTTTTCCTTTATCTGTTTCTCAGGAATGCTGTAAAATGTTGGTCTATTTGCCTGAGGAATACAACTGAGCATTTTTTGGTGCGTAAAGAAGAAATTTATTTACACCTGTAACCAGCATCTATAAAACCACAACCTGATTTCACTGAACTATTGAAGCCTTATCCTTTGGAAGGTGATGATTGCACATGACATAGCACTGGCTCTAGCAGCGATGTTATTAGAGCTAGGATTCTCTCTAAGGGATGGAATTTGTAGTGAAATCTAGTCTGCAGTTCAGTTGTACACTTAGTGGCAGGAAAAGTCTAAGGAATGGAATGGAATTCCTGTGAAACTAGCAGTTTTATTTATCCCTCATGCCATGAAAGAGGTTTGGTGGGGTGGTTTTTTTTACATAGCAGACACACAAAGGGCTAACTATGTGCTTTTCTCTGGATGTCACAATGCTTCTCAAGCAGTAGTTTACAGTTGCTACACAGATATTTCTGACTCTGACCTGATTGACTGAGGTGGATTTTTTTGAGAAATGGTCTATGCTGTGAAGATGGTTAACCTGGAGGTAAATGGACCATTTCAACTGTTTAGGCAATCTGAAGCTTCAGTCTCTCAATATCTGATTGTTATGGTGAGGTTAGATCTGGGTGAGAAAGGAGGGTATGAGGTGCTGGGCTTCTCTTTGGAATGTTCCCACAGGCTCTTTGGGAAAAGAACAATGTTTACTATTACTTTTATGCACCTCTGCATTGCCACCAATGCAAGCTCCTTTCCTGTGAGCTCTGCTTTAGCCAATGCATTCTTTTGTGGGAAACAGGGAATTGACTGAGTAAGGTGGGAAGGAATCTTCTGGAGGGATAGCTGCAGATGGCTCAGCTTCTTTGAGGAGCTCACTCTTTACATGTGCCCCAATTTTGGGTACCCCAGTTGGAGACTTCAAAGAAGATGGCTCTGGGTGCTTTCTGGACTTCAGATTTCTGCAGTGCTCCTCAGTGTGAACTCCTACAAAAGAGGGGTACTGGAAGTGACTCCTTTATCTTAAAAGAAGGTATTTAAGCCACCCTTCCCCCATGGCTGAGTAGAAGGCTCAGAGGAGACAGGGGTGTAGGAATCATTAAAGTGAAATGTGAGTCATGTTCATTAAAGGCAAGCTAGCAGAATGTCTTATATTAGTGGCTGTGTAATGATTAGAGCTTCCTGTAATAATAATGATGGTGATTCTACTATATGAATTGAACATTCATTCTAAGTTAATTCACACCCTTTTAACTAATAAGTTATTTAAGGGAATAAAAAAAAGGAACCCTTTTTAGCTCATAATTTGAATAGACTGATCAAGAAAAGCTGAAATAGCAACTCTCCCTCTGTTCTGGGAAGATTCAAATTGTAACCTTTATCTCAGTTTGGTAGTTTTATTTATTTATTCATAATTAACTACATCTCTACTAAATACTAGGCCTCCCTCCCACTGGAGATTGTCTATGTGTTCACTAGAAGTATGTTCCTAGTCACAATTGTCTTAAAGAACTTTATTTTGGTGTGAAATTATTTGAAGAAAACGTCATTTTTATTTTTGTTATTCTGAGACATGGCAGGGAGATGAATGATTTACTGTTTGCCTTTCAAAATCTCCATTTTTGAGCAAGAAATCGTGGTCTACAAATATTTTTATGAGGAAAAAATAAAAAGAGGAAATAATTATTTATGGTATATGGGACAAAAAAAATCTGAATAACAAGATTAAAATGAGGCAAAAGGTTTAGTTAGAGTATTGAAGGAAAACTCTGATGGTGGCAGCCATGGCTTTGCAGTAGTCTCTTGGTAGCGAGAAAAAACTCTAGTTAAAGCTGTTTAAAGAAAGCCTTGGGGATAGAATAGCATATAAAGCCCCAGCAGAGTGGAAAATGGATACAAGAGACTAATTGGTCTTTTGTACTTGCAGCTTTGGTCATTCAGAGGACCTGGAACCACTAGCAAGTTGAGGACTTGAGAAGTTGTGTTCCATTGACGTCAGCTTCTGCGCATCTGCAAATTCACCTGAACAAATTGACACCTTTGAGTGAATAACATGGGTTTTCTCATTGTTTTATTCATTACTTTTGCCTTGCATTCAGAATAGGAATGTCCAAGACAAGTTTTGGCATGGTTAGGTATAAAGACTGTACAGAACGCCTCAGTGTTTTAGTTGTGTACTTCCTGTTTAGAAGTAACAACTGAACTTTTACCATGATTTCTGTCCCGATCAAAGGATTAAATTTATTAAACTACATCTTGTATTGCCATATATTTCAAGATGAAACTAGCCAAAATTTCAGCTCTGTACACAATAAAAACTTGAAGGAATCCCACACTGTGTAAACCAAGAGGTTCAAAGTTAAATTCAGATTAGTATAATTTGTATCTGGAAGACACACTCTGATGCCTTGTCAGCTGAGTTCCAGCAATTAATGTCTTCCCAGCTTAGCTTGTGCAGGACTGCAAACATGTACATTTGGAATAACTTGTCATAATTTACTCCTTAGGTTGTGCTCTTGTTGGTGACACACAGTCTGATGTGCAAATCCCTCAAAGTCAGCTTTTATTTGAGTCATTGCAGGTATCTGCTTCCTTGTAAACAATTTATAATGAACGTTTGGTTATTTGAGATGTAACTCAAATTGGTTTGGAGAATGCTTCTCTTTGGATGCTGCAGCAGATTCTGGAGGAGAACAGCTGGGACAGGAGTCTGGATGCTGCGGAGTCTGGGAGGGCCTGGGTAGAGGGAGCTGTCCAGCCACTGGCAGCTCCATGTGTTCTGTATTTATCTTGCAGGGGTAATTCTTAATGTTTCTTGAGCTTTCCTTTAGATGAGAACTTTTTGCTTTCTTCTCCAGAATTACAAGAAAATCCTTACTGCAGTCAAAGTTGCTCTGGAATACCAGCGCTGAATTCCAGCCCAGGCCAGGCTTAGATAATCCTTTAATAAACATCAAGTTCTAACTACCTTAGTTAAACTAGGCTGAAATACCAGTACCTTACATCTGATGCTGCAATTGAACGTTCTCACTTCAGGGTACAACAAACTTGAAATTATCTCCAAAACATGGCCTTCTCCTCATCCATATCCCTCAGGAAAAACAAAAAGTCAGTTGAAATTTCTCATAGGTATCACAGAATCATTTTGGTTGGAAAAGATCTTAAGTCATCCAGTCCAATCTTTGATCACTACCCTGCCAGCTGGCACTGAGTGCCACATCCAGACTTTTCTTGAACACCTCCAGGGATGGTGACTCTAACACCTCCCTGGGCAGCCCACTCTGATGTTTAATAAGCCCTTTCTGTGAAGGAATTCCTCCTGATGTCCAAACTGAACCTCCCTCCCCTGGTTCAGATTGAGGCTGTGTCCTACTATTTGCCTAGCAGGGAGAAGGGGTTGACCCCCACCTTGCTACCACCTCATTTTGAGGAGTTGTAGAGTGTGATAAGATCCCCCTTTAGCCTCCTTTTCTCCAGGTTAAACATCCCCATCTCCCTCAGGTGCTTCTCACAGGATTTGTGCTCCAGAACTTGGTTAAAGGTAGTAAGCAAAAAAATGTTTTCTTTAGGGTTTGAAAATACACTGCTAATCACTCTTGGGTTAATCTGGAGACAGAGGTCTTTGAAAGAGAAATATTTATTTCCCTCTTAAAATAGCTTTTTTTCAGCTGCTTCTCAAAACTGGGTTGCCCTCAGGCTTTGTCTTCTTTTTGTTCTCCCAGCACAATATCTAACACACAGAACTAGTTCTGGTAAAGTGCTAACTTGGGTAGTTTCTGAATGTCTCTGATAACCTCAGTGGTTTGTGTGTGCTTGGACATGGGTCTGGAAGACATCAAATATCACATTAAATGTTCAGCATTATTAATAATATTGACCTGAAATCTGCCAGACTTTTATGAAACTGTTGGTGAGTGGTGGAGTCTAAGTTCTGCTGGTTGAAATACAGAGATCTGGCAGCTCAATGAGCAGTTTCATATTTATTGGTAGGCCTAACTGTTCTAAGTCAAGCCATATTTCCTCCATCAGAAGAGTTTATGTGCTTTCATCATCTTCACTGGTGACACTTTCCAAACAGAATTGTGTACCCCAACATAAATATTGAAGGATGCTGGCTGCTCTGACCCAAAACATAGAGGAAGTAGAATATGTGGCAAGGCCCACTGTGCCCTGTCTAGTGCTTGCATGTTGCAATGGAATTCAGAAGGATGTTAGGAAGTGAATCGATAATCAGGATGATAATGGTCAAAAAGGATGTTCACAGACAATAATTATGGATCTTCTGGCTTTATTTTTTTGCCAGCAAATATAATGTTCTGATGAAGTCATAATTTAATTAACTCCATCTTAACAGCATCCAAAAGCCTATACTTTGCAGGAATAAGTAATGTCCTGTCGTCTGTCTACACTGATTTTACCATTGTTGTTGTTTGCTGTAATCTTCCTGTGTTACTGTGAAAATTGCATCTGTCTTTAATATGAAATTCATTAAGATCTCTGCTTTTGAGCAGTTGTCAAAACAGCTTCTTACATTTCAGCCTTAACATTCATGTATTTACATTTAGCTTTGTGGAGAACCAATGGGAATAAATATTTTCTCCTCCCCCTCCTCTTACTTTCCTCCTTCAGCTGCCTTTCCCAGTGCTCTCCTTTACTTTCTTCTCCCTTTCATAACCTCATCTAGACACCTATTAGCTCTCTGTTTCAATAACACTGCTCTGGCTTCCATGAAAGTGCTTTTTAATGTAGGAGATGTACTTCAGCCATAACACCAGGGTCACTTTCTGAGTAACATTTTATGGGATTGATTAAACTTTAACACCATAACTGTTGACTTTATAGGCCAAGGAAGAGACACTGAGTGCTAAGCTCTGGATAATTTGTGCTTCACAATTTTTAAAAATCAGACAGAGATAAGGTTTAATGTGTTTGATGAAGCAACCCGTTTTCTTTTTCTACAGCATGTCCTATTTTAAAAGACCTACAACATTTAACATAAAGTCTTTAATGAAATAAAGTTATAGTAAATAACTATATACATGTAGAAAAGATTATTTAGTTATCAATGGGACAAGAAGTTATCAATGGGAAGAATACAAGAAGATTTAATTTGCTCTTTCCTTGGCTTCAAATGTGAGCACCTTGTGCTTTTTGCTGTTTCTAGAAAGTGAATTAATGGCTGCTCTTGGCTGAGTTGGTGTTCCAGAAACATGTTGTTCCTTCTCACTGCAGGGTCTCCCCTTGCTGTGACTTTGGTAGGGCAGAAAACAATGGTGGTTTGCTAAATAAACAGAAAACCCCCAGCTCTGTTTAAATCTCTTCTTTCAGTGTGTGCAGTGGCTGGTGCTGAGAAGTTGCTGGAGAGTGGTGCCTCTCAATGTGTTCCAAGAAGGAAGAGGAGCATGAAAGAGTGCTTGATGGATAATGTGGCTGCAGGTACAGTTCCTGGGCTGGTTTTAGTCTCACATGATTTTAGGCAGGCCGTCTGTAATCCTCTCATTACCTCATCTGCTTGGTGGCTAATAGAGCACTTATCTGCCAGGGCTTCCCTGTTTTTCTCTGCCTGTGGGAAACTCCTCTGGCTGGAGCTGACACACTGCTCCTAATTACTGTTCATAATTAATGGTATGGATGTGCTCCCCCATCCAAAGGGAAGAATGGTTGTACTTCCTTGTGGAGCCTGAAGAGTCTCATCTAATGCATGATTGACCTCAGAGGGGAGCACACAGAGGTTCAGTTTCACCCTGACTGAGCAACTCAGATGCAGAATCCCTGCAGGCCCTGGGGATAAACCCCAGCCTGGGACTGGGCCTTTCTTGCACATTTTTACTCTGCCAGAGCAAACTAGTGTAGGGGTGTTGGATAATGCTCTATTCTGTGCATGAGCTTCCACTGGGGTTTCTGGACCCCTGATAATAAATGATAGTTAAGGGCGCCTCACAAATCCCTAAAAGCATTCAGCCTGTGCTATGGTGAAACCCAGCCATTTTCAAGGTGACAAAGACCTCCCCAGTAGGAAAAGATGGCTTGGTGTGGCCAGGGAGTGCAGTTATGGCCTGGCATCAGCAGATTTCATGATGAAGTCACAGTAAGATTGCTATTTTAGAAAATCAATAGCATGGTTAATTGTCTTGTCCTAACATTCCTTGGGAAGGGTAACTGTGCAGCTTAAAAAAGAGCCAAAATTTAAAAGCCTTGTGGCTTACTATTTCAGTGGAAACGTTTTTAAATTGAAAGCCAAGTCTTACTTGCAATGCTAACTTTCATAAAAGGATTCACATATTTGAGCACCTCTTGAGATTTTGAGATTCAAAGGAGTCATCCAGAGGGTTCTGTCTCTGCCCTGAATGCAGAAGACATTTGGGCTCCTAGGAAGGCAGACCCCTCGAGCTGCTGGGAAAGCTGGGGAGCCCAAAGTGGGTTATTACCAAGGAAGGAAGGATAATGTCTCCATGAGTCCTTCACATGATGCTCCTCTGGGCTGTTGCCAGCAGCACTGACCAACGCCTGTCTCAGTGCTCCTCTTTGGAGGTGGGTGCTGTTGGGAAGGGGCACAGATTGCATTGTTTTAAGGGCAACTTTCCAGAACTGCTTGAAGCTGCTAATTGATCAAAAGCACAGTCACATTGTTGAGGAGGACTGGATATCACAAGTGATGCCTAAGAGGAAGAGGCAGCCTCTGTTTCAGGAGATCTCTGAAACACTGATTGCTGGAAACTGGGAATAATACCCAGGAGAAGAAATGCTTTGCCTTGTTTTAGCAGGTTCCTGGGGAGTCTGCCACTTGTGGCTTGGAGAGATAGTCCAGTACTAAATGATCATTGAGTCTGTTAGTGCTCATAAAAACCAGTTCTTGCCTTAAAACTGAAATGGTTTGTGGATAGGCTGAATCTAGGAAAGTTTAGATTGCTTGTTGAAACTGAGAGGGGCCCTGATCAGATGTCTTTTCCTTTTCACATGGATGAGTAAACCAGTATTTTCTCCTTAAGTCAAAAGTATTTCTTATATGACTTCTCACTATCTGTTACCTTCTCTCACTCAATCCATGCAAGGTTTGTTACTTGCAATTCCCCTTCAGTATTTCCTTTGCTCTTGAGTCTCGTGTCCTTCAGCATGTGCCACTTTAGCTGATCGCTGAAGTCTCAAGAGGGTCTGGCAGGCACTGTTGCTGTTTTCCAATCTTGCCAACTGTAATATTTCTTCCAGGCAAGGTCCCTCATAATTCAGGAGAGGTCAGTCAGGACCTGGGAGCTGAACCTGTCTTTACAATGAATCAGCAGTGAGACCGAAAGAATTTATGCAAACCATCAAAATTATTTTGCTGCTAACGGTGTTGGGGATAGGTCTGACAGCATTGTTGAGTTTTTTCTGTTCTGCAGCAAACAGTAAGTAGTGTAGGATCCATTAAATATCAGCCTAGGTTCCCTTCATCCTAGATGTGGGCCTTGAGTCAGTCTCCCTACTGCACAGGAAACAGAAGAATGGAGCTAAACACAAGCATGTAACACTTTATCATAAAAGTGTTTATTCTGTTTATTCTTCATTGGAGTCTCTCATCACCACTAAGCTGCTGACAGCCCTGCCTCTCACTAAGGGAATTTAATTTTTCTTTAGACCATATTTAATTCCATTCTCAGATAAAAACAATAGATGGGGAGTTTGTCTCTCACTGTGTGTTTGGCATTCTTTAGAGACTCTCAGGAAAGAGAGGGAGGTATTTTTCTTATAGTAAGATGTGCTTTTAGAATTAGGTAGTGTAAAAAAGTTCAAGCTGTTCCCGACTTGACAGATTATATTTTGGTATCACTTAACTTCTTGAAGTATTTGAGATTTGGCTCCTGGTCCAAACCTGAATTTGTTGTAGTTAGGTGCATCATAGGAGAGAGAAACATTAAACACAGAGGACTTAACCCTCAGAGAAACACCATGGGAAAACACCCCAATTGAATGGTAAAAGGTACAATGCTAAAACTGATCAATAAAATCAGTCTGTAAACAAAAAGATAAAAAAGAAAAAACTTGCAGTGAGTGTGCTTCAGTCTGCCTGGAACAAAATCTGCTCTGGTGGGAAAGCTCTTCCTTCAGTGCTTTGTTTCATCTAGTATTTTACTGCCTATATGCTTTTGTAAAAAGTCTGCCCTTAAAGGCTAAGATATCTTCTAATTCTCTTCTATATCTTCTAATTCCAAAAAACTTTTGATGTGCAGATTGTTAAATTAATATGCTTTAGAAATGGAGTCAGCACAATTTTGCTGAAAATTTGAATGTAGACATATTTAGATTTAGCTCTCAGAGATTTTGAAAGGTTATCTGTACATAATGTCCTACTATAAACACAGGGTCTTTTACCCTAAAAGAAGAAGTGGTAGTAATTCAGAATGGAAATTGGACCATGGCAGATTGTCACTGCCTTTGGGTGTGGAGCCTGTATAGTCCAGGTTCAGTTCCAAAAGGTGCAGATGTGGTTAGTTCTTTGTTTCTGTCACTTCTTCACCAAAAAAAACCCGTCTTTTACCCATGTAAGCATCTAAATAGTCTGAAATCCAGGTTATGTTATCTTTGCTCAGGTGAATGGCATCTCAGTTCCTGAGCAGTCCTTGACTTGTCAGTGCTTTCAGAGCAAAGTGCTACCTCAACAATCCGATGTAGTGGCACATGAGCTATATAGAGTAAAACGTTAGACTCACACAATAAGTTTTTGCACGCTTCTCTCCCTTGATCACGCTGCCAAAGCAGACATTAATCAGCTTTACTCTAGGAGTCAGAATAGAAACTTGCTTGTAAATTACAACCATTACATTTCCGGCTTAAATTTCGACTCCTTTAAGCTAATGCTTTAAAAGACTAACCCTACAGCTCTGGCAGGTGCCACATCTTGCCTCTATATCCATTTGGCACACTCTCCCTCTCTCTCTCTCTTTTTTTTTTTTAAGTTGAAGAATTACATTATCTCCGTGAAATAACTTTCCTTCTTTAGTTGTTCACTTTGATTCAAGGATTTTTGATTAAGCGTTCAGGGGTTATGAATAAATAAGAACCAGCAGCTCAGTAATTGGTATATCATTACTCCCTAGTAGCACATTTAATCCTCAGCTTCGCTGCACCACATAACCTTTTCCTTCAGTCCTCTTCCTCCTCAATATTGCTTACATAAAAAAAAAAATAGGGGAGGAGGGAAAAAAGCCATGTCACTGCAAGCTTCACAAGTTACCATTAAAATGAATACTTTTTAATTTCTCTGGATGAGATGGAGCCCTGTGCTCTGGGACAATGCTGATGGATGACATTTTAATGCAGCTGAAATGTTATTTTTACTGAACCAGGGAAAACTATAAATTTTGCTTCATTGCCACTGATGGCTCTATGCATAAAACTGTGGTGGCGCCCATTGCCCATGAATAATCACCTCAGCATGGCAGATGTTACTTCACAGGGAAAGCAATTCTTTTGCCGAAGAATTGTGAAAAGATTAATTGTCTACAGCTGTTTCATGGCCCACAGCAATCTTGATACATTTATGATAAGTTTAAGAGCTCACTAGAGGCAGCTCACATTCCCTGTTGTGAGAGAGGGAGGAGAGGGAGCTGAATGGCTTTATTTTGACACCTGGATCCATAGAATCTGTCAGCTCCATTATAGCCTTCATAGAAAGCCTGCTGTTGGCAGGTTTGGGATGATTGTGAGTGGGCTAAGATACAGGAATTATCTGGACATAGATAAAGAAAGGGAGACTGAGAAGAATTATTCAAATTTGTGCAAATGAATTACTTCCATTTTTCCTCCCTCTGCCAAGTGGAAATTGAACGTAACCCACTCTGACCTTTCTCTATTAAGTGCTGCAAATTGCAGTAAATGCATAGTTCTGAGTGCCCTAATGAGACAAAGCTCTAGCAATGCCTCATTAATAAGGAAAGTTTGACCTTGCTGGTCAGCCCTTCATTCGATATTGAAAAGAAAAGAAATAGGAAAAAAGAAGAGATGACCTGCTGTAAATTTTGAACAATACTTTTGATTTAGTTTGTATATACTCCCAAGCAGACACTTAATTCAAAATAAATACCAATAATCCAGTCTAAAGAGATTTATTTTAAAATCCCAAATCTGTGAATGCATGCACATTAAAGAGAAAAAATGTTGAACAAAGCTAAAAATTGGGAGAGAAATATGGAAGTCAATCAATAGATTTATAGAAGATAAATGGTTATAATCTCTGGTGTTCTATGGTCAGTCTTGCTTTTAGAAATCATAAGGGGTCAAATATTGCAAACATTGACAAAGTTTATTTCTCTTTTTTATGACTTGGACATGATATACCTCTGGTTTTTTTCATAGTTACAGAGCCTAGCTTGATTTTTGTTTACATTCTTTGTTTGTATTTGTATATACCTGTGTTTTTATATATTGACATAATTTTAGTTATAAGATATTTTTATTTATTATTAGTTATAATAATCATTATATATATAGCAGTATTCATGTAAACAATATTTTTGTAATTCATATATTTATCCATATTTATGTTTTGCACTTGTTTCTTATGTTCTTTATTTGCAGTTATTATTTCAAACATTTTAAGGCATGCATTCAAGAAATTTAAATAAAAAGTGAGGCTTAAATGTGTTCTCTGCTTGCTAAAACTTGCTGCAAGTGGTAAATGAATAGTTACAAAGTGGAAATCTGCTCAGAAATGGTTAATGAACCAAAATAGCGTTGCTCAATTTGCTTGGATAAGTTAAAGAATAAGCTGACCAGGTCTGTTAGACATTTATAGTTCCTTCAGAAATTGCATCCCCTGGGATTTGTGGGTCGCAGGGGAAGTGCAGGAGCATGCCTTTAGTGTGCTGTAACCAAAGAGAGGTGGATGGAGGCTCTGTGGGGCCTCAGGTACTGGAAATTAACAAAGCATTGGAAACTGGGATCAATTTTGTACCTGGGAACAGCCTCTGGGAGTGAAATATGCTGCCACACAGAAGAGGATGAGTATGTGCTTTGCACATACATCAAATATTGAAATGCCAACCAAGGAATCCAGGCTTGTCCTCCCAGTTCTGAAATGACAGCTTTTGGGGTGTGAGGGATGTCAGTGTTTGTTAGCAGCCCTGTTCTCTACAGAAGAGCAGCTGCTCCTGCCATATCCCTGTTTGGTCCATGTTGCTGACATCCAGGCAGCTCGTGAGGCAGTGTTCATCTGGCAGTGGACAAGGAGGATAGAGGGGTGTGTTTCCCAGCTTGATAGGATAATTGTTATTCCTGCCCACAGAGGCAGATGTTTTTCCGTTACACATTCCAGTACAGTGTGACTGTAGTGGATGTTAATGTTGCAGGTTTCAAACCAGGAACAGCATTCAGAAAATTTTGCAGTCCATGGGATCATTATAAGTGGTCTTCAGACCTAGGATAATATCTATATAATCACAGATTTTTAAGCAATAGTGCTAGTGGTGAAGAAAATTTAGGAAGGTGACAGCAACCACCAATCTAAAATATCTAGGAATCATTCTGGTGAGGACACATCAGTGTCTAGTGAAGCCCCATGAAAGGATTTCTATAAAGAAATCTAGACTGCTGCTGCATACAGAGAGATTCTGTGCAGTGAAAGGTATGAGAATATGGAATAGGGGCATTTTGAATGGATGAAAGAGTCCCTTTTTGGCATGGTTTATATTTCTAACTTTGCCATTGCTCTCCAATTTTACTGCCAGACTAGAATAAAAGATTAGTAGCAAAACACAGATCTCTGAGAGAAGAATCATAAGCAACAAACATGAAAAATATCAGCATGAGAGTTTCCTGCATCAGCATGTGTAATGTAAAGGGTGTTGTTGTAAGTGCTGCATAGACAGCAGCACTCATCCCCAGCTTGCTGAGAGTAATGGGTGGGTTTTAAAAATTTCTTTCATTAAGTTATACCTGTGAACAAGTAAGATTTTCTCAATATATTCATAATTCAAAATAATTCACCAAAATACTGCAGATGTATCTTAAAATCAGTGTTTTTTGGCAGTGGGCTCTGACAGACTATTTAAATATACCTAAGTCAAGACAACTTGACTTATTTGGATTTGTCAGCCTCACACCTCTGATTGGATGGCTGTAAAGATTTGAATCAAATTCCCACAGTGAATATTTATACTTAAGACCTAAATGTTCATTTTACACCAATATTTTCCAGCATGAAGTTAAAATATACTGTTTCTGCAAACATTCCTCCAGAAGGAGTCATTTGTTTGAGCACATCTCAAAGAAGGTTGCCCACGCAGCTGGAATAATTCTGAATAAAAAATTCTTATGTATTTACCTGTAGATTGTATAATACTCACTTTTGTCTCATAAAAGGTGCTATTTGAGCCTGATAAATAAGGTTAATAATCTGTTGTCAAATTCTCCATTCTTCAGGATCAGGTTTTTCAGCACAGCTCAAGAATTGCAAATACTTAATGAAACATTAATTATCTAAGAAATCTTTCTACAGTGCTGAGTGAAGAGTAGAGACAAGCATTTTTTTTTGTACTTGGGCAGGAAAATACAATAGTATTTGTTCAGACAAAAAAAAAAAGAATACAAAAGGAGCTAAAATTGTCTTTTGTGGGACCTGTCACTAAACTAAAATATGACATGAATTCAACTAGATTTTTTTTTTCTGCTATAATTAACTTTGTCTTTTGACAACTCTTTCTGAGGCATATATTAATTAAATATGGGATAATGAATAGAGACAACTAGATCACTAGGGCATAAATCAATTGAGGGATTCTGATGATATCATAAACCACAAGAATGGAGTATGTGCAGTTCATAATAACATCAAAAGACTGTGATTGATTTGGAACTTAGCGATCCTTCTACATTCATGATTTTTTTTATATAAAGCATAAAAACTAGTGATCTTATGCAAAGACAAGATGATTTTTCTCCCCCATGTTCTTTGATAATGGGGAAATTGTCATTGTTCAGAGATAAAGAAAAAGGCTGTGCTTATTACATGGAGAGGGATGGCAGAAGATCCTGCTGTGGTCTCAGAGAAGGGCTGGAACTAAGAACAGTTTTACTGTCATTATTTATACACCTTCTGTGGAGAAGTCAGGGCCTAGTTTTCTGGTGGTTTAAAATGCTTCTGCTACTTGCAATCCACTGATTTCTTACTAATAGATACCTTTTTTTTTTTTTTTTTAACTCTCAGGTTGTGCTTATTTAGCAGATTGCATTTTCTGGAGTCTAAGACCTTTTCCATGTAAGTGACCTGAGATTTTTATTTTTTCCCAGATAAATAAAAGCTCAAAGTAGTGGATTTTCCCTGCAGATATGCCTCTTTTGCACAGTAAATCTGGATCAAAGTGTGGTCTCTGTGGTATGACAATAGTTCTTTTAGAAAACTGTATGGTGATAAACGTGTGTGTCTATACAAAAAGACATGCGTGTATATATATAAATTAATTTTTTAAAAATCATATTTGATGAACAGATCAAAACACCTCTGGGCTGTGCCACATGCACTCCTTACATATCCAGTGCTTTTCATGTTAAATTTACTGGGTGTGGGGATATGAGGTGAGGGAACAAGGGATGTTTTGGCTCCTAGTTCTGCATGTTCAAAGAGAGAAGTCTCCATGCAGAAAGACGACCTTATGCTCCTTTTAGTTCTTCTATAGTGCTGTCAGGAGTGCATATGGAAAGGGTTGTAGCAGATAAAGAGGGCACCGGTCAAAGCCTTGTCCCTTGATAAACCTTTCAGATGTGTTCAGGTGTCTCTGGGCTATGAGACACTGTAAAACAAAGAATGAGAGGATGGCTCTGTAGCTGCATACCAAGTGGAGTGGAGGAATGTGATTTTGGCTTTTTGATCAGACACAGCATCCAAGAATGAAGAGTTAGGTGTGACTTTGGTAGCTAACCCAGCTAGCATTGCCAACTATTAATAAATACATTTGCTTAGTCTCTGTCCCCAGGCTGGTCTGCAGAGCTCTCTGGCAGCACTAGCACTCCTCCTTTGCTGGTAGCTTTTGCAGCCATGGATGCTGAAAGGAAAGGCCCTGTATTCCTGGAGGGCAAAATTATTGGCTGTGCAGTTTGGTGATTACTGCTCCTCTAAACTCCTTTTGACACTTGAGAACGTGCCATGTTTTATGTGCAGGATTGATTGTCAGTGCCAGGGTTGAGGAGAGGCTTGGGACAGCGGAAGGAGGGCTGGCATGGTGAAGGTATGAGATTGCAGATCCAACCCCTCATGGAAAGCCAGGCTCAGGGGCCAGGAGACAGACACTGCCTGCTCCAGCACCACCTCATCCACACAGGCTGCCTGAGGAGGTGAATCCCAACACATGTGATAGCTCTGAGAAAGGTGTTTCCGAGGAAATGCCCAGGAAGTAAAGGAGTGTCAAATATGCGGCCCTGTTTATCCAGCGACATAAAAGGAAGATCCAATACTCCAGAGACATTTTGGTTTATCTTGGCTGCCTCACACTCTAGCTACATTTCAAAACCAAATTCATTTATATTTTCATTGCAGTTATAATTTCCTGCACAAACAAGCCAACAAAATTGGTTGCTTCAGGACCTTATAATTCCATGTAATCTGCTCTGAGTCCTAAAAGAAACCTGCAGATAATTTGGGCTCAAAATCTTTTTGTAACAGGTTAAGCTGGCTTCCAAACAGTTGGACAATGACAACCATGTGTGACTTTTGAAAGCCTCTGTCTGTTCATCTAAAATGTAAATTCCCTGCTAAGGGCACCACATATAAGTAAATTACGTTTTAAACACCAAATCCATTTTATTTGCTGAGGCCTTGGGCACATTTTAATACTGCAATGCTAGCACTTTAAGTGTATTTTTGTGAGGCCTCTAGAGCGTTGTCACGGCTAGGCACCGTATAAATAACATTTATTGTTATTATCATTGTATGTCGTATTCACTCTGTTTTGCTACCATTAATAAACCATTCAGGCAATGTTGTTGTAATGTATAATATTAGCAGCAGCCTCCTTTGGGAGACATATAACTGGGTACTTAATATTCTAGCTGTTTCCTGGGCCATCTCTCCACAGGCTCAGACACTACAGTGTGTTCAAAGTTCAGCATAAAAAAATGGGCTGGCTGTGCAAAGATCACAGTATCTTACAGCACGCCTTGCAGCAACTCACATCCTGGCCCTTGCTGTCAAAATTCTTTAACACTAGATAATAGTAAATTAGGGAAATTGCCTGCAATTTGGGGAATGCTTTGTTGCCCCTTTTAAATTTGTCATTGCTTGGAAAAAAAAAAAAAGTAAAAGATGCATTCACTGGATTGATATTTATATACCTTTGCATCAGCCTTGCAGATAAAGCTGCTGCCCTTCAGCCCTCTTGTGGGACTGCCTAGATGACAGAAAGCTCTGGTGCTAAGGAAAAGTGAACTGTGAAGCCCAGGGTTGTTTCAGGCCTGTATTAATTTGCACTGAGGATCATCCTCTGTTAATGGCTTACAAAGCAAAATTGCTGTGACCTTTTCTCTTAATAAACAGCAGGCAAAATCCAACCATGCTTAGAATTGCGTTCTTAAAACCACAAAAACAAGCAATGTTTTTGTGTAACAATGATGATGTGAATACGGAAGAGAAAAATGTTCATGCTGTGAAAGCACTGGTGGATTAGCAGGTGGAAAGATGGGGGGAAACCTCCTTGCTGCAAGGCCTTCTCACCACTCAGCCACCCAAATGCTTCATCAGCTCACAAGGCAGAAGATCCCAGTTGGCAGATGCCTTTGAAGGGCACTGCAGGCCAGGTGTGACTTGGGCTGGCACGGGATGCTGTCTTTTAGCAGTCCTGCCTCTGTTTGTGATTTATTCACCTTTCCTATCTCTTTGTGGACTTCCTTGCAGCTTTTTCTGGGCAAGCTGAGTTGTGATGTGTGGCTGGACCCATCGGTGCTGGGCTGTGGGCTGTAGCACATTGGCTGCTCAGTGCAGGAGGAGCTGGCTCCAGGCAGCCTCAGCACCACACACAGCCAGGTCAGAGCACAAGCCAATGGCTCCATCACATTTAAGCTCAAGACACACTTTTCTTTCCCTGTTG
The DNA here is from genome assembly GCF_028769735.1 of Zonotrichia leucophrys gambelii. Taxonomy (NCBI): domain Eukaryota; kingdom Metazoa; phylum Chordata; class Aves; order Passeriformes; family Passerellidae; genus Zonotrichia; species Zonotrichia leucophrys. The sequence continues at coordinate 41,231,208 of NC_088173.1, read as the reverse complement.
CCTGTCTTGCTCATGCATTTTTCCCCTCTGGGAAATAAAGCCTTTCTGATATCAGTCACCAGCAACACACTAAGAGCTCAGAAGAATTTTTGGGTTGGAGGGTCCCTGTGCTGCACAGTCCCCTGCCTGCCAGCTTGTAGGAGGCTTCCAAGGGTTCCTCTGCCTGTGTGGGCAGCCCACAGGATGTAGCTCATAGTCTGTGACTGACACACCTTCTGGAAGGTAGGAGTGCTCTACCACCTCCTTTCCTATGCCATCAACTGGGTCCTGAGGTCTTTCCTAGCAACTTGTCACTCTGGTTTTTTAAGATTTTCTAAGCCTTCTGATGTTGACATTCTTGTAGTGAACTTTCTCACACACTTTCTGTAAATAACTCATTGTTTTGCATTCCTTTATGGAGAGAGTTGATAGACTGTTGGTTTGACCAGTGTTATTGGAGAGGTGGCACTGTCACCCTCCAATCCACTGTCACTTTTGTAAAACTATAAATATTGGAGTCAGAAAATAAACTTTCCTTTTCTCCTTCACTTTGAGAACGGTGGTGTGCTTGTGTTCTTTCATGTCCTATAGCGACAAGCAACTCATGCTTTTTCTCAGTTTTCCTTCCTCTCTCACTCCACACAAAGCTTTAGATGTAATTTGCACATTCATGGGTCACTTGTTGAGTGGTCTCTCTGGGACTGATTGTTTCATCTCTTTGAAGATGTTAAGTTTTCTTCTAATGATGTGATCATCATCATCCTAGTCTGTATTATACCTTGTAAAATCCATTCCAAGCCTGCACAGCCCAGGAGAAAAACTTCCTTGTTTTTTTTAATGGGAACCTGCATTTCATGGTAGGGTCATGTCCTGGATGTCCTGGTTTAGGGCAAATTTTGGCAGGAAACTTCTGAAGTGGTCCCTCTAGAAGCAAATTCAAGTGCCCCCCCCCCCCCTTGGTTCAGGAGACACAAATCTCCTTTGAGAAAAGTGGAAAAACCTGTTTATTTAACAAGTGAAGTACTCACAAATGTGGGAAAATGAATAACATTAAACAATGGAACCTCTTGTTCTGAAGCAATGGCAAATTCAGAGAGAGAGTCCCTGTTGTGGGGTGTAGCTTGGCCCTCTCAGTCTCTTGTCAGTCCCTCCTGGGCTGGACAATCCTGGGCCATGGTGGGCCACAGGTGTGAGCTCCTGGTATTTTTCTGGGTGTTCAGTCCAGAGCAGGGCCAATCAGTTCCAAAAAACCCCAAAAGCCACAGTCTGGGGAACTTCTCTGCCTCAGCCAGCTAAAAACTAACTAAAAGCAAAGGAGAGGTCTCTCCGGCTGTCTGCGCTGCAGACAACACAGTCCATGAGAAGGAATGTAGAGGAGCAAGTGCAGTTTCTGATAACAAACTCTGTGTTGCTTCTTCCCCACTTTGCTCTCAGAACCAGTCTTAGAGAAAACTTATTTCTGGGCTAAACAGATGAATGGGGATATAATTCAGTATCATAAAGTCACCCTAGGAGAGATGACAACAGGTTTTCAGCCTGCACACAGGACTTGAGGGCAGGGGGCCAGAAAATATCCTCCTCAAGGTCATTTTCTAAAATGGCAATTTAGAGGAATCTGAGTAAAGAGGCTGTAGCAAAACAGCCATCTGGGACTCAGCAGGTGAAATATGGAGAAATTAAGTGAAATTATGTAAGATATGCTTCATTTTCTTACATTCATTTCATTGTGTGATGGTTATTAGTGGGCATGTGCCTCCTGAAGACAGAATTGTCTTGTGTGCTTCCTAGGTACTGAGCCATGTGGTATCATCTCTATTCCAAAGGAAGGTAGGAAATGTTACAATATTAGAATAAAACCCTTTGATTAAAATGTTAAGGCTGCTGCAGTATCACATGCAGTCATGGTGAATCTCTCTCCCACTGAACTAAACACAGGAAGAGAGATCCCACAAGTCTTTGGTGTCTCTATGCTGGCTGTGGCCTCCTTTCAGAGCCTCTCTGACCCAGACTGTCACTTGTAGAAATCCCAGGGTACTGTGTAGGCCTCACATTGTTCTTTGTGCTTATTACTTTAGTTTGTTCCTTTCTTTTCCAATTTTGGGACTGACAGGTCATAAATAGACAGTCTGTGTGCAGACAGTCAGTAGCCTGGGAAATCAGGGAGTGGGGTGTTCCCCTTTTGCTCCTCTGTGCTTTGCCCTAGGCTGTTAAGCTCAGAGAAAATAGTCCAAGGCCTAGTAAGTATAATTACTATATATTCCAATGAATGTAAGAATATTGTATATAATCTACCTTGTTTTTTCTTTAAAAATCTTTTAAAGACTATGTGAATGGTGTAATTTCATCAACATCTGTTTTAGAGCCTTATGCAAAATGTTTGCAAGGTGAATTTGGCTCCTTGAAAAAATACAGTGCTTCAGACTGTGATGGGCCCCTTGCTGGAAACCCTTCAATGGACACTGGAACTGTTTTTGCCTTTTTGGAAGCTGTGAGCCTTTACAGCAGCATTCCCCATGGCCATGCATTCTCCCAGGAGTGGGGAAAAACTGGATGTAGGGCTGGGAGGCAGCTAGAGGAGGCCAGAAGGTGTGGAGGAAAGAGCAGTGAAAGCAGCTCCTCAAAGTCCACTCTTGGCTGCTACCTGTTGATAGCAAAGAGAAGATGAATCACCAGTCTAGACCTGTGACAAGTTTCCTGAGATGAGAAAAAAGGGGCCCAGTAAATGCATGCAGCCTTCTCCCATCATCCCTTTAATAACCTGTAATATTGCAGCAGGATATTTTTGTCACACCGAATCTGATTGATGGTCTTGCCTATAAGACATTACAAGTGCAGAGTAAATTGACCAAACACCTAAACATACAAATTATTAAAAGGAGGGGGAAGCGGGCTGGGGCCTCCTGGGGAAAGCAGGCAGGCTTTAGTTAAGATTATCTCATTTCCAAGTGCAATTTATAGTCTATTGACTTGCAGCAGTGTCTTTTCAGATGCAAGGAAATTGTCATACATTGCAAATGAGAAGCTGTTTTGACATCAGGATCGCAGAGAGTGCCAGGAAGAAATGATATCAATGCCTGGTCTGTTAAGGTTAAATGAAGTTGCGTTGCTGCCAGCAGATAGGCATTCATTTCCTTTTCTTCCCTGCCTGTCCCTGTCTACAATTACTGTGATTAGGATGAGTAACAATGTGCTTCTGACACCCATTGTATTGACAGCTCGCCTAGTTTTTTCCACTCAAGTGGCACTAGTCATTACTTAAACACGTGGCTATTTTGACAGGGAAGATCCATGCCTGCCAGTCAAGTATATCAATGACAAGGTGGCCTTAGCCCCTAGACAGGTACTGCTAAATTAAAGCAGTCAAAGCCATCGCTGCTGGAATATGATGAACCCTTTTTAGAAATGGGGCTCTGGGAAACCCAGAGAGACACTGATGCACTCGGTGTGTTCTTCCTGTCTTCTCCACACATTACTGTCAGTGATGTGCTTGTTTCCTCTCCATCTACATCGTGATCTTTTGGAAGAAGAGCATGATTGCAAAGTAAATTATTACAAAGGGGAAAGGAGTTAAAATTATTTGGGGCTTTTACATTTATATTGGGGGGGCAGTTTTAATTTGGACTATTCTGGAAAAAAGTATCAGTTAGCAGTGGTGGGGCAGCCTGAGAGTTAAGTACGTTCATTTAATTGAGAAAGTGCCTTGATTGGTTGCCAGGTACTCCTGTAGTAATTTTCTACCTACGCACTAATTTCCTCTATTGTGTGCTCTGAGATCTCTTCAAATTACATCTTACATGTATATCAAAAGCAAACTTATTTACCAAGGTTCCTTGATTTTTATTTTGGTTTTTTTTCTGTGCCCTGAGGATAATTTGGGTTCAATGTAGAAAAAAACACCTGAGGAATATAAAAAATAGCTTTGCAGAGAAGAGTTCTGAATATTGAAATATTTGTGCTAAAGGTTCAAGGAGGAAGGGGGAAAGCTAACATACATAGAACACACCAAAAAAAACCCCTACCAGCTGCCAGTTCTTGCCAGGCCTCATTCCAAGACTACTGGAAAAAAAAAGCTGGGGCACATCCAGTTTCTTAAATATTATTGTGCTTACAAAGACCATTAGGGCTTCGTAGATGTCTTTGTACAAGTGAATGTATGAGTGTGTGCACACAAACACAAAGAATTCAACAGGTTATTGTTGGAGATACTGAACTGGTACTCTGCAATGCTGCTGTATTTTCATCATCTGCTCCCCTCTGCCTCACCCCAGCCCACACCCTCCCCTGGTGTGGGATGGTGGCAATAAAGAAAATGGCTTGCAGATTTCTGGAATCAGAGAGGAGTCTTAAGCTTTACTGGAAAATCAATTACGTAGTAAGCGAAGTACCCCATAATGTTCAGCAAAAAAATATGCTAACATCCACGTCAGTACATTGGAAAACACATTTATCATGATTTCCATGAAGGCCTCAGCCTAGTGTGTCCCAAGAGCAACCTCTGAACTTTCTTGAACCAAACAGTCAAATGGAAAACATTGCTTACTTAGCATTTTAAAAATTTGCTTCTCTTCTGAGCCTTGAACTGGAAGCTTCATAAAATGGTCCCTTCCACCTCCTCAAAGAGGTTTTAATAAACATTTCCTGTAGAAAAGATATTTTTTGTTGCCTGACTTTTCTTTGACTCAGCTCTAAAAAAGGACTTTAGACAGATCCCCAAACTTCTTTTACTAGTGATTTGCCTCATGAAACATTGACTATTAAAGGCAATTAACTGCACAGAGCACTAAATGTGTGTACTTTCAAATTACTGCTTCTGGCAGTAGTTTCCTTTTCCTTTCTGGCATAGGTTTCCTTTAAATATTTGCTTCTATGTTGTTTGGTATTCCTCATTTCTGTAACAGATTATAATGGAAAAGGTAATTGTATATTGGAAGTGATGGTCTAGGTGCTGTACAAATACAAGACTAGAGATAGATGGTGTCCTTTCACCGAGCTATTTACAACCCAGAAAATGTGTGTACACCTGAGCAAGTGATTATGTGGAGGCTGAAAGAGAAAAGGCATAAATTGCTGTGTGTCACTCAAAAATGGTGTTTCATGTAGCTGTCTGTGTCCGAGGGTACACCAAATCATCCTGGTGTCTATCCATTCCCAACTTCTTTTTTTCTGCGTAGGTTGTGAACAAAACCTTATTTTGTGAAGTGTCTGTACAGTTTCCAATAGAATATTTGGAATAAACTGGGGGGAGCTTTTGGCATCCAAGTTTGAATGGCTTGTTCTCTGAGTGTAAATAAAGTATTAATGTTAGGCCTTGCTGGATTTAATTCATAGTGTCATTCCTCTACACAAAACAGCAATAGTGGTACACAAATTCCCCTGCAGATTCTGTTAGTAAAAAAGGCACAGTTTTTTCCCTCTTCACTGCCATGATTTTTGCCCTTGATACATTCCTGAACTTACCTCAAAAACTGTAGAAAAACAGCTCTGGAGGGACCATTGGAAGCATTTTTGCGTATTCCTCTGCCCCAAGCAGGCCCAGTGATCCTTCTGTCATTCCCAATGAATTTTGGTTCAGTTAGACTTTAAAGATGTCCCTTTCTGGAATCTTCATGGCCTATCCAGGTGGTTCTTCTTCAGGTTGGAGACCTTCATCATGTTTCCTGTTAGAAAGGATGACTAAACTTATTTTCCCTGTCCCCACAGTTTATGGATATTCTCTCTTGACTTACCCACTGTGAATATGGAAAAAACCCCTTCTCCTTGCAGCAGAATTTTAATGTATTTATGACAGGTCCCAGAACGAGTTTATCCTCCTAAGGCTGAACAATCCCAACTGTTTTGCAGGTCATGGCTTTCTCTCTATCATCTCCCTTTGTATCTAGTGCGACTTACTGATTCATCCATGTGATATCTTTTTTCTGTGTTGATAGAATTTGTTTGATAGCATTTTTATCCACTTTTAATCATCTTTCAATAAAGAACTGAGTTTACTACTGACTCATAAATGCAATTATATTTTTGGCTACTGAAATCTTGTGACTTTGTAGTTGTTGATGGGCAAAGACAGAGTTTGCATGGATGAATGGAAAATGCCTAATTGTGGTCTTAAGAATATTCTGCAGCTAGTGGGGAAAAAGGATTTAGTGGAAGTCCATACAATTTTCTTTTTTTCATGACTTAGAATGGACTATTTCCTGACAAGTCAGTGAAAGGAAACAGCACCAGTCCTAAGAAGACAATCTACTCAAAATCGAATAGTAGTGAATTTCAGTGTATGGGAACAACATTTTTATTAAAATAGTGCTACTGCTGCTGATTGTCTTGGGCAGGGGACGTGACAAACACATTTACCCAAAAATGGGCCTAAGGCTCACCATGGCTGCAGAAAATGGGAACAGAAAATTCCATCTCCCATTGCTTTTTACTTTCCAGTAAAAAGCTGATCTCTCTTCAAAATTTAAGTGCTGAAAGAAACAGGAAGTTCAGGGTGAAAAGCACAAAGATGTCTTGCTGAAGTTAACCTATGGAGGTGATGCTTCTAGGATTTATCATGTAATTTATTTTGTTTTAATCTTGCAGGTTCTCATAGGGAGGTTTTTTTTTTTTTTTTGGTTTTTTTGCTGTTATGTTGTAGTACACTGCCCTTCAAATCTAATTTTGGCATCTTTTACTCCAAAATGTGATAATCCTCACATTGATTTGGTTGCTGACATACTAAGCCCTGCCAAAAACTGGCAATGAGCTGTGTTAATTGCTCTCTTTTATATGCTTGTATAAAGTGTGATTTTTATGTTTTCAGCTCATACGTTAAGCTTAAATCTTTTCCTGCTTGTCTGAAGGGAGAATGGATAAATATTTATTTTTATAGTCAAGTTAAGTACCAGCTGTGTCTTTAGATTCTACAGCCATCTCTGACTGATAGAGTTATTTCCTGGACAGCCAGTAAACAAAGCTGCATGGCAACACCCAAGGGACAGGAGCACTTTTAAGCATTCTTTACATGTCTAGGAAAAAGCCTGATTGTAGCAGTCAACAGTCTTGGGGGAAATGCTAAGCATGGATATCTTCATTACTTTTCAATTAAGCAGCAAGCTTATGGATTCAGGAACCCTTGAAGGAGAAGCTGAGCTCTGAGTGTAGCTCTCAGGGGTCACACTGGGAGAGTTCATCCCCCAAACTGTGTATTTTTTGGGAAAGGATCATAGAGATGTGATTTATTGTCTGGAAGGCACAAGATGGTAAGAAGTACCTTGAGAATTACTTATATCTGATGTTGTGCTGACTGATAGGAACAGGAGATGCAGAAAACCCAACCCCCAGATTTGCTCATTGCCATCACCTCTCATTTACTCTGAAAAAGTCATTATTTTGTTGAGCTTGTGGTCCCATTAACTCATGTTCTACTTCTATCTCCAGGTTTCTCAGAACCCAATATGATTTCATGGTTTTTAGAAATCTTTCAGCTTCCCATCCTCCTTGATAAGCAATTCCTTCAGAGATGTGTGGCATTACAGTGGCAAGATTTCCAGAACCAAGGCTGGATCCCCAGAGGATTGTGGGGTGCCTTCCAATAAAGCTGGAAGTTGACAAAGCTCTGAGTTGGTTAGGGAGAATGATCTGCGCATGGGGAGATATTTACTGTGGCAGCATTGTGGAAGGAGAGTGGGAATAATGCCTCTGAACCCTGGTGTGGCCATGGCAAAGTGTAGACAATGGAGTTTTTTGGGAGGCCCATCCACAGTGATTGGCTTTTGATGATATCCTTCAGGTATTGGTGCAACCACAGCAAGAATGAAGTGTCATCTCCTAGAAAGCACTGTCAGAGACAAGATTCAGGCTGTCTAACCACTACTAAACTGCTGCCAAACTTGATAATCTCCTGGAAGCCAACCTGACTCCTCTCTCATAAGGCATTATTGGAGCATTTTGGGAAAAAGGACTGGGGTGATGGGCTGCCTGTCTGTGCCTGCCCAAGGCAAAATGGAATAAATGGAAAGCATACCTAGAATATCTGCTGAGAGTCAAAACAGGACAATCTGCCATGGATAAAGGTATGGATGGATGCATCACAAAGGGGCAAATAGGGAAATGTTCCTGTTCAGTTGCCTGATAAATAATATCTCAGAAAATGTCCTCTATGTAATGGAAAAAGGCTCACATTGGCTTCATTGACCACACAAAATGAAATGCCTTAAAGGTTAAGGAACAACTATTAAAAATGTGAGGTGTCTTCAATTTATATTTCAGAACTATATGCCCATTATAAAACAAAAATTAATTAACTTAACATCAAGAACTCCAGAATTATTGGATTAACAGTAAAATCATGATAAGGCTTCAGTTCGTCTTAGACTTTTAGCAAATAATTTATTATCCGGTAAATGCTCAGATTTAGTAACATGTTTCAAGACTCACTGTTTTCTGTCTTCCTTCCCATGAGTTTCAGCCCCAGTCCCAAAGACCAGGCTGAACTGTCATCTCCTGTGCTGTGCTCTGCTAACTTCAGCAAAGCTCTGCTGAAGATTCGGAGTCAGTTTGGTTGGAGCCAGTCTCAAAGCTGAAGTCTGTGACTGCTGGGGAAAAAGAACCCATTTTTTTCTACATCACAACTTCATGCAGGGCAATGCACATTTGAAATGATCCTGGGCTGAACTACCTTGGACAAAAGCAGTTTTGCAGCAATCCTTATGAGCTCTGTCGCAGACATCTTTTTATGAAAATCTTTTCTTAGGATTTTTTCTTCCTGAGAAGCTGAGAGGCTCCAGGAACAAAATGTAAACACTGGTCATCTGCTGCTGTGGAATGCAACAGGTGGATCTGTGATTGGCTCATGTTGGTTGTTTCTAATTAATGGCCAACCACAGCCCAGTTAGCTTGGACTCTCTGTCTGAGACACAAACCCTTGTTATTCATTCCTTTCTATTCTTAGCTTAGCTAGCCTTCTGAGATGAAACTTTTCCTTCTATTCTTTAGTATAGTTATAATGTAATATATATAATAAAATAATAAATCGAGCCTTCTGAAATATGTAGTCAGATCTACGTCTCTTCCCTCATACTGAAAACCCCTGTGAACGCTGTCACAAGCCTCTGCTTTCCACCAAGGCTGTTGGCAACTAATGCTTAGGTCAAGTGATTGGAACTCAGCATAACTGTGATTGTGTGGCCTCTGCTTGAATGCAGCCAGGAAAGTCAGAAAGCTGACACTGAATTTTCCTGGTGGACTATTCTTATCTTAATTTTCAGCCCTATGACATCCATGGCAGTGTAAAAGTGAAATGGTAAAAATGGGCTCACCACCAGTGCAGTGGAAGCCACCCTCACATTGTCACCTCCAAGGGACAGTGGTTTGACCCCCTGCCTCCTTCCCTGTTGTGTACAAGGACACTTCTTTGGGTGCAGAAGCTCTTTTGAGTTACTCCTGCCAGAACCACAGTGGAACAAGCAGTTCCTTTACCAGGGGAGCTGATAAAGTCTGGCTCTGTGTGGGTCTGTCTCACAGGAATGTGCTTCTGTGTGGAGTCTCTGAAGGGAGTCCAAGAGCCCTTTAGTCTGTCTCTGATGGGGAGATTGTGCTGCAGCTTAGGTGTCTGCTGGTGCACTGACAGAGGCTTGCTCTCACTTTCTGTTTCTGTCTCTGTCTCTCTCTCTCTTCCCTCTGGCCACACATTTTCCCAAGGCTGTAGGAAAACTGTATTGTGGAGTGCTCTATCTGCCATTGGAGTTGGTCTGAATGAGTTCTTGGTTTGAAAAGTTACAGGGGAGGGATATTAAGACAGCATGACTGCAAGTTTGCTTCTTCAGAAAATAAGCGAATTAACCATAGCTCACAACCAAAAGTAGTATTTCTACACACACACACACAGATATCCTGTGTCTAATGAAAGCATTAATACAAGAAGAAGCCAGGTTGAAAATCACTTTTGGGATATTACACTTAAAAAAAAAAAAAAAAAGACCTTTAAAAATATTAATATATTTAAAATTCAAGTGCAGAACATAAAGTTAAAATATCATCTTGATGCCTCATTTATAGCTCTGGGATTTGTGCAATGCCTTCAGGCATGATTTATATATCCATAAATAAGGGGTAAGCTTCTCCTGTAACTCTACAAAAGATTTTGTATCTCATCATCAAGATCCTGCCATTTTTAGTCCCAGGAAAAGCTCTTACTCACTTATCAAATGAGCAGTTTTAACTACTTGGAGTAGGGAATGTAGAGCTTATTACTCTTCAAACCATGTATATGCTGACTGGGTAGTCATTTAATTCCCAGTTTTTTTCTTGTATTGGCTTTTGCAGCTAAGAAGGATAAAGGAAAATCAGGGGTCACATTGCTTTCTTTGGCAACTTTTCATAAAATTTCTGAAGATGAAATCTAAATTCTCATCAGCACAAGATATCTTTGTACTTACAAGTCAGCTTGATGAATTCCTTTACCTAAATTTGTAGGGTCAAATTCTGCTCTCTTCACCCATGTTATTCCCGCATCCTTTTATTTTCTGTATTCCTTCTCAAAATAAATATACTGAACTTGAACTTCTGTCTGCACGGCCAATACAAATTTTTGCAGACAATGAAAAACTTCTGTTAAGTTCACAGGATGTCTTCTGCTGATTAGTCTTGTTAACCAAGACTTAGTGCTGTTGTTTCTCAGTTTTGGAGAAGCGGAAGGATCTTCATTCCAAAACAGACCACAAGACAAAAATAATTGTGTTATACTTGTCTTATAATTGTCTTATAATTTTCTTATAATTGTGTTATAACTCTGTTATAATTGTCTTTCCTTGCAGCTTTTTCTTAAGTTTTTTTGTAAGAGTTGCTTAGTTCTGCTTCCTGATTAATCTTCAGAACATAAGCACATTTCCAGTGATTCTTAGACAAATTACTGTCTTTTCATCTATCTGGGCTGTCTCAGACAGGAAAAGAAAGCACGAATAAAGTAAGTTTTCCACTGTTTCCTTTTGCAAGCAACCAAGCTGTTACAGATCCTGAGAAATCTGGCTATATAGAAATAAATACATTACATAGTGTATATTTAAGAACAACTACCCCCACACCTTGTTCACACATTTTCATCTATTTTTTATTATGTTTGCCCCTTCCAGAAGAGAAATAAAGCCACAGAAATTGAACCAAATAGCTCAGGCTGCAACTGAAGTTTAAATTGCTTCATTGAGAAAAGTAGTGGAACAAAAAGACACACAAAAATATGGATTCTTTACTGTTTACCAGTTTTTCTCACTTAGAGTGTGAAAAGAAGTAGAAAGAGTAGCTTAGCTCCTTGACTTGGAAGTTTTATGTACTACAGTCTGTTTACACTGAATTTAGACTGCCTGTTCCCCTTTGATAGCACTGCGAGTGGATCTCTGATATTAAATCAAATGTATCACATTTAGTTCAAGGACTTATTTCAGAAGAGGCTGGGTGATTTTTGAATGGTTATTCACTCACACCAGAGATATGGATAACTGGAGATGAATACACGTCTTGATGAGGAAAGAATCAGTATTAGTAGGGAGAGATTTCTGAAAGGACTGCATAGAAGGACATCCTAGAAAGCTGGTAAACTTCTAGCTTCCTCTTATCGGCAACCAGTTGTAATTTTGCAATTGAGTTCAGACTGGAGTCCATAACAGCATCTTCTGCTGTTACCACCTAGGTGAAGCTCATCTAGGTAAAATGAACAAACCACCAAAGAGTCTTGTCTGTTCCAGAACCATGAGAGAAAGGAAGAGAGACAGGATGTTACAGAACAGTAAAGATTTTAGTTATGGTTATGATTCCAGGTGCAGAGGGCATGAACAAGAAGCATTTAAAGCATAAGATGCTTTAGGGGCCTAGGCTGTGTCCTTTCATGGAGCTTCACCTTCGTAGTGTGACGTGGCTGCTGGTGGATCCAGTACCTTAGATGTAGGGAAGGCAAAGTGGCAGGTCCATGTGCTGAACAGAAAAGTGTCATCTACCTTTCAGGCAGTACTGGCCAGCTGAGGTCATGCTGTGTATTTCAAAATAGTTGAAACATGTTGTGATATTTCAATCTCTCTATTTCCTAGTGCTTTGGAATTGTTAGCTTCTGAATGACTGGAAACAGAAGAGGCTGCAGTGCTATGGACACAGGTATGCAGACTGCAACCCCTCAGAGAAGCATGCAGCTTAGTGCTCTGGCAGGAGCTATCCTCATTCAGCTGCTTAAAACAAATTTAGGTACTCAGTAAGAGTAGGATTTGCCTTCCTGGATGGTGCAGCTGTTGGAATATGCAATATGTTACGCTGATGATTATTTTAATTTCAGGAAAAGAATGACTGTGCTGCCCATGAAAGTTTTGTTTTGCTTTTCAAAGGGGTGTGTGCCGTGGGAGCGGGGGGGAAAGGCTGCCTATTGAAACCCAGAAGGAAGTGGCTGTTTTTCTCTAGGTGTTTGATCTGACTGACAGCCCTTGTCTGAACTTGCTAGTGATTTGCCATTTCATTAGCTGCTGGGTTTTCAATTTCTGCCTCTTGGAAGCTACACCGCTTTGAACAAGTCCCCACAGTAATTGAATTTGCCACAGAAATAGAACACTGGAAAATTTCATTTTCTTCCTCTCGCAAAGGCAGGACGGCAGACTCATATTCCAGTCGGGCTGCTTCTCTTGCTACCCCTCTGTCTCCTCCTGCCCCATTCCTCCTGCCCAGCACAGCAATGCACTTGCTGGTGGCCCCCACCATCCATCCACGAAGCCACAAAAAAGATCTCCTTTTGAATCAGCTCTGAGTGCATCAGCCTGTCACTTTGTAATTTTCTCCTAAATGCCTTCCACAAATAATGGTTTTCAAAATGAGCATTAACAGGCTTGATTACATGAAATTGTCCTTTTAATTTACACCAGGATTCTATTGATCACACAAGTGCAGATTAAAGTGTTCAATGAAGCCCATGATGAGGTATTAACCAGCTAAGGGTCCTCCAGGGGCCGCCAGGGACAGCCAGGAATATGCTAGAAGTGTACAGTTATTTCCCCATAATGAAGTAGCACTATGCGAAGGCATGAATCGCTGGCAGAAAGAATAGATCGGAGATGATGAGCTCTTCAAAGTCATTTCTCGCTCACTCATTCAGCCTCATGCCCAGATCCTCTTGCGATTCTTCTGCATTACTTGTCATGAAATGCCAGGATTTACTTAGCCAGCTGATGCAATTTTTATGACCTTATTGCTTTTTCACCATGGTAATAGTTTTGAATCAATTTATCAATCCAGCAGTGCCATCAGGCATATTGCCCTGAAGATCAAGTCCAGGTCATTCCATCAATTCACTGTGGTTTACGAAGATAGAGAAAAAAGCCAGGCCGTGGGGGCTATCAACTTCAAATGGCTTAGTAAACATGCTGCTGCTACTTTAACTGCTTCACTTCTGACTCCAGATCTTTCTGCTTATAAAAATCAATCGTCATGCTCTCCTCCTCTCCCTGCATTTTAAGTTTAGATGTATTAGCCATGCTGCAAATAATCTAGGGGAGAACCAGTGGAAGACTCTTCCTTTCCATGAAAGCCTGGAAAAAACAAGGAATTTGTAATACACCTTTCACTGTTGCATTTCTAGCTCTGTTAGTTTGCTGCTTTTTGTGCATTATCAAGGAACAGCAACATCCTCTGTCAACAATTCAGAAACAAAGGGGGCATGAGCAAGCAGCAGGAAAGCACAGATTCAGGAACAGATAGCTAGATACTGAGCTTTACCATATTAAAAGTCTTGATTGCAGTATCCAGAAGTCTTCCATTTGGTGGGAGTTTGATAGACAAAACCCTACATTCATACAGCAGAAATTGATGCAAGTTGTTTTGGCAGGCAAAGAGGTAGGCTCTGGATGAAATTACACTGCAAGCCTGTCTAAATCATGGTAGAGGGAATCTGGCAAAGAGCTAGCAGGGCATTGTGTCAGGTTAGAACAAATCCTGGTACTTCACCAAGATTTTAGGATTAGGGAAATGTTTTTCCCAATGTACATTTCCTTTAAGGTTTTGTAAAACCAATGCTCAATTTCACTCAGTCTGCTCTCTGAACCAATGCTGCCCTTCACAATTTTTGGAGACATAATTATTTAACTTCATTATATCTCTTATAGATCTACATAGCATTGCTATAATTATTTTGGAGGAGTTTTACATTTTGCCCCATGATGTGAGAAGTATTCTCTGAGTGCTAGGAAGCAATGCATATTCCTTCACCATAGTAAGCAGGGCCTGAGGTACAAATCCCATTTTCCAGTGTTCACATGCACATGAGGAAAGTAATTGAAAGTCTTCTCTGCCTCACTGCAGCTGTCTAAACTCTACAAACACATGCGAGTCAGGCACAATCAAAGCCTTCTTAGGGAAGTGATGAAACCAGCCAAAAATCATTGACACAGCACCCACACATGGTTTCCATATGTCCAGTGATATGTGGCATAATCTGTACCTCACTTTCACAAATCTAAGTAATGCCCGACTGTAGGAATAGTATTTGTGGAAACAAGCTATTGCAACTTTAGACACGGGACTACATATACAAATGAGATCAAACAAGTGTGATCTGAGCTGCACTGAAGCCTGAAAAATCCTTGGGGTCAGAGAACCTACAGAATGTCTTGAAGTCCCATCACCCTTGTCCCTGTTTATACCTGTGCATCTATTAATGGCTGTGGCTCTTCCTACATGCCTTGTATTGATTGATCCTTTAGAACAGCACAGTTGGAATAATATTATTAACCAATAAATGTTTTAAACCATAAACCGACAAACATAATCAACCAGTTATCATCCAGGTTTATGGAAAGAACTAAGTCAGAACATATGGGGACATGGGCTTGTGTGTAGGGGGATACAGTATGGGTAAATGAAGGTGGTATAGAATGTAATCTTATCCCCTAAAGAGTTGCACTGAACCAATTACTAAAGATCAGGAGCGGGCCTGATCTTAACACTGCCACACCTGTAGCCAATAAGAGCAGTGTTATAAAAGAGTGGATTGCTGGGATCTGGAGTCAGATGGCTGCTGCAAGGATCAGGACCAGTCAGTGCTTAGAGGAACTGACTGTGAGAAACATCGAGGAGGTACCAAACTCTGGAGATATGGAATCCTTGCACTATAATGATAATAGAACTCTTGTGCTGTGTAAGACAACAAGATATGGAATCTTTGCATAGAACTGTGGATACATAAGACATCAGCTTGTGGCTGATGTCACTATGAGATGGTTAAGGCACAAGTATGTAAATGTATGGGGTAAACACAGCTGAGAACTTCAGTGGTTATAGTGTAATGATTTCAAATACAATACAGAGGCAACAACTGTTCTTTGGATGGTTTTAGGTAAATCAGTGCCAAAACCAAACTGGAGAGTATGTGTTCAGCTGGGTAAAGACTTTCAAACTCAGATGGCCAGTATCAGGGCCAGCTATTATATGTAATTTTCCTATGTATAATATAGATTGATCTTGCTTTACAGCCATTGGCTTCTGTTCTCTGTGTCAAACTTTCAGCACAAGGCTGCTAGGAGCTGTGTAAGCCTACCAGCTGTTCACATTAGTAAAGCAGGTTCAAATTTATACTTGAAAAATTAGTAGCTCATAAAAAAAATACAGAACAATGACAACCATGGGGAAAAGGTAATAATTTAAGTAATGAAAAATTAATCAGGGAGTGATACATTACTTTTTTAAGCAAGATGTGTTGCACTAAGAAAAAAAGAAGCTTGTATCTTTAATTAATTCTGCTTAACATTACTAGAATAAGGTCAGGCACAGCAAAAACTGTTGAATAAAGCAAAAATGTGTGCAAGATATATGATCTGATGTTATTCATAATGAAAAAGGGTTATCTTGTGGTCAATACAGCACCATTATTTTTAAGTTAGAGGTACAACTGCTGAAAATATACAGTGGCCATAACAACTTACCTGAGAAGATTGTGAAAAACGGTTAGCATAAAAAGCATTTTATGAAATGATACTCCCATTTACATGATCAAAATTCACGGCTCTTTCTGTCTCTTAAACAACCCCAGGTTTTATTCTATCAAAAATAGGGAACCTTCTTAGAATGAAAGGATGTTGGACCCAATGACCCACTGTAGTCCCTTCTAGCCTCACCCATTCTGTTATTCTCTACATTTAAAGTTGTGGCAAAATGACAAGAACATAGATTTTGAGAAAATTTCCTGCTCAAAGCCCATGTGCCAGGGAATGGCTCTCAGACCAGTAGCTTTGTGGGTCTGCAAAAGAAGAAGCTTTTGGGCAACAACTACAAAAGCTTTTTGTTTATAACATGTTGTTTATAGTCAGAAAGAGCAAAACAGGCCCACATGTTTTTCTTGTGGCACTCTGTACAGAATCTATAGAAAGCAGAGCTTTCTGGAAAAGGAAAATGCTTTTTAAGACATACAGAAACACATATGTAAGAAACAAGTGGGCTCAGAGATGGTTCAAGTTCCAATTGACTGTCTTCATTGTTTATTCCTGAGCCTGGGCTAGGCATCTCTATAGCATTGGGAGGGATTAATCTTGGTAAAATATCAGCACCTGTGCATCTTCTGGATGGCCAGGTGCCTTTCAGCATCAGTGAAGAGACTCTTCTAGGTATGATTTGTCCCAGGTGTCTGAAGTGATTCACTGAATTCCCCCAACCAGTCCTGTAGCAGACACTCCCTCAAAGGCCAGCTGAGAATAATTGGCTCATTTGAGTCTGAGCAGACCTCAGGACATGTAGAACCGGAACTTCCCAGGATGGCCCAGTCACCTTGACTTCATTCTCTCTGCCTGTCGGCTTGGGGCTCTTATTTAAGCTCAAAACAAGAGGTAGAGCTCTTTTCTGGTGT
Organism: Zonotrichia leucophrys gambelii; assembly: GCF_028769735.1. NCBI lineage: Eukaryota > Metazoa > Chordata > Aves > Passeriformes > Passerellidae > Zonotrichia > Zonotrichia leucophrys. The sequence goes on along the minus strand of NC_088173.1, from coordinate 41,214,392 downwards.
GTCTTGTGCTCCTTACTGGAGTGCTTTGTTGGTGAAGACTTGGCAAGACCTCTAGTGGCTGAGCTGATCTGCCACCACCAGCCCATTCTGCCCTCCTTCAGAGCTGTGGCCATTTCTGCCCCAGGATTGCCTGACCCCAGGGTGTGTGTGCAGCCTTGCTCCTGCTCCTCCAAACAGGTACTGCCAAATACATGTTGCTAAGATAATTTTTCTGCTGAGTTAGTAAGAGTTAAAAATATTTTGAATATCACATTTGGCATTGCTGAAATACTATTGTTATTATTTTGCCTTGATCAAGGAGACAAAAATAAGTAATATTTAAAACTTTCACTTGAGCAATTGTTATAGAAAGACTGTGCAAGTATAGGTTTATTCCAAGTATCTCTGTTGAGTAGTATGTATTTATAATGAGGGTTTTTCAGTCATGAAGAGCAATGCTAGAACAGTCATCCTGTTGTGAAGTTGCTGTAGGTTCCCTACTGAAGCTGCCAACAGGTCTTTGGGTGGTAATAGAGATGCCATTTATTTACCTTGAAGCAGATTTATTTTTTGTTCATCTAATATTTTTGAATGGTTTCTAAATGGCACTGTCAGTTCATGTGTGGAAATATAGCCTTCCTGTTTAATTTCCAGTACGCTGTGTGACTGTCCTTGCACCTGTTGCTTTGTCCAAGTGTATGCTGCCCATGATAGGGCCTTCCTCACATTTCATTACCTTGAGGTTATTTCTTTGCCAGAATTTCCAAAGGAAAGTAGGAGCACCAGTTTGTCTGTAGGGATGGGGAGAAGTGAATAGAGCTGCTGTCCTGGGTCTTCAGTGGTGCTGAAGTCAAGGGGGCATTACTAGTGAAATGGGGCAGAGAACAGGGAGTTCAAAAAGTGAGAAAGCTGGCACTTTGAGATAAAGACAGTTTGATAGGTAAAGTAAGAAGTTTGTGTGAAAGCAAAGCAAAACAAGGAATTCATTCACCATGCTCCATTGGCAGACAGGTGCTCAGCCATCCCCAAGAAAGCAGGTTGTCATCACACCTAGTTGTTTCTTTGGAAGAAAAATGACATCAATCTGAATGTCCCTCCCTTCTTTCTTCCCTCAATTTATGTGCTGAGCTACCTTTGATGAAAGGCTGCCTGCTAATAAACTCTCCTTATCCTTAAGGCATTTCTCTTAGGGCATCCTTTGAGATTGCTTGCCTATTTCATAAAGCAAACATTTTCAGTGTTTTCCTATGATCTTACGTGCTTGCTCTGTCCTGGCTGTTTATCTTATGAATAAATTCTAACAGCATGGTCTGCTTGATTGATTTGTAGGTGCTGCTTGCTATTTTGTGCATGTGAATATCCTAAGAGGCATTTCTCTCTAACCATAGTTATGCAGGCAGACAGACAGGCTTCTGCATCAGCCTTTTAGCCTTCAAGGCTGTGACTCTTCAAAGTACTGGAAGAGAAGTTGGTTTTGGTATTACAAAAAAGAGCAGTGGGACCTACCCATTCCATTTAACATTTTCCCAACAAATGCTTCAGTGTTGTTCTGGTTTTGTATTTTGTTGTTGTTTTGTTTTTTGTGGCTTTGTTTTTTGGGGTAGTGAATTTCAGTTTTGGGAATGTATTATTGGTGGTTTTTTAGTAGTTTAAAGATGACTTTTTTCTGCTGCATAGAAGCATCACATAGATATGAATAGCAAGGCCTTGCACAGAGAAGTTGTATCCATCATGTTGCACCTTACAAAAATTTTGTTGCCTGTAGTGATGGCAGATTAAACTCAGATTTCAGTTTTCAAAAAATGATGACCATGAGATTTTGGAGGAAAAGCTTCAAAGTTAATTGTTTGGGCTTTTTTTTCCCCTAGGCCTTGAGAAATAGAAGAGAGAGAGAGAATTGCTTTTCTACTGTTTTAAACCCTTATGCTTCTTTTGGGATAGATGCTTGATTCTTGAAAATTGCTGCCTTTGTTGTTGTTTTTACTGCCAGGCCCATATTTTAACAGAAATGCTACCTTAGCAGGTGCTGGTCCCTCTGAAGCTCTGCAATGAAACCATGTCTCTCCATTCTGAGGAACAGAGAAAGTTAGAGGGTAGTGAAACCCAGTATAGCATTTTACCTATGCTCCAAAGAGAAGCTGGGAAGGCCAAGGACATTTTAAGGAAGCTGTATAAATTGAGTAAAACCAGCTGAGTAAGAGGTAGCTTTGATTTACAGCTTAATTTCTTCTAAGGGTTAGTGTTTTCTCAGACTTGCAAGGATTTTTTTTTTCTTGTGCATGTTGTATATTTCTAGCCATTCTTGAGCCTTGTGCAGCTGTATTCTCTTCCAGCTCCCCCCATCCAGGGTCTTTGTTCTTATTTGTTTCATCAGTATGCTTTTCCATTGCCACTACCTGAGGCAGAGGGAAGCTGAATGAGTTTCACTCCTAATATTTTTCCCTCTGGAGATCCATTAATCTTGGTATAGCTTTCCAGAGCAGGTGGTAACACTAGTGTTGTTCTAGCAGTCTTGTCTCAGTAAGAAGCTGTTAACTGAGATGGCAAAATGAGCACTAGCAAATTGATTCTTTTATTTGGGAGTACTGGGAATGAGCCTATAGTTCTGTTTGTAATGATCAGCTGCATCATCTTGGAGCGTATTTCTCTTCAGAAAGTGTATTACTCTCTCCTGGCCACCATGTGTAGGTTTGGGCACTTTTGGGCCACAGGTGAATGAAAAAAGGCTAAAAGTGTCTGCCGCTGGCCAGGAGATCCCACTCCATACACACTGAGACAAGGAACAGAAAGCAGCAGTTTGTGTGTAACTATGCTCTTCTTAAAGCAATGGCAGAACAACTTGTCCCAAATGGTAAAATTAATTTTCATGGACTCTGCCTAAAGTAAGATCCTTAACTGGTTCCATAGTAAATAGACTTCCATTGGCTATCAGAGTGGGAGCGCTCTCAGTGATATTTAGTGTAATCCTCCCCATTTAATTCATTCACTGAAGCTACAATTCAGTATTTCTGATGTCAGACTTAATTCCCATAGCGGCCATTGTGGCCTCAAAAGCATTGAACTGTGGCCTTGCTGAATGTATCAGGCAGAAGAAATAGGGATAATCATCAAGGAGGAAAGTGTATATTTATACACGGATCATTGTCATTGATAATAGCTGAAAGGAAAATGCAGAAGAAATACATATGGGTTTTAATGAGGCTTTTGAGTAGCAGTTCTCTAGCCACACTGCAGGAGTAATTACTCATCAGAGATATAACTCAGGGATTACCCTAATGCAGTTTTGTGAAAGTGAATGAGACCTCTTTAAAAAAACACCCATCCCTTTAATCAGTGTTTCCCTTTGACAGCAGGTGCTTTAGCCCTGCCAAGACATTTTTACTATGAAGTCAGCTCAGCACCAAAGTCCTAAATGATGCATAGGATTTCACGGCTAGCTCTGTGGTTTAAATGTTATGACTGATCGGGGCAGAAGAAATGCCTTTTCATTTCACTACAGGAAAGTCTCCTGTTGTGTGGAAAGAAACTACCATTTTTTCTCCACCTTTTCCTCTTCACCACGCATCTGAAGTTTTCCCCCTACTGTTAAAGCAGTTCAGTCTAAACAATAAAGCACCATAGGCAGGCTGTACAAAGATCAGGCCAGTTCCCATGTTTATTAGCCTGAGAGTTCTGGGGTTTAATAATGGCCAAAAGACAGGCTTTTCTTGCAGAAAAGGGGGTGTCAGTAGTCTTCAACCTTCAGCGGTCTGCCTTCTCTAACAAATATCCCAGTGGTGGTATCAAGCTGTGTGGTTCAAAACTTTGTCTTTTCTCTTGGATCAGCTGAAAGAAGCAGATGTCAGGAGTGTTTCTTTTCACACAGCCTAGGCCTCAAACCAAGCTAATGCTTGGGCTTAAGCTGTGGGGCATCATGTCTTCTGGGCATGCAGAGGGGATGTGGCCAAACCTTTTGTTACCAGGGAGTGTTGTGAACACCAAGGACAAGAGAGAATTGCTCTATGCACTCTTGAGAAATGACGAGTGTAAATGGAGCAAGGGAAGCTCTGAGTGGCACAAGACATTCCTGTATGGTACTGTAGAGGGGAAGCTGCCTCCTTACTGCTGTTGCTCATCCCTTGCCTGGCTCTGGAGATGTGTTAACCTGGCTGGTACAGGGTTAGTCCATGCTGGAGGCCAGCAGAGCAATTGGATTGCCCTGGGGATTGGTTTTTCTTTTAATCTTTCACTTCTGTAACTTCTAATAGGAATGCAAGGGGTAGAATGTTGTTTGTGTGGGGCCCAAAGTAAGAGGGATGTTTGTTTGAGTTAGTCTAAGAGGAAAGATTCATGCTTAAAATAGAACATCTGGGCATGACTGAGATGACATTTCCTAACAGAAGATTCAGTGTTAAAAGGATATATTTAGAAATGGTGGGGGAAATGGGACATGTAGATTAATCTCTATTGGATGTTTATGAAGTGTCATAGTTTTATTTGGGCAGAGGTTTGACAATTATCAACACCAGCCCTGTTTATTAGTTTTGAAAGTAGATCAATAGCAAATTGGAATTCTGTTTATTTTTGTGACTGCTTTGCTGCTGCCTAACAAAGTGCAGCAGAACACACCTACTGGATGGTCACACGTAGGAGTTATGAGGAGAGATGTGCATGTGCACACTTACTGCTGTTAATTGCTTTCATGAGATGAACTGTGTTGTAGTAAGGAATTTTCAGAGGAGAATCAGGAGGAAACTCCCATGGTAAAGGAAAATCCAGTGAAATGAGTAGGGTTCAGCTGATGGATGCGGTGATAAGGGAAGCCCTGTGGTAAGGTGTGGTCTATTTAGCAGCTCTATTTTAACTGACTTGAAGCTTTTGCAAGAGCTGGGGAAAACATTTGCTTCTTATTATTCTTTCTGAAAGTTGCTAAATATGTAGAGCACTGTCCCAAACCATGAAAAGCATTCTGCTCTTGAATTGTTGTCAGGGATGATGAGAGCAATAAAAATCATGCTGTAGCAAAAATAAGAGACCAAAACCTGTGAGTTTTTACTGGCAACACTGCCTAAATTTCTGGTGATACAGGTGGAAGAAAAAAAATTATTGGAGATGAATCTCTAACAGGCAGCTCTTGGTTACGCACATTATACTTCTTTGAGAATGGCTTGGCCCCTGGCAATGTGTAAGTTTTGTTGGAGATTACTACTATTATGCTCAGGATAGATATATCTTTTTGTTCCTTTAGTTTTGCACTTTATAACCAAGCCCCTGTGATGGGCAAGATTGTAGTTCCCATGGAGATGGGAGCATGCTCTTGCCCCATTCTAGGGACTTGCTTCAGCTGAACTCATGGAATGAGTGCTTTGCTTGTGAATGCATGAGAGGTAACACTCCTTGTTACATGCCAAAAAGGGAGCAAAAATAAAGCTAAGATATGTGTAGTTTGCAAACCACTTTGAGTTTTGTGGCAGCAGCATGAATGAAGGTCTTTTTGCAGTGGAAAGATGCAGGATTCAGCAATTGAAACCTACCATTTGGTGGTTGCCTGAAGAGACTGAGCCAAAATCGAAGATTCTGACCTTTACTGATACCAGCCTAGCATCCAAACTCAAATCCCTTGGCACATATTCATCTCTGCATGAATGTGTACTGAGAAAGGTATGAAATATCTCACATTGCTAATAATACTCTAATTAAAAACAAAACTGAGGGAAAGAGTCCAGGCACAAAGAAATGACTAATTGCCTGGAAGCTGTTATGAAAGCATAATGATCCTGATGCAATTAATCCATGAGAATTACTGGCTTTTAGATTCTCCCAAAGGCCCTTCTGCCTTTGATTTTGCCTATTGCTGGTCAGCAGGTGGAACATGGTATGCTGTACTTGTCAATTTTCTGTTCTGACTCCGTCCTTGTGAACTTGTAGCTGCCCAGATGAACTGTGATTTGTTGGAGAGGTCTGGAATTCTGCATGTAGATGACTTCCAAGGTGACAATTCAGCCTGAGGAGAGGCGGTCCTGCATTCTGCGTTGAGAATTTATTTCTCAGGAAGCAGAAGCTGTGACTGATGACATCAGTGTTGCCAGGAAATCAAATGAGCAACCTATTACCGTTGGATTTGTCTTTTAAAGCAGAGGCTCTAGCAAACTCTCTCATGCCCAAGAATTGATATGATGGTTATGTGAACTTTATTTGGCAGAGGATACTGTCAGTCATGTAAGCAACATACTTGGGTAATCTTGGTCTTGCCTGGTGAGGGTTCTGTAGTTAGGTGTTGTTAAAACATCCTCTCAGTAAATGCATTCACTGGTGGGCAGGAGGGTGTCAGGCTCTAAACTCATCTGAGGAATAAGCCAAATTGAAAAGGCTTTTCTCAACATCAGAGTTGTTTTTCTCAGAGGAGGAATGGGGAAAATTTCACTGGTAAAGTTGCTGTGTCAGAGGAGTGCAGAAGATAGTGAAACAGGAAAATACAAATAGCATGGAGCCAACAAACCATTTAGCTGAAAGTGTATGAAAAATAAATACTCTGCTGTAGAGCAAGTAGGATATGGCCAGGACCTGTCTTTCCTGTGACCTACAGGATTTTAAGAGAAAAGCTTCAGAATTTTATTGGCATTGCCACTATTAGACAAACTTTTCTTTCCCTTCTCCCCAGCCTGGGGTCAGCTTTAAAGAGAGCATTAAGTGAATGGCTAATGGAATTAAGGGTATAATAATAGAAGGATATAGTGAGACAATTGTATTAACAAGAAATAAATCATGTTGAGTGTAAGGTAAGTGTTTTTTAATTGATTGATGGGAAGGATGCTCTGTAGTTCTTTTTGCCTTCCCATCTACAGTAAAAAGCCAGAAGGGAAAAAGAGATAAGAAAATTATGCAGTGGGGAGATAAATTATTCAGAGAAGATGGCCATTTTGTGCTGACATCACTAATGTGAAAAAGCATTAAATCTTTGATACTAGTTGCATTCCTCAGAGGTTGTGGTGGCTGCACAAGATATTAGAGATTGCAGCTAGAATACTACTTCAGCTTCCCTGGATGACTTAAATGGCTTCCCAAGGTGATCCACTAAGTGAAAACTCAGCAATGCCTGTGGGTACCAGGCTGCTCTGACTTTTGTAAAATTTACATTATTCTAGTGACTTCACCAGCTCCCATGTTTTATGTAATATGGCCTGAAGATACAGGCAATGTGTGTAGAGATGAATGAAAGCTGGTGGCTATTTTAAGTGTGGAGCTTACACCTTACATCTGTATAATTTCACTGAAAAGGGGGAGATAGGAATGCTAAATATGAAGTGAAGCTTTTAAGGCCAAATCTTTCTGTTCTGTAAATAATCTGATTTTACAAATGGAAACATGGTGTCAAGCTTGCACCTTTTCGGGACCTGATTTTTTTCAGTCAGAGAGTGGAAAAAATTAGGTCCTAGCTAAGACGCAACTGAGATGGAAACTTTGGCAAAAGGCAATTAAGAGTAACTACTGAAGGTCTATAGAGTACGTGAGTAAAATGAAAGCAATGTGAAGGAAGAGAGGTCATTTCATGGCCTTTTTTTTTTTTTCCAGTTGAGAGCTTTTAAGCAGTGCAATTAAAGTGCCTTTCATTGTCAGTAATTCAGCAGGACCCTTTGTGTGATGCAAGACCTTAAATCTAACCTCATTTTATTCCTCAACACTTTAATCAACTGTTCTCCCAACAATTCCCCCCACCTGTTCAGCGCCTGTGTGTGCTGCTTTTGCTGAGGTCAGAGCTGCAGCAGGCAGCCTGCGCTGGAGGAGGTGCCCGTGTGGATGCTCACCTCTGCTGCTGGGGAGACCACTTCAGGAGCCTCGTTACTGCACTCATGTGCTGTGCTCCCACAGCTTTCCATCAGAGGCGCTGGGGTGTCTGTTAGGTACAGCAGGACTCACTTCAGTAGAAAGAAAGAGTTTAATAGGCTTTGAGAATTATTTGGAACCTTTGGTGGTGTGAACACTGCAGGGAACTGATGTGAGTATACGAGTCACTGAGTTTAGGCTCACTGTATTGTCACAGAGAGGCTGAGGGAGGGGTGGTGACCCACTGAACCTTTCAGGCATGGTCAGCATAAGAGGCTTTTTACTCTAAATAGGGTAACCCCTGGCTTCTTGCACCACTTAGGCAACAGATTTCACAACCCTTTAGTGAGTGTTAACAACTGGGTTAATGTGTCTCTTAGAGTTCAGATATCTGAATCAATCTCGCCAGGCAAATTGAGCATAACTGTGGTGTTGCTGTTTGCAGCCAACTTGAGATACACATGAACATGCACTGTTTTTTCAAATGGAACAGGAACCTGTATAATTTTTAAATGCTTGTGTAGTTCTCAAATAAAGCAAACCAGAAGTGTTTTCAAACACTTAGTTTAGTAAAATACAGTAAAAATAAAGCAGAGGTCTCTAATGTATTTTTGAAAGGCAGTCTCACAAAACTTGCTAAGTGAGCAAGTTTGGGTATTGCTGTTATCCCTGAGGAGGAATTGGCTGTGGTGTTGCTGTCCTGTAGCTTCAAGAACTCTCTAAATGCCCACCTTTGCATTAGTGGTGTCCTGTGGTCAGCCTGTCGTTGACTTGTCAGTAGCCAATCACACCCATTTTTGACCAAATGGTGTAATTTGCTGTAAATTAATTTACTTTTGCCATTAAGTGCAGACGGTATGTGGTCAATTCAATTTTGTCCATTAGAGACAATAACCGTAGCCAAGCTCTTTGATGCTATTCTTAGTTCACCCATTGGGACTACTCTACTTACATCTCCAGAGGTCCTGGTAAATTTATATTATCATTCCTTGTCTAATATTCATGATTTGTTGTCTTTGCTTTAATACATGGATAGTTAAGTCTAAATGCGAAGGCTCTTGCACAGAGTAATCTCAGGGATGTGAAAGTTCTGGGAGGAGTAGAAAGCAGAGTGGTTGTGTGTAGCAAATCCAATACTTGTCTAGTTTGGAGAGTGGTTATTTTTGTGTCTCTACTCCCAGCCTGACTGAGGTAACTGGTTTTACCACAAAACAGGGGGGGCTTCTTGGTTGCTCGACATGATTATAGCAGAAAATATATATATGTATTTAGGTATTCTACTGATGGAGGTCCTACTGCAGATAACTTTGTAAACCCCTGACTTAAAAAAATATTTATTGTTAAAGTAAAACAGGGAGATTGAGACACTTGTGATGCTTGACTCTTCCATGGTTTTGTCATACATGGGTGAATCTCCATTTACTTTTGGCTGCTTTTAATTGCAAAGATTACTGGCAAACAAGGAGAAAGAAATAAAGTGAAGAAAATGTCTTTGCAATCTGTCCATCTTTACTCATTTACATTCTTGTATAGACCCGCACATCCAGGTTCCCTAGAAGTTGTTCTTTTCTTGTACCCCTGTGACATGATGAAAACAAGTTGTGTTGCTTGTGCAGATCTAGAGATGCTGAGTGCTGCACACACCCAAGACTGTTTGTTCTGGATTAACACAAATAGCCAAGTGCTTGGTTTTGGTCTACCAAGCAGTGTCAGTGCCTGTTGTATATTATCTGTTGATAGTGTGTCTGTGTAGTAGGTAACTTACAGAAGTCATGTTTTCAATTATTGATTTAAAGAGGCTAGAAGCCATCTTGAAAAGCACATAACTTCTTGTGGTCATGAGTTCACTTTTTCTCCTGCTTGTCCAGTTAATGAACAAGCAGTTTTGCTTCAGTCCTCTCTGTAATAATGTGAGCTATGTGTTTCTTTATAGGGCCTTGTTATTTAAAAACTGGATCAGGCACTGGCTTGACAGAACCTGATTAAGTGGAAGGCAGTTGTGACATTACTCTTGGGCCTCTAAAAGGAAGGAGAATGTGTCCAGCATGACACAGAAACAGCACCTGTACAGGACACAAAGGCTCTTCCTCCAAGACCATGTATGGTCTGCTCTCCATGTGATGTAGGAACCCTTCCTACAATACTTCATGGCTGTATTTTTGGCTGTTTGTGTAGAATTAAAAGGTGGTGCAAGGTTTTATGCATTGGTACTGCTGCACAGTTTTGGACAGATTGAAGAGAAAGATTTTGACTTCCAGTTGTGAACCTGCAGCACACAGAGGGATGGAGGAAATGTTGTGGAACATGGAAAAGTGTTAACTACCAATCTCTGAAAAATAAGAAAGCAAACCTGATTTAGGTGAGACATGAGGAACAGAGGCTGCACGTTAATAAGAGAAACTTGAAGAGATGAGAGACTACAGGAAAAAAATCTTCCTTACTTTGGTTTAATGCAGTATGCTAGCCTTTTACCCCTTGAGGCAGTAGGACCAGTGCAGGTTTGGGTCACAAGTGGAAATGAGGTTAGCAGTCTCATGCTAATCTCTAGTGGATGTTTGCCTACATTGTGAAGTCACTGTGTCTTATGGTAGAAATGGCCAACAGTGTTTTCAGGCAGTCTGGAGGAAGTGGGTCTGCCTCACCAGTTGTACCTGTAAAAAAACCATAATCTTTGTTCTGCTTCAACCTGATTCCCAGGTATTTTGTCTTTTTGCTGTCAAAAAACCCCACAAAAAACCACCTGACCCTGCAGCAAGGCCTACTGTAGTGCTGTCCAAAACAAAGGAGGTCTGGAAATTATTGCTGTGGCTGAAATATGACTTTTAATCTATGTACTCTAAATGCTTAAGCCAGTGATGGTGGAAGGCAATTCTGGCTCTCCAAATATTATGACTTCTACAACCAATAGTATCTTCAAAGTAGATGCAGGAGGCCATCTGAATGGTTGATACTTCTCAGTGAGTGGGATGGCCAAAAAAAGAAGCTGTAGGAAATAATAAAGCAAATAATAACTTTGACTTTTAAGGAAAGAAGTAGAAGAGTAAATGCTGCAAAAATGGGAAAGGGATGTATCAGGTCCATCACCTATGGATAGATCAGGGATGTATCTCCAGGTGACAGTCTTCATATGATGGGCTTTAAAGGGGATTGTTGTTGATCCTGAAGGGTCTGGGGTGGAAAACAAACTCAGTTTTGCACTCTAGCATTTGCTAATTCACAGGATGGAATTTGGGGGGAGCTAAAGTAAGCTTATGAGTTAGTAACTTGCTCCGTCTCCTGGTGTGTATTCTTTTTAAGAAGTTAGGGTAAAATTATCACAGAATCACAGAATAATGAGGTTGGAAGAGACCTCTAAGATCAAGTCCAACCTATGCCCTAACACCTCAACTAGACTATAGCACCAAGTGCCAGGTCCAGTCTTTGTTTAAACACATCCAGAGATGGTGATTCTACTGCCTCTCTGGGAAAAGCGTTCCAGTACTTTATTATTCTTTTGGTGAAAAATTTCTTCCTAATATCCAACCTATCCCTTCTCTGATGTAGCTTGAGACTGCGTCCTCTGGTTCTGTCAGTTTTTGCCCAGTGAAAGAGACCAATCCCACCTGTCTGCAACCTCCTTCAGGAAGCTGTAGAGAGCAATAAGGTCGCCTATGTCAGTGTTGAGGGGTCTCTTGCTCTTGGTTTGAAAGTGAAGAAGTGTAAAGCCAAAAATAAAAGGGGAAGGGAAAGAAAAAGGATTTCCATGTTGTGCAGAGTTAAAGCTGTTTAAATATCTGTGTCTGTCTGTTTAAATGTCTGTAATCTGCTCTATTTCTAAGCTTTCAATTCACCCATTCCTTAATTTAGCTACATGAATTTCTTCTTATACCTTGCCTGGGGTCTTTTTCTTTAACTGCTTTGCAAAATGCTGGAAATAAGTTGTCCTCTCAGGATAAAAACTCAGGGTGCCTCGAAAATGTACCTGCTGCTGTGTTAAGTGGTGTAGTTCTGGCTCTTTTGATTTCTGCAGCCTGGGGATTGAAGTGGGAGCTCAGTGGGCAGCCTGCCAGCAGGAGGGGTTGGGCAGGGTTTGGCAGTGCCTGCTCCTGTGCTAATGGCCTCAGGGTTTTAAATTCCCCCAGCTAGCCCATGGTGGGACCTTGTAGCCCTCTCCCCATGGGCTGACTCTGAAGTCACAATTGCCATCTGCCAGCAGTTGTGTGGGCCCTAGGTGGGAGGTCAAAATGAGGCTTAAAGTAGTTTCCCTGCAGTTTTGCTCACTATTAGTTTGCAACAGGTAGAGGTTTTTTTCTTCCTTAATCTGAGAAACTTCAATTTTCTTTTACTGATAACAGTGGTTACCTCCAAGTGTAGAGCAAAGACCGGATCCCCTGTGTTAAACACTTAAGTGGCTGATGTGGAGAGTTATTACCACAGTGGGACCCTGAGTCTCCTCTTGCTGTCAGGAGCTGTGTGTTAGGTCAGTGCTTCTCAACCCTGGTTCGGGGTTATTAGCTCAGTTGCTAATAACTGCCTATATCAGGACCTATTTGTTGGATATTTGTGCATCCTGATGATGAAGACATGCAGATTGAAGCTTTAGGAGGATGAGCTGCAATTCATCACACTCATTTCAGATGGTGAGTGGGATAGAAGGAGCTGAGTTCTTGGAACCAGGATATGCCCTGGGCAGCACAAGGGTATGCTGCTGGAGGTTCCTCTATGCTGGCAAAATGTGGAAAACCTTTACTTTCTTCCCCTATTCTTTGTTCTCTTTCTGCTTTGATATCAGCAGGTATTCAAGCAGCTGACATGTCCCTGCAGGCCTCAGTGAGGAATGCAATTAATTCCCTGTAAACACTGGTTTAAGAGTACTTGTAGAGATTCTCTTAAATTAATCCAATACAGGGCATGGGTGGCAATGACAAGCCTCATACCTCTAAACTGGTGAGACTCTCCAACAGGAAAGTGTTAATCAAAGGGATTGACATAATTTTATAAATTATTATTGCTGATAAGCATCTACTGTTTTTTTTAATGGACCAAATGGGATAAATCCCCCTGATTTTTGATCCCAGGGAGAAAAGTCAACTTCTCAAAACTTTGCCCCTATATATAACTTTCAAAATTCTAAGTCACGAGTCTCATGAAAAATGTTTGTTGGCAAATCACTTCCAGTAAATGCTTTTGTGCCAGATGTTTGTTTGAAGGGTCTAAATCTCATTCTATGGTGGCTTTTCCTGTTAAAATCAGAGTAGCTGCATCTGGTCTAGGAAATAACTAATCCAAGTCCTACCAGATACCGGACAAACTATTCCAAGAAGAAGCCTCAGATGGTTTACATACCCCTCCCTACACTTTCAATTTTCTTTGTTCTTGTCCGTAGACATCTCCTATGTCTAGGAGGAGTATCAAGAGCTTTGCTTGAGCTGTGCCTTGGAAACACAGGAGGCATTGTGTCCCTTGGAATCTGGGGAGATCCAGCTAAAACAAATTTGGGGTCACCTGAGTAGCCCTGTTAACTTTGCACACACTGCAGGAGCCCTTGCAAAGATGGAGATGGCAGCATGATCACCTCACCCTAAAAGTCAGTGATGGGGTTAGATCCTTTCTTCTTAAAACAGTAGTGTTTGAACACTGAGCATTTGTCCATGGCATTCCATTATGCCCCAAGTTGAGGAAGCTTTTTGTGCTTTTTTTCCTGATTGGAAGTTTTTATTGTGAATGTTGAGACTATGAAATGGATGGAGTTTGTCTATTACACTTACTGAGTTGGATAGTAATGGTATCTAGTCTAATGGCCTTTCTGGTTTTCTCAGGGAAAACTGAATTTGCACTGAAAATGGACAGAGCTATTAATTGCATGGTTTGCTGCTCAAACTCAGAGCAGGCTTTCATCTAGACAAATGAAAGAGATATGAATCCACATCTATCTTCTCCCTACACATTTATTTCTTTTTCACGTATGTGGAGTCAAGAGCAAGAAAAAATATTCTTTTAAAAGCTGTGAAGTGCCAAATTATGAATGAAGCATATGTTATGAAAAAATATGGATTGGAAAGTAACAACACTGAGCTGAAAGGAAAGGGCACTCTGCAGAGAGGCAGCTAGCAAGGACACGTTGCAGAAACAGTAACCAGAGACAATAAATATGTCTTACCTCCCAATCTGTCAGCAGAACTCTGTCCTTGCTGCCTTCTCCCTTAACTCCCATTTTGCTGTGGACTCCTGTGGAGGTGCTGCTGTCTATCCAAAGAGTTTTGGGTGCCATTCCCAGTAGTGGGAGGTGAGCTGTGCATGACAGCTGCCCTCCAAGAGGAAGTTGCAATTAACACTAGGGAGTGTGCAGCTGGATGCCGTGGAGCTGGGTGTATCAGTTCTGACTTGCAGAAGTTGTCTGCAGCTCTTGCATGCCCTTGGAGGAGTCAATTTACTGCTTGGTTTACATTCTTTGCCTTTCAAGCAGAAGTGGTAGCATGCATCTTGTCCTATTTTCCAATGCTTTCAGAATCCACTTGCATAGGTGAGGGCCGTGTAATGAGAAAATGAGATGGAATGAGGATCTGTTCACTAAAAAGTTACAAAACTGCCCAGAAAAACTCCTAAAGAGAGTTTCTGTCTTTTTGGGCTTGGATGCTGACACAAAGCAAACCTTTATAATTACAAATCTGTAATTAATGGAAGTTCAGTTTAGACCTTGTCGTAATACTTAGATACCAGAGAGAAAAACAGAAGCCCTTAGTCCAATAGTGCAAATATTGAAGCCTGGATTCTGCTGATACTCTTTTACAACTTGGTATTTTATGTGAAATACTGGGATGCTGGTCACAAATTCACTGGTAATACAAAGTTCTTGCCTGCTGTTCCTTGGAGGCCAGCAGATAAAATTTCAGGGACCAAGATTTCAGTATATTGAGGGAGATTCTAAGAGTCTTTGAGCAAAATCAATAGACTGCAAAAAGGAGGAAGAATATTTTTGTATTTTCCTGAATTTTTACAGGTCCCTGTTGAACTCTCACTGGCCTCCTTGAAGCAAAACAAATAACAATCAGCCTGCTGAGACTCTAGAGGTAAAATGACAACAAATTTTGTTGCTGTGAAGGCTGCCAACATGCAGCTTTAAAATATTGCCAAGAAAACTAGATAATCAAATCTTGTTAAAAGGGTTATTTAAACACAAGGTGAATGGGTCGACCAGATCAGCTGAAAGTCAACAGTTGTGTTTCCATTGCACTGCTGAATTAAGGTCATGTATTGGCCCCTTCCTAAATCTTTGACTCCTGGGAGTGCTGGGAAAAGGCTTGTGTGCCTTTGCCCTGCTTAGGTTGATCTGCTTTTGGACAAATGAGATGTGCTCAGCTCCTGCAGGTGCCATTGAAAGCTACCTTTTTGCAAAAGGCAGGGGGGTTTTGGCTGACTGAACTTCCCTCAGGAGAAGCTACTGCACAATGCCAAGATTATGATGTCTGGCTCAGCAGAGGGGTGAATCATCAATTGCTTTCCCAAACTGAACAAATCAGGCTCTGCTGCTTCTCTTCCACAAGCACTTAAGTTCATTCCCTAAAATGCAGTTGCTTACATTCCACCTGCCTATACCTCACCACCTCAAGCATTTCCTTGGTTTTGTAAATCACTTTTCTGATAATTATTGTAAGAATATTTGAAGAGCTGACATGTTGCTAATGTGATGAGGTCTTGGATGGGCAAGAGATGGGCTGTCCCTGACGCTGTTTTTCAAAGTTCCTCTGTGGGCCAGAGAAATGTGAGAGAGTAGTTGTTCTGGACTGAAACAGCAGGAGAACAGATCTGTGTGTTAAGAGATACAGCATCTGAATTCACTGCATCCCAGGGGAATTTTTTTGGTGAGTGTCTCTCCCCAGCTGGCTCCATTCCTCCCCTCACACAGCCTCCTGCACCCATGATAATCATCCACCCCTGGCTATTAGAAGCAGTGCAAACAAATACAAATCTCTGGGTGCAGGAAGTTAACAAGAGGCTGATCAGTAGCTTTAGTTATCTTTCCTTCATGTTTATTGCAGTCGGCTGCAGTTATTTCAAAGGCACTGACATTGATCGACAACTTCTATTAAGGCCCATCCAAGGCAGCTGGATTGCACAGATACATTAAATAAAGCAGTTATTGCTTTTCATTGCCTTTCCATAAAATATCACTGCTAAATAGCTTCTGCCATCAGATGCAGTTAGGTTACATGGTTTTAATTTGAGGGACTGCTTTATAACACTGCACAATTGACATTGGTCTTTGTTTCCCCTACAATAATGATTGTGTACATCCTGGAGAATTGATGAGCTGTCTTCTGAGGCGGGAGGGGGGAGCTGGGAAGGGACACCCGCCTTTGTTGCTCTTGCTCTTTTTTATACTTGCCATGCTTGTCAGTTGTTTGCAGCACAGACAGAAATAATGTCAAGCAGGACCCCTTATCTCAGGATGTTGTAATGTAGCTGCTGTAAGCCCTCGCCTGGATACGAGATAAGAGCAACCTTACAAGCTTGTGGGGGAGCGAGGAGGGGGCCCAGCAGTGCCATCACTGGGACAACAATGGCAGAGCTGTCACTCGCACATTATGGCTCTTTCTGGTGCCAAGGAAAGATATGTATGCTGAGTGGTGAATAACAAGCACAAAAATAAAAGTCTTGAATGTTCATCTAATAATGATGTATTTGTAACAGGATTATACTGCCCAATGATATTCTTTTTTTATCTCCTCAGTAAATGGTGAGGCAGCTGTGTGCTTTGGCAAGGCATGATGTCCTTTCTTTTGTGTGCTGCATATTAATCCTTTATTGAAGTAATTAAATGTGTGCTTAATGGCAATGAGCTGGCAGAATGAACGTACAATTGAATTAGCAGTTATGATGGGGACCATGCTACAAGATGAACTAAATGCAATTACTGTAGGCATTTTTCTCCAAGTTGAATCTGGCTGCATGACATGACTTAATTACAGGTTGTTAGACACACTGATCCCATAGTGGTGCATGTGAAGGCAGGCACAGCTTCGGCTCTCTGTGTATCTGTAACACACATATGGGCACTATTCACTGAGAAATTCAGTCTGGTGTCCATCCAGACTCCTGAAGGCAGCTCCTGGTTGTGCTGAAAAAACACAGATTAACAACCAGACAAACAAAAACAGAGGAATGCCAGTGCTCTGCTGCTGGGGGCATCTGGTGCAGGCTTTGACCAGGTCCTTGTTGCTTGGGGATCTTCCCCCCTTTTCTGCTTTTTGAGGGAATACTTGCTCTTCCTTGAGGAGAAAGAACAGGTAGTAGTCTTCTGTATAGTCCTTTTCTCAACATTGGTGCCTCTGGTCAAACCCAGCTCTCAGCAGGAGTACTGACCAGCTTGTCTGACCCCAGCAGGACATCTCTAGCCTGGCAGGAACACAGTTTGGGAGCTGGTGTTTGGAAATGCTTTAGAAACAAAAACTAAAAAGGCAAAGCCATTAGAAGCTTTTATTTTTCAATACTGACCAAGTTCTACAACATGGCCCAGAGCTGCATCAGGACAAAGGTAGTGCTAAAATTTAGGATGTGGTAAGTTGCTGAGATTTCTAACACTAGGGGGACTGTAACTACAGCATTGCAAGTACGGGTTTTACAGCTCTTTAGTGATCTAATATGTCAAATCCTGGATTCCCAGAGGATTTTTTGTCACTGGTTCAAAACTGAGCTAAGCTTCAGCTGTCACCAAGGGAAGATTTGGTCTATTTTGGTAACTATAGACACTTGGTCACTGTTAGCAGCACAAACATCTCCAGTGTCAGGGCCTACTTTCTTTTACCGGCGCACAGAAGGCAAGAAGTCCTTCTTGTCCCATGCTTCTCTGCACTCTTAGCGCTCTGTGCCTGCTCCAGCAGCATTGCATTCCTTTGAGGGAGGCAGACTGAGGTACAGGATCTGCCAGGCAGCATCCTGAGTGGGGAAATGTATTGTGGCCCTCTGGCCTCAGTCCGGAGGCAGTGCAAACCTTTCCTTACCTCGGCAAGAGCTCCTCTGCCAAGCAAGCGCATCCCAGAGTTTAGCAAGTCCCAAACTGCCAATGTCCTGCCATCCTTCCAGGAATGCAAACATTCCAGGGTGTCTCGGAGTTCCTTTGCAAAGGACTTTAGATCAGTGTTTTGTTTGGGTGCCCGACTCTCTTGTATTGTCTGCAATTGAATTTCCAGATTGAGGAGGAGATGGTGGCAGAAGTGATAATAAAGCTGCTGGTATAATATGTAACCATGTGTAAGGTAAGCATTCTGGTCACCGGGACTCTCGAGGTTTATTTTATAGCCTTCATTCTCTTTGGTGCCATAAATGAAACCCTATCATCCCTAATGACCACAATGACTTTCCTCGATCATGTTATTGCTACTTTGGCACATTTATTGCTTTCACATGCACTAATGGATGGGTTTGGATATGTTAACAATTTATATATCATTTGATCCTAAAAAAGAGCCACCTCCCACCAACCAAACTAACTTAGCCTTGAGGATTGAGTAGCTTTTAAGGAGTATAAATGAATTTAATGCTTTCGAAAGAGCTTCTGTAAATTATGAACATGACACCTATTACATTAAGCTGCATTAAGCATTAATACATCTTCATTACTGGCAGGTTGCCCAAACCTCCAAGGTTGAAAAAGCTGCCTGAAATGCCCAACGTGGTAGTCACCTAAGCTGAGATTTATGACCTCTTTTTGGGCAGATGGGACACCCTGACTCTCAATGTGCTGCATTTGCCCATGAAGAAATGTCTTTGGAATACCTGTTGCATGATGGGTTTTTTTTCCTAGAGTTTTGCTGGCCTATCTAATCCAAATGTCAGACTCTAGGTAAAAAGGTGTGATAAATCTTGTGGAAGCTGCTACAGAAATAGAAACTGTCTTCACTAAGCTTTTTAAGCCACTGTTAGTGGCAGATTTCTTGGCAGATTTTTCTAACCACTGGCCAAAAATTATCTCACTGAGCATGTAATAGTAATTTCATATTGTAAATCCTTTCTGCACTGTAGGCACCAAAAGCTGGAATTGCTGAATTTGTTTCCAATGGTTTTGGAGGAAGAAAGTCTAAAAAATAATCACAGTACATTAATGAGAGCCTATTCTACACAGTCAGAGAAAGAAATAAAAGTGATTTTAGTGTCTTAAAAAGCAATATCCATTAGACTCAGATTTGGCTAAAAGTGGACTGAAAGGCTCTTATTTCAACAAGATGTACAGGCTCAGGGGAAAAAAAACAAGTTAAATGCTTCTGACATTGTAATTGATTTTATGTGGTACATTTATGAGACTTTCAATTCATGTTCCATATGGGATTTAACACTGAGATGTTATTGCAGCTTCTGAGACTGTTATGTTGTCGTTTTGAAGGAACAATTTGGTGGTTCCTCTGCTCCCAGAACAAGCACTGACTAGGGTTCAATGTTTACACCTTATCACAGAGAAACACTTTGAACTGGAGACTGTTTTCTCACAGGTGGGAGAGCACATAGCACATCTTGGGAATTTGAGTGCCCCAGGATGCTGTTGTGAGCCTCATGTTGGCAGGGAGAAGGTGGGAGTGGCTGCAATATTGAGACCGCAATCCAAGCATAAAGCAACGTGGTCACTATATGAGATGGAGATTTAATGGATATTGTTCATGGTGTTGGAATATATGAAGCAATAAATTGCTTTTCTGGGTGATTTAATGCTGAAGCAAGGTTGAAGATGCAGGTAACTGTACATGGTTTACTGCAAATACTAGCTTTACAGAGGTAAATGTAAAACCTAATAAACAGCACAAAAGGGACAGAAAAAGAAGCCAACCCCAAAGCCTTTTAATCAAAATAATATTCAAGGTTCAAAGTCAAGCTCTCAGAAGTTGAGAAATACAGTATTTAAGGCAACCTATTTAAATTACATGCTCTGGGAATGTGTGTGTATTTGTGTGAGGATATTTTTATATGGGTTTCAATTATATAAACACATGTTTATCTCTTCCACATATTACCAGCTTCAGTGCACAGCATGAACCATGCACAAAGTGTTAAACAACTCCACAATATTTCTTCCTGTACTGATGGCTCAGTGCCAGAGGTTATGTAAACCTTGCCATAAATATGCATTTAATAATTTCCTGATGTTGTTCTTTGTGGTGACCGTCACTGCTGTGGACAAATATTAATGAATTGCTTTTCTGTGAAACAGCCAACTAACATACTTACATCATTGGGCATAATTCACCAGAAGTCAGTGAGAAAGTTTGAGTGTTTGAAGTTAAGCACATGCTTAAATATCTCTGGGATCAGGGCCTCGAATGCCTTCACTGGATTAGTGGCAATGTGAAAATGAAAGTGAATTGTAAATGACACTAGTGGGCCTTATTTGAAGTTGTGAATCTTACCAGTGTGTCCTGAAAAAGCACATTAAGAGGAAATACTTACACATACAGAATTTAGGCACCTGCTTATGTCTAACTGGGGATGTATCTGCTGTTTCTTGACTTGTTTGCTTGTTTTTCTTTCTGTTTGCAAGCAAACACAAGTGATGGTATTGTTGTTTGTTCTCTTAAGTGAAACTTAATTCAAAGGGACTTCAGGTTTTAGGAAGATTATCCTGGTTCCCTCGGTGTTGATGGCAAAATTCCTATATTGAGAAGTGTGATGTAGGTCCAGGGCAATGTCGCTAAAAGGTGATATGCCATAAAAGCTTTCTTCCTGCTACAATGTGCATTCAGTGAAGCTCTGTGCCTTTTCCCCCCTCTAAGAAATTTAGTGTTTCTGAAGAAGATACTTGTTTACTTTGTTAACTCATGTTTGTAGATGGTTCAGCTTACTGGGTGTTTCAGAAAAATAAGATTTGCTTGTTTAATGTCTTTCCAATTTTTAACAGACTTTTCATAAACAGTCATGTTAATTATTTGCCCAGACCTTGTCATAAATGAAATGTTTGCCAGAAGAATTAACTCTACATTTGCTTTATAATTGCTCATAATTTCCTATACATTTTAAATTGTAGAAGGAAATACAGTCTTGAGCCTTTTTGGCTATTGTAATGTTCTATTCATAAGCTGGCAGAAACTATACGTCAGTATTGTGCAAAAAATAAAGAATGCATCTACTAGCTTCAAAGAAATTGAGAAAATATCCTTAACTATTGAATAGAATAACTGAATCAACTCTAATATTGATGCTAAGAATTCACAAGTGTATCTGTAAATGGCAGATCAAGTTCTTGGGGTTTCCCTGGAAGCTGGAAAAGGCTGTATGTAAGGTTAGGATCTCTTTTAACTGCAGGCTTGTATGATAATTGCATCCCAACCCAAAAGTACATCAGTTTGTTTTTTTGGGGTTTTTTTGGTACTAAGTGCTGCCCTGACTCTAAAAATATCAAAGATATCATAGTTTTGTACAAGAAATAGTTCTTCCTTTTAAACATGGGAAGAGAAAATATAGGTGTGTTTAAGGCATGTCAACTGCTTCCTTCTCACTATCAGCCTTGTGTTTCCAGATGGTTGATGCTACAGTAAAGAGTTAAGCAATTTATTCTCTGCTTAGCTTCACAGGGAAATTTGGTGAATGTACAACACATTCCCTGGCTTAGTAAGTACACACAAAGAGTTTTGCAGGTTTCGAGGCCTGAAATTCTTTCTTGGGAATGGGTATGAGATGGATAACTGTTTATAATGCTGGAAATGTGTATAGTAAATTCTGTGTATATGTACACATGACATATATAATTATAATCATTTCTTTATATATACACATGTGCACTCTGAAAGATTAGCATGAATTAGGTGCTAAACTGAGTTTTAATGTGACACTGTACCTTGTTTATAAGTATCCAAGTGTTGTCAGTTTAATTTTCCATACTGGCTAGTGACTCACAGTGACCTTATGCAGAAGAATTTAACATAAAAAATAAAATTTCATGAAAGAAATCTTTATAAACTATGTGATTAGCAAATATTAAACAAAACACTGTACTTCATGGACATGAAGTTGCAAATTCTAAACTCAGAAAGTTAACCATATTTAAGTATTCTCTCACAAATAGGTGCAGGAAAAGATAAAGAGTTAGCTGTTGTCTTTAAGCCAAACATCTGAATGCATTTTGCTGTGCATAGAGCAAACACAGGGTGACCTTGGGCCCTTTGTGTGAGCTCACTCTCACACTTCAGTATAGATGAAGACATCTGAAGTGTTGGCTTGTGTTGTTGCAGCTTCAGCCCTAACCAGTGGGATGCCAGATGCACTGAAAACATGTCATAGTTAAAACTGTATTACTTGATTATTTTAATGCTGCTTGAGCACAAGTTTTCTGGGACAGGGACCAGCTTGATGTCTATTTCACAGCTTGAAGTGGATATTGTTTCTCTGTTGGGTGAGTTAAGTAAAAAAAATGCTCTGTTATTATAAGTAAGGGCTGCTCTGTCCCCATGTAGCCCCTGTTTGGTGTACCTGATTGCTTTTCATTACTCAAGGATAACCTAAATGTCAGAGGTGAGTTCAGTTTAATGCAGCAAGATGCTTGTAAGGTTCATGGGGCTCGGTTGCTTGTAATGAAACCCTAAATGACCTTCTTGGTGTCTGTCTATGACCCAAAGAGCAGGGCAGCAACTGATCTGATGACAAATTTCAATACTATTTGATTGAAAATTGGAAGGCAGGTACAGGAATGAACTCTTTGCATAAATGGTTTTGCTGCTGGTAATGTCCAAGTTACTTCAGTTGCAAAGCAATGCTTGCCCAAGATGAACTAGCAGGGAAAGGAGCACCTTTTAGAAAGAACAGTTGGCCTCAGACTTGTATATGTTATAAATGTGCTTACAGTGTTGCTTCTCTAGTGTGGTCAACTAGAGAAGCACAGACATCCTGCTGGTGAATGTGCTTCAAGTAAACCCTCAGCATCTGAGGGTATGAGTCGAGTCAGTTCCCTTTCCCTTCCAGGTTTTGGGAGGAAGAGGAGTCTGGCCCAGAGCTGTGTGTGGTGTGTCTCTGCAGGCATGGGCTCAGGGATGGGATATGAGGGGAACATGAAATGGCTGTAGGCAGTGCTCCCCCATGCTATGTTGATGCCTGTTGTGTTTGACCATTTCCAGTGCTTCCCAACAGGAAGGAAAACTTGAAGTCAGGAATGTTCTGCTGAGTCAGCTCCTTGATTTGTAGCTGTGTTTTAATGGTTCATCTGACTCCAGGGTCAGAGACATTTGTTCTTTCAAATCTCAGTAGATACAGAGTTTTCTGTCTTTGACTGATTTTAGCCAGTATACATCCAGCTCAGGTATGAGGGATCCTCTTCCTGTTCCTATTAGACAATTTGTTGCCATGATTGCTATGAGTTTTCTGGATGATATAACTACTGAAAATTTTAATGAGACTAAGATTGCTTTTACGAATGAGCACTCAATGTGCCATTAAAATTGTTCTCTCACTGAAAGACTTCATACTTGAGAGGCTGCTGTATCCACGGAGAAAAAATGGCTCAGACACCAGCCAATGAAGTCAGTAAATCAAAATAAATAAATGGAAATGCCAGGGGCTATGAGCATGTACTTGATGCAGTTCAGAGCAATTACTGTTACCTGAAGGGTGGGAATCCATCATGTGGAAGCAGCCCTACCTGTGGGTGGAAAATCTGCTCAGATCCGTGTGGTTCCAGTTCCAGTGGTGGCCTCTCAGCAGGAGACATTACCTCTGAGGCCATAGCTTGAAAGTCAAACTTGAATTTTTTGAAGGACTCCAGTTATTTCTTGACTTGCTATTTTTGCACAAGCGGCCCTCTCCCACTGCAAAGTGAGGATCCTAACTTCTGTCCAGGAGAGATGTCATTTTCTTTGGACTACTGAGCGCAAATAGATCTTGTAATGCTGCTCATTTGCACCAGCCAAACATGTTCTGCATGTAAAAATGATCAGGGAAAGTATGTGTGTTGGTGGAGTGATTTTAAATACTGCTGTTGAACTAAAGTAGAATTCCTTCATGTATTTCCTTGTTTGGTATAAATGGTGGTATGAAATTCAGCCTAATTTCCCCAGAAAGAAAATCAGTTGACCCTCGCATTCTTAAAGGCTGAACTAAAAATTTGGAGGCTTACATCAAAGCTCTGTAAATAAAGTGAGTAACACTTTGGACACTTGTGGTGGGGAGCGGGAGAGGAGGAAATTCCCTCCATAACGAACACCCAAGTATTCAAAAAGAAATGGCTAGATTGAAATATCTCACTGTCTTTCTTCTCTGGGGCTCCATGCTGAGGATTTTATTTTCCTTTGCAATGCCTGTGCTGCTGAGCCTTTTTTTCAGAGGTAGGCTGATGTTAGCACACTGGAGCCACTAGCAGGTTCACCAGAGCAAGTTTATTTGTAGTGTGGGCTGAGTTGTTTTTGAGGGTACCATCAGGATTCAGAAGGCTCCCCCAGTCTTCGGTGGCACTTCAAAGGACTGGAGCTACGAAGGGGTAGACGTGCTCCCTCACAGGCTCTGGGGTGAGCAGTGGGAAAGATACAGGTTCAAAGGTAGGAAATGGGGAGCATTTGTCCCAGGGCACTGGTAGTGAAGTAGGCACCCTGGTCTTCTAAATGTGGTGGAGTCTGGGATCTGCAGAATGTGAGAACTCTGCAGGCATTACTCAGGGCAGCCAGGCAGCTCTCCCTGCGTTGCTACCTCGTGTAATTCTTCAATCTAGCCAGGAGTTGAGGAGAAAGAAATACAATCACTTTTATGATTGTTTTTCCCCCTGAGAGATATAAATTGAAACCATATAATTTGTCTTAGATTTTCTCAGGTATCATTTTAGATTTTGGGAATCTTTAAGCCACCCAAAGCTCCTTCCTTTGTTAGGCCAGTCTAAATAAACCTTAAACTTGGGGTAGTTCCTTTTTCTTGATCTCATGGTTTAGCTGAGTGCTTAGGTTTATTAAGGATGAAACCAGTGGTAGTATTTAGTCTTAACTGCTTGAGACACTATTAAAATTTGTGTTAAAGACTAGCAAAGGTGAGCAAAACCTAGGTTTTCTTGCAAACATGATCAGAGGTGCCTGCTTTTCTAAGATTATATCCTTAATAAGTCTGGTGGATACAGAAGAAGGCCCATATCTTTAATTTAAGGATTGGAAGCTTGTGAACAAGTATTAAGTGACTTGACCAAGGTCATTCAAGCAAATGGTGTCAGAAATAGGAAACTGATGGCCAAACAACATGCTTTCATGCTGTAGTAATGAGCTGTAGCTAAGAGTGTGGCCTTGATACCTTTTAACTAAATTAACTCAGCCCAGGAAGCTTGTTTTGATGGGTTTTCTGTCAGTTTTAATTTTTTTCAACAGGATTTTGCTTCTCGACCTTTCTCTCTGGAGACTTCTTTCTAGATCAGAAGTCATATTGCAAACTTCATCAGGCAGGAGAAACAACTGTGTGTCCATATGGCGCAAGACATTGGCAAAACCTCTTTTGAATTGGATCCAGATCAGGACAGGCTATCTGGGTATGCCATGAGGTAGGCAAATACTTTAACATCCACTGATAAAACTTCTTAGGAAATGGTCATGTTTCTCATGAGTGTTCAAAAGGTCAGTTGCCTCTTTTTCTGGAGGTGATGTAAATGTTTCCTGTGTGGAAGTGACTGTCTCCTGACTGTGGTCCTAGCAGTGCTAGGGACCACCACAGACTATTCTGGAGATGTTTTTTGTTACAAACCACTGTTGTTGAGAGAACATTCCCTCTGCTTATGTTCTGAACTGGCTTTGCATCAACCACAGTAGAAAAGGGGTGAGGGACACCTGTCTAAAACAGGTGTCCTTACATGCTGCATCTAGGTCCTTGTAATACTGTCTTGTGAACTCTTCTGATGTGGAGATGGCCAAGTGCTTTCCTGTGAACCTGAACTGCTGGGGACAGGTTGGGACTCAGTTTGATCTCTGCAGACTTTTTTTGCAGCCAGGAATGTCATCCTAGCTGGCCATATAATCTAGGCTGGTTTGAGGAGGGAAGGTAGAATTCAGTTTCAGTTAGATAAAGGTGTTCTAATTTTAGATTTTTCTATGCTAGCAGAAGGCTGCCTAATGTGTGTATATTTCTCTATATAACTATTTTTTTTACTTTTGGAACTTCTATTTTTATTCATCCATATTTTGCCTGATCCATACTTTCCCTTTTAAACCAATGAGGTGCACTTGTTTTTTTATTCACAAAGAAGTAGCTCTTCCTTCAGAGTAAAGGCTGTATTTTATGTTGATATTACTAATGAGTTTACCTTCAGAATTGCTGGAGCATACCTTTGTGTTCTAACCTTTTGTTATGTAACCTGACCTTATTTGTTTTGGAGGCCATATCTCTGTTAGCCATTGTTTGCTCGGGACTCTGATAATACAGGCACTTTGCTAGTGTTAATTATTTGTTTTGCTAGTATTTGGATTATTCTTACAGCAGACTAAGACCAGAAGAACATTACTCCTGAAGAGCAGCCCATGTAGTACGCAGGCTTAGTTGTGCTATTGTTTTGGCTCCAGTGGTAGATCCTGTGTGGGAATCGTGGCTTAATTTTGGCAGCTCAGGAGCAATTGCCTGTCTTAGTGGTGCTCATGCTCCTCAGCAGGGTTCAGAAGAGACTGGAAACACACACAGCACTTGGGGTTTGGACTTGCTCTGTGCTGAAATCTGAGGAGCAAGCAGAGGAGGGTCTTGCCATGCCTCAAAGCTGTCAGGGCAAATATATATTCAGATGAGAGAGAAAGAGATTCTGGGATGGGTGGAAGAAAGTTGGGGGTAAAAGCAGTGATCACAGTTGTTGCAGAGAGGTTACAGACATAGAGTACAGATTTCCTGATCTCTCCTCCAAGCACTCAAGGAATTACCAAGAATATGGGCATTACTAAGATGTGAAAATGGAGGAGCGTTCCCATCTAAACAGGGAGTTACTTTTTTTCCTCATGCTGAAGAAATCTCTGCTTAAATTGGTGCAGCACTATTCACCTCCTTATGGCAGAGGTGCAGAGAAGCTCTGAATGAAATGGACACCCGCAGCCCATTTGGGGATGCCAGGCCACACGAGGCTGTTGTTGTGTCACTCCAGCAGTCCACAGCCACCCCTGTCCTGGGCAACGGCCAAGACGCCTGCAGCAAGCCCCAGCACGAGGCAGCAGCCCAGACGTGCGCATGGCTGCTGTGGTGTGTTGGAGATTCAGCTGCTGTGCCAGCCCAATGACACAGCATTGCCATTTTGTGAACTCCGCTGTGCAGAGAGGAGCTCATTAGTTCCTGCAAGGATTTACTTGTTCCAACCCCATCACTTGTTTTACAAAGCTATCACGTACCATTTAAATAGAACTTACCACTGTTCTACAGTGTTCTTACACTACTTTTTGTACTGATATATTGCAAAAGGACCTGTGTTAAACCCAGGGTGGCAATGATTCAATATCAATCATTATTATAATTTTTGGTTCAGTGATATCTGGTGAGGTATGACTAGGATAAAAGAAATGAGTCTTTAGGGGTAGACAGTAATTATTTTTCATTGTTTCCTTTATTTGTGAATGTTCCCATGGATTTTTTTTTTTCAGATCACTTGCAATATTACAATGAGTAAATAGTGAGACAGAGTAAGGATCCATCCTGAACTAGGTGAAGTGTCTGGGAGAGGTGAAGGGTCTGTGGAGCTAAAGCTGAAGGAGAGGCCGCGTTCCAGAGACAGCAAGGAGACAGAGAAAGAAAAACAGAAAAACCACGAGGTCAATCTGCCCCCGACCTAGGAATTCCTCCGATAAAGAAGAATTAGTGCTAAGTGTCATGCAAGATGAATATGTATGAACTTATTGTGAAACTGTATGCATATGCATTTGGAAGGGGGATAAAAGGAGGTCTGAAATCTTCAGGGGTACGCATGCCCTTTTGGGGAGTCTTGCGTCTGGCGCGCGTCGTAATAAAGCATACCGGGCTTTACAACTTTTACAAGTTGTGAGGTTTCTTCTTTTCTCTGCAAAACAATAGAGCAAGAATGGAAGCATACTGTGTAGGACAGCTCAAAACTAGGAAAGCAAATTGAGTCTGGTAAATTTTTCTCTATTAGTGTATTTTCTATGGCATGTTTTTACTGCTCTTAGATGATAGTTTTCTTTGCTCCAAATATACCTTTTGTTCCCATGCATTAGGAGGGTGCATTCTAGACTTGCTCGTATTTTCCAAAGAGACAAGTGATTTTTTTGTTCTTTGGGTTTTTTTGAAGTCCATGAACATTCTCAACTTGGACCTCCTTTTATAGAAATACTAATTATTTTTATTAAAACCCTCAGCACCAGGTTCTTAGGCATTCCAAGACTGCACAGATTGTATCTCATCAGCATCAGCATACAACAAGGAAAACATTTAACACTGAATTTAACCAGCAGCTCAATGTATTAGCCTATTAATTTGAAAAAAATGCCGATGAAAATTGGTGTAGGATTTTTTTTTTTTTTTTTTTTTTTTTGCAAAACAGACCAGGAAGCATTGGGAGCTCAGGATCTTGAGGATCTTGAGCCGCAGATCCTGCCTGTGAGCTGTGCAGTTTCCCACTGAAGAGGAAGGGGCATTTCATGCCAGGCCATGGGTGTATCTCTCTGTAGCTGTAGTTTTGGCATCCATGGCAGAGAGTAAGAAACAGCTGACAGAAACAGCTGGGCAATGGATGATTTTCCATGTTATGTGAAATCTTCATCAAGGAGCAGAAGTTCTTTTGGAATCAGCTAAAATGCACATGGTCCCCGTTAAGGCAGTTCTACAAGAAAGCAGCCTTCATATGTGGTCTTTGGATTTTAGATGCTTCATTTCTGTGTGTTTCTGGAAGGAGAATAAGGAAGCACTAGAAAAATTAAATTGCCTACTAAATAAAAGGCTAAATCAGAGTGCTGACCAGCTGATAGGCACTGCTCCACATCATAGAGTCACCGGGAGCCAAGTGGGGCTGCTTGGCAACTGTATATCTTCTGAGACTGGAGAGAGGGGATATCTGGCACTGTCTGAATTGGAAACGGCCTGTAGGGTGTCACTTGTGTATGTGTCTAAAACAAGCATTCAGTGAGACTCAAATCCCTTCTGGAGCTCATATTTTATTTTGGCAGACTGATATTTATTTTTTTTTTCCCCCTGGGAGGTGGAGGTGAATTTTCAGAATTCACTGTGAGGCAGGCTCCCCTTGCCTGGAAATACTGAGGTGTGTGGGCACCAGTGGCAGGAGGCTCAGGTGTGTGGCACAGAGGATGAGCTCTCCTTCGTGCTAACTCCACCCAGCTGCTTGGGCTGGGCTGGGCTCTCAGTGTCAGCCCAGAAGCTCAGTGGGACTGGCAGTGAGGGAGAGCAGCAGGCAGGCTGTGAGCTTGGAGGAGCTCCCTAGACTGAGTGTGAGAGGGGGTGAACAGCTCACTGCAGCCTTTTGGTTTGGACTTGCCGTTTGTGTAGCCTTATGTCTCAGAGAAACAAACCCAGCAGAAAACAGGGATTGTGTTCTGGCCTTGTGAATATCAGATGGGGCAAGATGCATTATGTGCCAGAAACCAAGCAGAGACTCCAGCTTTTTGTGCCAGAGGTGGCTAGAAATGGCTTTGGCTCAAGCCATGTCAGCAGAAAGGCTGTGTGGTGTACACAAGATGTGTACCAGGGCATGGGGAAAGGAGAATGCTGCAAATTAATCATTATTCAAGATTATCAAAGAACACTTCTTCAGCTTAGCTATGGCTTTCACATAATTAAGTCCCCATTAATGAAATATCTATTTTTCTTTTTTTTTTTAAATTTTATTAGAGACACATGTACACGTTCGACAGGTGGGGTTTTTTTGTTTTGTTTTTGGGTTTTTTTTGCCAGGACAGCAATTAAAGCATGAAACTTTACAAACCAGAAAGGCTATTCTGTAGAGGTATGCAAAAAAGGAAAATCTTCTCAAGATGTGAGGTTGTGAGGAGCTCATTGGTGTAACAGAGTGAGTAGGTGTAGAATGGAAAGTCAATTTTATGAGAACTTGCTTGCATTTTATAATTCGGTGACAAATAACACAACCATGTGACCTGACAGCTGATGAAGTTCAGCTTGAGATCATCTGAGTGTTTTGAAAGCTTTTCTTTCTTTTTAATGAATTCCATGATAAATAGAAGCAAAATCCTCTTTTAAATTATGTTGGTAATACTTCATTTGAATAAAATCAGTTCTGTGAGCTGAATATACAAGAGACCTAAAAGTAGGAAGGAGTCCTATTTTGAAATACGTGAGGTAGTCTTATTGAATCTTTTATTTAAAAGAGTGTCTGAGAATTCCTCCACAAGACACACAAGTTGATATTAGGTATTTTTCTTGTCATAACTTTTCTGGTTGACAAAAAGTTTCTGAACCTTCTCTATGGATTCAATGCCAAGAATAGTAATAGGGAAAAAACCTTAGAGTTTTTTCCTATGTTCACGTCATTCATTTGCGTAAATAGTTGTGGGAGCTTCTTTGATTTATATGGTCAGCAGATGTTGGAGCTTAAAGCACCTGCTAAGAAAAGCAGATTCTTTACAGCCATGGCTTAGCCCTGTCTCCATTGGTTTTTATTTTTTCCCCTGGCCTCCTTGCTGTGGCCCAGCAGTGTCTGTGCTATGAGTTCATCTGTGCAGGCAGCGTCTGCGGTGGGTCTTGGATGCTGTGCTCTGTGTATCTGCCAGCCCTGCTTTGATAATGCAGCCAAGCCACTGCTGGTTGAAATGTGAAAAATGCCAGAAGCTTCTTTTTCTGTGTGTACAAAATCAGCCCAGGGGGCCTGTGACATGAAGAAAGCATCACTAATTCTACTATGGTGCTAAAAAAGCCCCAGCAAAACCCAAAATAAATAAAAGAGGCTTGCTAGCAACATCTAGGCAGTACTGCAGCTCAAAGCAGGGGCTTGTATTATAAGAGCTTGATAGCTGACAAAAGAAGTAGTATCAAGAAACAATGAAGAAACTAAATTAATCCTAAACAGACAAACTGTTTGCTCCCCTGTTTACCTTGTTTATTACCTATCAGTGTGTCTGGGAAGACCTTGTTTTCTATTTCTAGGAGCTGCCCATATTTTCAGTCAAATCACATTGGTTTTAACCCCCAAATATTTGGTTACACGGTGACAAAAACAATCTAATGTTCATAGCTGCTCTCCTCCCATCATAACCTCTTCTGATCATGCCTGTGCCATCTTTGGCTTTCAAAACAGATACACAGCAGATGTAGAGCAAGCAGGCAAGAACTACAAGTTTGACACTAAGCACCAGCAAGATGCTGGAAAGGCAAAGGGTAGATAGGTCTGTCTTTAGCAGCCTTTGTCTGTTTTAGTGTAACTGCTCTATATGAAACTTGGAGCAAATCATTCATCAATAGATGGCCTGTTGTTGGGGAATTCATAGGAAGCTGACATGAAAAATACCCTGTGATGCTGGAAACAGTTGAAAAGCTCAGATATCTGCACCAAGACACACAGAAGGGTAATGTCCTCTTCTTTAGGAGCAAACTGTACTCCTTGAAGGGAAAAGGCAAACACTAGGCATGGCACTCAGTTCACGCAGACTGGTGGAGCTAGTCCTTATCCAGGTGAGGTGAGATTAATTGTTGGAGTACACTGGGGTAGCTGAGTAACAGATGACTCTTAGAAGAACAGTGAAATATATGCAGCAACTGTGTTCCAACCCTTTCCCTGGACAACTCCCATGCAGAAATGTGTGTTTGCCAATCTTCAGTGTGCGATGTGGAGCTCTGCCTCACTGGAGTCCTGGGTTTGTATAAGGTGACTTCGGTGAGGATGATGTAACTGAAATGTGAAAACAAGGTTTGCCTACCTTAAAAAAAAAATCACACCACAGTTTGCAAATCCACCACTGATAAGGTTTCCAATTCAGTTATAAATCTCTTAATTACATTTAGATCTAAGTTGCTGCTGTTATAAGTGTCTGTAATACTATGAATACTCTGCCAAGCACAGAAGTTGGAGAGTTAAAGGAATACATCATACCAATTAGTTAACGATGTACTTTTGGCTGGCCAAGTATTGTTAAAAAAAAAGCTGGAGAGCATTAAAGGAAGTGACATATTTTGGCATCTTGACTGATACTGTGTTATCCTTGACCTCATTTAATTGAAGTAGTAACTGATCTTAAACACAGTATTTCTTTCAGCTCAGAGTGACGTTTGCAGTACCTGCTTGTAGAGCCAGTCCTCTGCCATGGCTGTTCATGGCTTGCTTTTAGTTCTCAGTAAGCCTTGGCTTCTGCCTTAGCCTGTGTTACTGAAGTCCATGCCTTGGCATTTTTCTCAGGAGATAGAGTATTAGTCCTAGCTCAGGAGGGACTCTCTGAAGATGTTACTCTGCCCTGCTGTTTAGAGAAGTAGGACAAGTCTGAGTCCTCTTCCCATGATGGAGATGATGGACTGGGACAGTTATCTCTAAAGTTGCTAATACAGCCCTCCTGCTGCTTGTATCAACAGGATTTGTTTTACTTAATCTGAAACCAAATCACTTCCAGTTGGGAGAGTGATTTCTCTTAGCCTTCACCTTGATCTGACATGCTTCGCAACTGTTCATCTTTTCCAGACAGCCGGCAAGTTAGAATTGAAGGTTTGTTTGTCAGAACACAACTTTGTGAGTGTCATGTAATCTCAAATTAACAAACCAAAACTACTACAGTGGGTTTTCCTGATTTCTGGCCTGCCAGATAGCAAGAAGTAGTAAAAACAGATGGTGTGTTACATGGTGGAAATGAGACCAGGGCATTTGTGTTGTTCAGCAACCTGGCATGCTGTCCTGGCAGAAGCCAGCTCTTGGGAAGGTGTTTTTGGCTTTGCTGCATTTCATTCACTAAAGTACTCTCCTTTGAACACTGACTGAATCTGATTCTTTGAGCAGAGCATTTAATCTTGTGCTTGGCATTAAGTTGTTGCTTTATTCTGAGACACGTCAGAGAATAGCCTGATGTATTATAATGGACTCTATGGGTGAGCTGGGCTGGACTGTGTGCAGAGAGTTCCCAGGGCCTTGAATGACTGCAAAGGAAATGGGAGAAGAATTTAGATCCGTGGTGTGTAAATTAAGTTAGATGAAACATCTTCTTAATCAGATGTGACAGTCATACTGCTGTAGTTTATTTATGATAAACTAATAAAGGCTGTCCATAGCTGATGGAATAGGCATATCATTCCTTGTTGAAGTCATTCTTAATTTCAGGCAGAGTCCTCCATCCCTTGACTGAGTGAAAATGTGTCTGACACAAAGTGAGAGGTGTTCTTGGGTTTAGGATTGCACACAGAAATTGTCCTATTTGTGACAAACTCAGCTTGAAAAGGCAACCTCGGGAATGTGGGAAAAAGCAGAAATGACTAGGGCATCAACACAGCTCAAAACTGGTGTTCCATATCACCAAAAAGAAAAACCTTTTAGCAGTAGAAACAGTAAATGTATATTATTGTCACAAAGATGTGTGAGAAGCCAGTGCATCTCATGCTAACCACCATGCTGAAATGGAGAAATAGATCCACTGGCTCAGCTGACAGCTGGGCACCAACACAGAGTGAGCATCTCTGAGGTACCTGTCCAGGGGAGAATTCCTTCCATGGCCGGGGACAGGAGGTACAGGTGAGTGATGTACACAGAGTCCAGTGAGGTCCAGGGA